>NC_000074.6:27787178-28387178 GCF_000001635.26 Mus musculus | reverse complement strand
CATAAACAAAGTTTGGAGCTGAGATGAAAGGATGGACCATGTAGAGACTGCCATATCCAGGGATCCACCCCATAATCAGCATCCAAACGCTGACACCATTGCATATACTAGCAAGATTTTATCGAAAGGACCCAGATGTAGCTGTCTCTTGTGAGACTATGCCGGGGCCTAGCAAACACAGAAGTGGATGCTCACAGTCAGCTAATGGATGGATCACAGGGCTCCCAATGGAGGAGCTAGAGAAAGTACCCAAGGAGCTAAAGGGATCTTCAACCCTATAGGTGGAACAACATTATGAACTAACCAGTACCCCTGAGCTCTTGACTCTAGCTGCATATGTATCAAAAGATGGCCTAGTCGGCCATCACTGGAAAGAGAGGCCCATTGGACACGCAGACTTTGTGTGCCCCGGTACAGGGGAATGCCAGGGCCAAAGGGGGGGAGTGGGTGGGTAGGGGAGTGGGGGTGGGTGGGTAAGGGGGACTTTTGGTATAGCATTGGAAATGTAAATGAGCTAAATACCTAATAAAAAATGAAAAAAAAAAGTGATTAACTACAGTGAATTAAGGGCTTTCACACCCAAAATAAATAATTCATACTGTTATTCAGTTCATTGTAAATTATTGGAAAAATCATCGTCTTCCCTATACTCACTAAACTATTGGTACTACCTAAGGAAATGGCTTGCCTCTGTGTAAAACACTTTTTGTGTTTGTCCTTGGCTTCAAACATAAAAGAACATCTTTCATAGGAATCACATGAGCTTCTTACTACATGTCCTTGTCTAAATCCATCTTTCTATTGATGACCCTGAAGTAAAACAAATAATAAAGTAAGAACAAAGAATGAGGTCCAGACCTCTACTTTCCATGTCTCCCATGATAACTGGACCCAGACATAATGCTATCAAATACTCAGTGTCACCTGCAGTGTATCCTTGCTAATGTCTTCCTTCCCAGAATCTCCCTGTAGATATTTTGTTCCATCACTAGGTTCACATGTTCTATAACAAAATTCTCCATTTTAGCTTCCAATTTGCTAGTGACAAGGGAATAAAAGAATCACATCTTTAGAGCTAGAGAAATTAGAGGCCATCAGAGCCCTCATTTTCAGATGAAATTACTGAAGTCTAGCGAGCCAATGATAGACAGTAGCAGAGTCAAGATTAGAAAAGTATGTCTCATGCAGCCGCAAATGATTCAGTGCGACAGCAAGCTAAGTGCTCTTACTAATCGTACAATGTCAAAAAGGATTTAGTATTTAGCTTTGTTCTCTTCTTAACTATAGCTCCAGCAGATCTTTATGAGTCTTTGCAATATTCTAACATCCTATTAAGTTTCTACTACTATGCCTTTAATTACTCATCGGCTGCTTCATTTAGTAAGTCGATAAATTATAAAACCCTATTGGAAAGTACAATAAGAATTAAAAATAAACAAAATATGTGTCTTGTCCATTGGGATGGTGTGAAACAAAACACTTTGGTTCACTTTGTAGCTAAAGGACAGTGAACTGGGAGAGTGTCTGATGGTAGCTCATAACATTGCTTTTGTTCTGTGCAAATGAGATGAGGTGAGCTCTGTCTTGAGCACAGGGCTAGTGAGATATGCTAATAGTTTCAATGAAAAGAAGAATTGTTAAGAAGAAAAAGAAAGCTACATTAGGCACTAGATGTGAATTAAATATCTGCCAAGCAGAACTGAGAATCTACCCGTGCTCTTAGCCTTGGGACAAGACTGAGAAAAAGGTGTTGTCAGCATAAAACCCATTACAGTGGTCTTGCAACTCCAAGTGCATTGTGAAGGTAAGGTTGGTGTTCAGTCATGTAATGAAAGAGCTTTCTTAAAAAGCTTGGAGATTCCACTGAAATGTTTAGTTATAAGAAAGTCATTTAGCTCATGAGCAGTTGAGAAAGAAAGAAAATTTAGGACCTTTGTCAAAAAGTACAAGAAAGATAAAGCAATGGTATAAACTTCAGTAAAAACCACAAAGAAAAAATATTATGAAGATTTCCAAAGGCTAGAAAAAAAGGAGACAGTGGAATATAACATTTTGAGATGATGATACTGTGGTCTTGAGACTGGTTCAATACAGTAGAGAAGTGACAGAATACATTTCAGGAGAATTCAAGAGACTATATAAAAGGGTGTTGAATAGGCTATTAACATAACCTGGAATATGCTCAGAGGGTTATGAAAACAAGGGGCTGGAAGTAGGGTGTATCAGCCAGGAGGAAACAGAAGGAAATACTTAATACTCTTTGTGTATCAAGCCCTGTCTGAGCACTGAAATATGAGATGAATGAGAGATTAAATCCTAACTACAAACAAGGAAATATATAAACAAAATATCTTGGACTGCTATATAAGGCAAGGTATGGGAACATAGAGTAACTATGTGTATAGGAAGACTTTATGGAGAGTATCTGAACGAAAGCCCTGGGAGAGGACAGCTGTGTCAAGATCTGAGCAATATTCTGGGAAGAGGTAACTGTATAAACGATCTCTGAGATCTTGCTTTAGAGTGAAAAGATTCAGGCTGGGTTGAATCCTATGTGCCACATAGTGAAAGTGGATGGGTAAAGTTAGAGAGGAGGGGAAGATCAGGTCTCTATACTTTCTAGTCTAAAAGAAGAAACTTAAATGTCATTCTAGGGACAACAGTAATTTAATGATATCTTCCTTGGGACAAAATTAACTTCAGCATGACAGGTATTATTAAAATGAAATGTTAAGTCATGTTTTCAAAATGAAAGGAAGAGGAGTACCCTCCCAAAATGCTATGTCTTCAATAGGTCTTTTGGGATGAAGGGAGAGAAATGAGAAGAATGACAGGGATCCAAGACAATTAAAAATAATATTCCTTTCCTACAGTCATCTTTGAACTATCAGATAGATTTCAGGGAGGCAAATAAAGGTAATAGTCTGAATTTAAAGGAAGTGCCAAACCTTTCTTTGTTTACTTAATAGGACAAACAAGGGACAATCACAGGAGAGAAATAAAACAGGAAGAGCTGCCAGATGGACACCAAGAATCAGATCAACCCAGCAGAGAAGGAATGGCCTTCCTAGGAGCAACCTCAAACAAAGGGCTCTAGACTTCTTTATGAGCCTACAGGTTATTGAGTAAAAGAAGCATAAGGACTTGCAATGGACTGCTTCTAACTCTCAATATAGAAAATGTCTCGACCAATGTTGGAAGCACAGTGACCTTCACATGGAGACCATGTAGATTATGGTTTATGAAAGCAAATACATGTTTGGCCGTGGCTGGGCCAAAAGCAGGGGCATGCTCTTGATAACAGAACTCTCCAGAAACCTGTGATCTACAGGCAATGAGCCATTTTCCTTATATTGGGTCTGATATACAAACACAAGTTGAGCTGGGTATACCTGGAAGGAGAGCTAGTGATGAAATAGAGTGGGTGGACAAGAGAAATAATGAGCCAAGACAAAGTTCTCTGATTGAGGCTCAAACGCTAATGTTCAGCTCTGAATATATAGGGGAAAACCCAAGAACACATCCTTTGTTCTGGCTGAATTCTGTTGCTTTGTCACAGCTGGATTCTGCAGAAAAAACAAGCTCTCAGCAGCTCAGCAGGCAGGCAGTCTGCTCAAGTTTCAGGTAGGAAGATGCAAATGTAGCAAGGCCAGGCACCTGGTTCCAGCCATCAGAGACTTGTTTAGTCAAGTCAAGGCTGGGGAAGGGCTCACAAGAAGGCATGAGAGACTGAGTACAGAAAACCCCATGAGAAAACCCAAGAAAGAAACCAACTTTCTAGTTAAGATGGAAAGACAGGAAGAATCCAAGGTATGAGAAGGCAAGAAAGGATGTATTGACATGGTGGTCTTCTCAGGCACATTCTTCTAGAGAAGAGAAAAAGTCTCTTTACATCTTCAGTTCTCTGCACATAGAACCAAGGGCATTCATCTTTCATTCTCAGGCATTAACCTAGGTCATAAAATAATGCTTGTGTCAATTAAAGAAATTAGCTAATTATGACTAACATTTTTAATACTGTGCTACAGAAGAGCTGTTAATGTGATATTAGCAAATGTCTTCAAGAATCAGGTGGCAGGTAAGGTAAGTATGTCAGTGGCCCAAGGGTAAAATGTGTGGAATAGCATAGTAACACTAAGTGCACTTACTTGCTTACAAAGTTAGGTTCACTGAATGCAAACCCACTGTGCTGAGATTAGATATTCTACTGATAGGATGTCAGAGGGTTTGGGTGAAGCAGGGTTAAGAAAGAAGATATGGTTTAATATACCTTGGACTTGAGCATTCCTATGGCATTCTACAATACAATGCAACTGCAGTGATGTTCTATCTCAGGGGTAGTTTTTCTAGCGTGTAGCAGCCTAAGCCAGTAGGCATTGCTATTGACTGTGACTTATAGCTCAGGTGCTTGTCTGTGGATACTTGGTCAGGCTAACTGTCCATCACCCCAAATTCAATATTTAGACTGATGTCAATCTTACTAGGAACTTAAGAGGTTCTGGATTTTTCCATATATATACACACACACACACACACACACACACACACACACACACACACATATATATATATATATATATATATATATAATCTAGTATGCTAAAATGCTACAGGCATACATAAGAATGAATGGCTACTTTGCCCTTTTCTCTGTTCCAACTGTCCCATCCTCCTCCAAATGAAGAATTAAAGTGGCATACACTATCTTCTAAAGAATAAGTGATATTTTGGCATTTGTACACTCAGAAACATCATTTTCCAGTGAAATGTGAAAAATATAGGTTTTTATAGTCCTTATATTTCAGAAAATTACTCATTAGCGGATAGGAGAAAGTATGCATGATAAGAGGACAACTAGAGTAAAGACAAAAGACCTAGATTCTGCTGGAACTAAGCGTGGGTCACATACATAAGATGTAGAGGAAAAAAAGAAGTAAATGACTTGTAAGGTTTCTTTAGTCTTAGTAATTTGAACTCTGGCTGCAGTTTGATTCTTACAAAGGAAGTCTATGTCTCTTGTTAGGAGATGCATACAGCTAAATGTATACTTATATGTTAGCAAAAGCACTGGACAGTGTCATGTGCAAACAAGTGGAGTTAGGTGGACATTTTTGCTTTCTTCCAGTTAAATCCCAGAGGGTTCTACTTAGTCTCCCACAATCTGGCTGGTGCTCTTCCTGGTGAAGATCAGGTGTAGGAAAAGCCCTTTTCCTCTCTGTCTTTTTGTTTCTTATTAGAACCGATCTGGTTTCTTTCCTTCTCCTCTTCAAAAATGAAAAATCCAAGCCGAAAAGCACAAGGAGGGAAGAAATCTGGTAGTTCACACTCATGTTTTCTAAAGAAGGCTGGGGAGAGGTCCCTGTCTCCTAACTACATTGGGGATCTAAGTGTTTCCACTGCGAAGAAGAGGTTGGATAGCAGCTGCAGCGGATTTTGCTGACAGATGAGGCAGGATTGTTTGGGATATTGGATGGTTGTCCTCAACAAGCTGAAAGCATGGATGTCCGATGCTGACCTTGGAGGTTTCAGATCATTGACTGCTGATATTCCCTCACAACTCTCAAACCTGCTAAAGAGAAGTATAGACAGGTAGTAGGTACCCACACACACACACCCTACTTCACAGATGAAAGAACTGAAGTCATGACGTTCAACCTAAGAGTTCTCAAACTGGCCAGGATGCATGAAATAACATGTTCTAAGAGACCCCTAAATCCACATAGCTTAACAATTTTTTCACTTCAGCACTCAGTTATACATGCTTGCAGTAAATGCACCCATCCTATTGGCCAGCACTCAGGTGCAGAAGCACAGTTAACCTACAAATGTAACAAATGCTGTTTTGTTTATACCCTGGGCAAGACTGAGACTAATTCTGGCACTTACCTAGCTGTCACCGGCAGACTCACAGGGCATGCAATTGCTCTGTTGTTCTTTTTGTCGGTCTAGTTGTGTTAGTCAGTGTCTCATTCTGTTTTCTAGAAATGCTTGCATATCACTAGCCTAAGCACATCAAGAACACTAAGTAATCCTCCTGTCTCAGACCCCCAAATGCTAACATTACTGGCACCATCCACACTGCCTTGTGTTAAGCTACATCACTTTTGCTAGCAGCCTTACCTAACCCTGAGTTAAGATTTAATTTGTCCAGTTTCTCAGGATAAGAAGGGGGTGGGGTTATTTCTCGAAGATAGGCTACATTCATAAATTCTATTAATTTCCCCATCCACCAAGTTATTCTAAAAGTCACAGCTCCTCTCAAAAGGATTTAGGGAACAGGCAGATAACAGAGAGGCAAAATGAGTTTTGATCGTATCTGGGAATTTGAGTGCTGACAGGGACATCTCAGTGCCACGAGTTTGTCATTACTCTATTAAATTTGGTGACAGTGACTTAACACACATTCTAGCAAGGTATTTTACTCAGTCCACTGATTCTAGATAGAAAGTCTATATGTGGGAAAGAAAGAAGGAAAGAAAGAAAGAAAGAAAGAAAGAAAGAAAGAAAGAAAGAAAGAAAGAAAGAAAGAAAGAAAGAAAGAAAGAAAGAATTTTTTTTACTTGGCCAGGGACAAGTTAGGAACCTACAAAGACCACCACACACCCTGTACTTCTCTAGACCTACAGTATTTCTTTCTTGGAGTCTTTTATGAGTGCAATGTCTCTGGTACCAAAATGGCCAGCAGAGGAACAATTCATAGGAGACAAGAAGGTAGCACTTTGAACACAACTTAGTAGTCAGTGTTGGTTCAAACTTTGAGAGTCTGACCTTAAGCAGATTACCTTAGGCATATTTAAACACAGCACAATTTGGTGAATGTTTTTTTTTTCTGGTGATGAGTAATTAAATCCTGTGTGAACAACAAAGCTTAAGAGATGACTACATTGAAACTCTTTGTAAAAGTACTCGTGATATATTCAATAAAGATAAGTTCTATAGATTGACTGAGAGAAACAAGCTCATAATGGGAGTCTTAGGGAGGATCTGGTGAGGTCCTGCCCACACAGATATTACAAAGGTCACCAGACTATTAACCACATCGATGGTTACCAGCCTTCTGGGCAGAAAAGAGGTTACACATCTCTCACCTTGCTTCAAGGAACAACGAGGATGATGTGTAAGTAATGGCATCAAAATTTGATTTCTAATATCTCTCTCTCGCTCACTATATACATATATATCTACATATATATAAATATTTATCATATATAAATATATGTATGTGTATATATATGATATATATATATGTGTGTGTACATATGTATATTTATATATATATATATATGTGCCTCTCTCTCTCTCACACACACACATAAACAAACAAACACACACACACACACACCCTCTGTTCCCCTGTACAAAACAAAAAGAAAGAACTTCTGTTTGCTTTGGGGATATTGCATTTTTTGAGGGCTGTTAGACTGTTTCTCTATTGATTGACTTAGAAGACCACATTCCTTATCATCAAGAACTGTTGTCAAGAACACAATATTTCAAATCATGTTATTTTAGTTTTTCATAACTTCTATGACTTAGTGTTCTTGTTGCTATGGCCTCGGATGTTAAAGCGAGCTTTTCTCTGATACTTCCATCACTTTCAGAACAATCTTACTATTTGGAGCCTGTTGTCATGATGTGCCTGGCTTGCCGGGTTTACAGTAGAGCAAGGGAATCATTACTGCTTCTATGCATGGTGTAGTTTTATGATATGGGTACTCAGTGAAAGGAGCAAGAGAGTCCCCCAGACACTGAGAAATTCAGGTGACATGCCATGCTATGTCAGACATTCTTTCTTTGACAATGGAGCATGAAGATGATTGAGTGTCAAGCCCAGCTGTGAAGGTCAATGTCCTGTGAGAAGAGCAGCAGATTCTGGAATGATTATAGCCAAGCATCAGGCGAAAATGCTGAGGTGTTGAGAGAGCACCCTGATTGGAACAATGATGGGGCCACTCAGACAGAGTGGAGGCACCTGCACATGTTCTAAAAATGCATATAAAAGTCAGACAAGGGCATGTGGAATGAGGGATTTATATGGACATGAATATATGAGCAAGATGTAGGGTCCCCAAAGAAGAAAACTAAAACCTGAGCATCGAAGAAGCCCCATGCAACAAGATGGATTTTCCTAAACACAGAGCAGTGGTTCACAGTATTATTTTATAGCTCATACCCATCTGAGACAAGGAAAGGTGGCTCTCTGGTAACAGTGACTCTGTGATTTGCAGCACACCAGAGTCTATCTACATCTCAGCAGAAGGAAACTTCACAACCTTTAGTTTACACGATGCAGGTATAGATGCTGCTAGGGCCCGTTGACCATTATATCTTTTCTTCTCTGTTAAATTTATAATAAAGCTACACTGTAAGAAAATAGAAATAAACATTTCAGAGCAATATGTCTCTGGAAAAGAGAAGGAGCAGGGAGAAGCTGCTATTGGACACAGTTTAAAATATATACTTATAAATAAAGAGTGATTCTATTTGGAGTCTCATGTGGTTCTAAAAAAAAATTCCCTTTCCAAAATTCATGTTTTTTTAATAACATCTTAAAAAAGCTCTACAAGAACAATGGGGTTAGACATTTTATAAGGTATTATATTCTAAATAAAATAATGGATAATGTTGAAGCATTTTTCTTGAAGATTCATTCTCATTTGAAATGAGAGTTTTTATTTCATTATTTTTTGACTCTGAATTAAAACAAAAATCTGTACCTTCATCAGGAGATTCATCACCATGTAGAAGAGTTGGGGCAGAGGGAAAAGTACGAATTGGATAGATCAAGATGTTCCACACAACATGAAGGTCTCTGGAACGGCCCCTTTTTTATGTGGTCTCCTGACAGGATGAGCATAAGAGCTGCAAAGTGATCAGATGGTAAATTTAGAGCCAATAAAAAGGAAGACACTCTGCAGAGCAGGTAGCTTGCTTCTGGGAATCTCTGACATGGAAGGTCAAGGAATTAAATACTGGTGCTGGATTTATACTAGGGCTGACTGTTTTTATGGGCAATGCAACATTTATTGGTATGCGAGGATAAAGTTAATCAAGTCTTGGGCTTCATGGTGGGGAAGCAAAGATTTTTTTTCTCAGAGTTAGGAGAGGATTCCCTCCCCTGACACAATGGCACTCACACTGCTCAGTTGTCATTTAGCTTTCTCTCCTTTCTGGAGGTTATTGAAAGAGCAGGAAATGTTTGATGAACACATGTTCTCATAAGAAAAACTTATCATTACTCTGCAGGTGTCATGTGGGTGCATGATGGAGCTGTTTTCAGGTTTTTAGAGTCTCTTAAAAGGCAGAATTTGGTTCTAAATTCTACAGCTGATTCTTGGTGTCCTCAAAGGTGATATCTCGAATTATCTTCTTGGCCTTCATTTTTATCTTGAAAAGTGTGTGCCATGCATTTCAGAGTGGATACATGGTAAGACAACTTAAGCTCTATCAATCACTGTTCTCATTGCATATATTGCAGTCCAGGCTTTAATGATTGGTGGTACTCTTAGAGAGTAGGGCTAGGAGAATGTCTTATTTGAAGAAGGTATAATCAAACACTGAGTTGATTATTTTTAGGACAGCATTTCTATTTGATGTAACTGGACTAGAGATAGGGGTAGAGTTGAAGTCTTTGGGGGTAACCACTAAAACTAGCCTAATGTCATGAGACATAACTAAGTTTAAATTCACCTAGTCTGTATGTGACCTTGGTCAGTTCTTAAACCTTTCTTAATTGGAGTGACTTCCTGTATGTACAGAGTGGTGATAATAAAAGTTACCCTGAAATACTCTATCTAAGATCACACTTAAATAATGTTTCTAAATAGGGAACTTTTGATCCTTAGGGGTAGTATGTGAGTATGCCAATGTCTTTAGACAATTTCCATTGCCATACTTGGGGAGCAGGTACTTCTGGCTTCTAACAAGTAAAAAAAAAAAAAAAAAAAAAAAAAGGGAAGATATCAAGCATACTAAGCACACAGGATGGTTTCTGACCTGCCTTCACATTCCCTGTCTCCAAGGAAAAAATATGGTACAAATGGTACAAATATCCACAGTTTTGGGTTTTAGAAATCCTGAACTTAATTCATATAAAGTAATTAGTGTCATGTGTGGCAAATGTGAAGATGGGTGAATGTTATGCACTGAATTGTGTCCCAAGTCCCTACAATAATTTCAGATGTCTTTGTGGGGGATATTAATGTTAAAATAAAGCTTCAAGCATGGGCTGAGTGACTTTGACCTTTGGAAGAGTAACTGTAACATGGATAGAAACAAATGAGGTATTGGCTTGTGAAGCAAGGACCTCTGAGGGTCCGGCAAAAGCCAGTCAAGACAGACAGAAAAACTTAAATAAAATCAATCTTAGATGCCCTGATTTTCAAGTTCTTACTTCCATCAGCTTAAACAGCTGCTATATCTGTTTTTTTCTTATTGCAGATTTAGCAAAATAGTGTAGTAATAATTATTATCATTACTATCATTCACAACTAAGCATTTGGTTTGGGGCAGCATTACCACAAATCATAGAACAAGGATAGCAATTGCTTACCAGTATGCTGGTAGCCTAATGCCTTGTTAGAGCGAGGGTAGCAGTTGGTATAAAGTCATGTATTTGAAACACTTCGTCTGTAGTTGATGGAAAGCTCAGCATTAGTAGGGATTGGAATAGTAAGAAATCAGTGAGACAGACCTGAGGAAGTTTACGTTCTTTGAGTATTTAAAAATATTCCTTATGACCCTGTGAATGTTCTAGGACTGCTAAGGCACTCATTCCTGGCTAAGATCTCCTCCAAACACAAATCCAGCAGAGTCATATTAAAAAAATTTCTGGCCCTGAGGATTATCCACAACCTCAATGATGTGGTGCCAAATCAGAATCTGCTGAGCGTGACAATTCTTTGTGCTTTGCACCTTGCATAGCAACTCACCAAAAATAACCTCTTTGTGCCCTTATCCTAGGCTTACAAATTTGTCTGGAATGTGGAAACTCCATTCTTCTTCTAAAAAAAAAAAAAAAAAAGTCAAGAAAAGCCATGCCAAGGCGTGAAGTATTTGTCTTGAGACCTCGCTCAAAGCTTTTGAGTCAGTGTTTCCTTAAAGGCAACCCCCAGCTAGAACTTTCTTTGACTTGTTCCTTTGTGCATGGGGAGAAAATGTCACTCACAATGCATGAACAGGTGATGGATTCATGAGGCTGAGACATGCTTCTGTCTCCAAGAGCTTTAACTTAATTAAGAGCAAATGAAATTATGGTAATGCATGCTTAGAGAAGAAAGTAGAACACATGTGTAGCTCTCTCCTATATTTTACTAGGACGAGGACTGACCGATATGGGAAACATCATGGCTGCTCTTAAGGGAACTCAGGGGCATGAAGGCAGGCATTTCCTGTTGCAGCCACATGGAACATTCATATTCTTATTAAAGGCTACCAGGTTACATACTGGAAAGAGTATTAATTTTGTACCCATAGGCAGGACCCAGCACCATGGACGATTTAAATCTCAGCTTTATACCCCTGTTTCCGATGGCATTGTGGAGTAATTTAAAATGATATTATTATTCTATATACAGCATTTTCAACTCCAACATCCTTAGCCTATAAATGCAGAAATCTAGGAATGGGAAAGTGAAGTGATGATCCAGCAGCAAACTAACCAGCCACTGGGGCTTTGGGACATGCCCACTCTTATTTTAGGACATCTTCCTTTTGCTTATGTCTTAGCGCCTCTGAATACCACTCTTTCTTCCGACCTCCTCCATCTGGGTCTACTATGCTTATGATTAGAAAATAATCAGTGTGTTATTTTATTTTTATTTTAGTTTGTTTGCTTTCACTTGAGTGTATGAACATGCATGTATGTGCATGATGTGGAAGCCAGAGATCAATGTTAAGTGTCTTCCCCAATCCGCTCTAATCTATTGTTTAAACATGTATTTTTATTTAGTGTGTGTGTGAAACTGCATACATCCATGTGTGTGTGTGTGTGTTAGAGAGATAGGGTGTGTGTAATGTGTGCCACATGTATATGAATGTCTTCAGAAGCCAGAGAGGGAGGGTATTGGCTTCCCTAGAGCTGGAGTTAAAAGTGGTTGCTAGACATTCAACACAGCTTCTAAGAAGATATATATTCTGTTTCCTGTAAAAGCAGGAAGTGCTCTTAATCACTGAGCCTCAGCTCTAGTCCCTTCTACCTTATGTTTTGAGAAAAAGTCCTTTATCAAACCTTTAAACCATGTTGATGGCCTAGACTGAATGGACAGAAAGCCCAACTCTTTCTGCCTTCATACTCATATGCTAGGATTTCTGGTATGCACTGCTATGCCCAGTTTTTTTAAAATATGGATGCTAATGATTCAAAATTGAGTTCTCATGACTGAACACTTTACCAACTGCATTATCTTCATAGGACCCTTAATTTGTTTTGTGGAGGTGATTTTCATTGTCGAAGTATTGAACAATGGCGTCTGGGCTGGCATCTGTCATCTCTAAGAGACTATGGGACATCTTCCCAGGCTCACTTAAAGTCTATGCTGAAGTTTGGGTTGTAATTCTGATAGGTATGCCCTTATAAGTTACTTAGCCCTGTTCCCTTGTGGCTTTTAATAGCCTTTCTTTGTTCTGTACATTTAGTGTTTTGATTATGTGGCGGAAGGATTTTCCTTTTTGCTCTAATCTATTTGATGCTCTGTACATTTCTTGTATGCTATAGGCATCACTTTCTTTAAGCTATGGAAGTTTTTTCCTATGATTGTGTTGAAAATACTTTCTGGTCCTTTGAGCTGGGAATCATCTCCTTCTCGTTCTATTATTCTCAGGTTCGGTGTTTTTATAGTGTCCCAAAGTTTCCTAGATGTTTTGTGTCAGAAACTTTTTGAGATTTACCATTTTCTTTGACAGATGTATCAATTTCTTTTATCATATCTTTTATGCTTGATGCTCTTCTCTCTTCCGTCTCTTGTATTCTGTTGGCGATGCTTGCGTCTGTAGTTCCTGTTCTCATACCTAGGTTTTTCACCTCCAGGGTTCCCTTGGTTTGTGCTTTCTTTATTGCTTCTGTTTCCATTTTCAGGTCTTGAACAGTTTTATTTATTTCCTTCATCTAGGTAACAGTTGTGCAGCTGAGCCTTTATGTGGGACTCATAAAGTGAGAGCATAGCCTGTCTCTCACTACATTGCCTGCCTTTGGATCCATTCCCCCTAATTGGGTGGCCTTGTATAGCCTCAATAGGAGAAGATGCTCCTAGTCTTGTTTCAACTTGATATGCTAAGGAAGGTTGACATCCACGGGAGGTTTCCCCTTCTCTGAGCATGTGTGTATGTGTGTGTGTGTGGGGGGGGGGGGCTTAGGGGAGAGATTAGGAGGAGAGGAGGGAGGGGAAGTTGCAATTGGGATGTAAAGCAAATAAATAACTTAATCAATATATATTTTTAAAAAGAATATATTCTAACAGTGACTTACATTTCCAGCCCAATAAATGTTTTTAATATTAGCTAAATCAATAGTAGTGAATATTTGATTTTAACCTTAAAAAAGCTAAAATGTGTTTTATTCCTAAAAAAAAAAAAAAAAAAAAAAAAAAAAAAAAACAAAACAAAACAAATATCCAGCTACCTCAGCTTCCTTTTATTAGAAAAAGTGGAATAAATTAAAAAGACTGGGTTAATAAAATCTTAAGAGGCTTTGTGAGCCAAGAGGAAAAGGAATACTATTATTGAACAAAGAACTGTAAATTATGAGACTAGAAAAGCATGAAATAAACCGGGCGTGGTGGCCCACACCTTTAATTCCAGCACTTGGGAGGCAGAGGCAAGCGGATTTCTGAGTTCTAGGCCAGCCTGGTCTACAAAGTGAGTTCCAGGACAGCCAGGGCTACACAGAGAAACCCTGTCTCGAAAAAAACCAAAAAAAAAAAAAAAAAAAAAAGCATTAAATAAAAGGATTTGGGTCACACAAGTCCTGGTTCAGCACCAGCTGCTCAGCCTTGAATATATGATGGTGGACAAGTCACTTAGCGACCCTAAGTCTGAAACAAGAACACAATGACTAAGTGACTGAGCACTCGTGAAAATTGGCAAAACATGCACAAGTTATCAAACATGTGGTATGTATTGTGATTAGTAAGTTGGACAGCAAAATGGCACTCACTTGTAATAATACCCCTCCTAGGTCAATACGTTGCCCCTCTTGTAAAACCATGGAATGAGGTTCCTTGCCTTGAAAATTGAACCCTGTCTGTTTGTTCTAAATCAAGGTCTCTATTTGATATCTTTCACTTTGGAAGCACATGCACATATTTGGACAAGTTTGCTAGAGGATGAAAGAAATGTAGCCTGGGCTCATAACCACTGTGTGTGACAGACAGGTGTCATGTAGTAGTAGACCTTAGATGGCATGCATTTGACTATGTGTGGTTTTCAGACCATGCCCAAAAGATCTGAATAATGAAATCAGTCCACATTTCTAACCCTCAGGAACATAAATTAAATCAATGGACATTGTTTTAAGCACTAAGTTGGGGATAAAATAATACACTTTTTAAATAATATTTTTATTACAGTATTTTAACTTTTAAGGACCATAAAATTTAAGCAAAGGCTTTATAATTTCTCCAAAAGACACACAAAAAAATAGCTGTGGATTTTCCTTTTGAGTTACAGAAGCATCCTTACTCAATATTTCTAATTTAGCACTGAGAGTATTGATTTTACTCAAAAGGTCAGGAAGTAGCTTCAATAAATGACTCTAGCAAAGAGCAAGTACAAATGATAGTGAAATAGACTGAAAGTCCATGTTGTTTTTTGGGAGGAAAAAACCCTCTGGTTAAAAGACACTAAAATGGAGAAGAACGGGCATGGTAACCACTGAAAGAATAAATTAGTGGTAGTGTAGTGTTTGGTTATTAATTAAACGTTTGCCTGCCCCATCCCTACCCCCATTTAGTCACACACAATCACGTCCACCTCTTGCAATACTTTTACAAGGACAGTCAACGACTACTGTATTTTCTGCCTTTCTCCAGAAAACTGAATCACCCTCAGGCTACCCACAACCCCTAGAACATTTTCTGTTTATTTCTAGTATTAGAAGGAAATCCATTTATCCAACCTGACACTGACCTCTGTGTCTTCAGATGAATTCTGACAAAGGACAGTTTGGCTCCTTCCTCAGCTCGAAGGTCCAGGAGGATGCTGTGCTGTGGTCCCCATGCCAGATGTTCACCTAATTGGCAAACTGGGTACAGTTTGCAAATAGACTTAGATGGAGTCTCTTGAAAGCAGTTAGTTATGGCTCTTGCTGGGAAACAAGGGTCCAGACATCACACAGGCTTAGCAAACCAGGTCACATGTGATAGGAACTTGGACAAGGGCAGCTGTTAATTTTTATATCTGCATTTGTAGAGTGTTTTTGTTTTGTTTTGCTTTGTTTTTTGTTTTTTGTTTTTTTTTCTGCTTGCAGGAACAGCAGGCTTGAGAACGTTTGGCAGGGGAGACAGTTTCTCATTTATTACAGCAAATTGCTCTTGGATCTGTCTTTGCTGGATACAGGAGAAAGGATACTTGACAATTTCAGGTTTAGGTAAAGTAACCAAGTTATAAATGAGAATGTGGTGTGGTAGATCTCTCATCTAAAATATATATCTAAGTGATGTGCAATGGGATCATTTTACCCAACAATCCTGCATGACTCTGAGGGCTTCACTGCAAATGAAACATTCTGTTTAAAGGAATAAAATATGCAAAGAGTATAAAGGAGTAAAGCATTCACAATAATTAGTTGATTCTGCTCTAACAATTTGCAAGTAAGCAACTGGGGTCCAGACAGTGTAAGGTAAAAGCAAATAATGTCCTCTAAGAACGTGATAAATGTAGCAGTTTGGGCTGCTTGGGTTCCCTAGAGCACTGGTACCACAGGGACTTATTTTTCTCAAGTGTACTCCTGGAGAGCTCACCACTGCCGTAGCTAAGTCGCAGCCACATCAGGAACACTGGAGTCATCTCCCTCCCGAAGTGTTCCAACAACACACACACATTCTTATAGATACCCGGGTCTAACTCTAAAATTAACTAATGACCTAGTTACGGCAGAAACCAAATTTCATATGTCAGATGGCATCGTAACGGCACTAAAATTCGCTAATTATTTGAAAGAAAAGAAATCACTTAGAATTTCTGCCTATCATGACTTCAAACACCTTGCAAAATTTACTTTCACAAATTTTATTTTTCCTTACAGCTGAATACTATTCCAAAGTGTATATGTATCACATTTTCATTATCCTTTGAATCTTTGGGGCATATGCCAAGGAGCAGTATAGCTGGGTCATAGAGGACTAGTTTGAGCTTTTGGGGAATTCTCCACACTGATTTCCATAGAGGCTACATGAGCTTGCAATCTCACTAACAGTGAATGAGCATTCCCCAACCAGCATTTGTTGTGGGTTGTTTTGATTGACCTTAGCCACTGTGAATGGAGTAAGATGAGATCTTAAAGTAGTTTCAATTTGCAATTCTCCAATTGCTAAGGATGTTGAATTTTAATAGATTCCTTAGCTATTTTTTATTTCTTCTTTTGAGAATTCTCTGTTCAGATCTATAACCTATTCTTACAATTGTTTTTTTTTAATGCTATTTTGTGAGTTCCTTATATATTTTGGATATTAATCATCGATCAGAGACCATATTATACTGAGTGAGCCAATCCATATTCAGAAGTAAAACTGAGTATGCTCACTCTTATTTTTGGCATCTAGCTTTAAAACTTCAGTCATGAGTGTAATAATAGGAATAACAGCAAATAACCAGGAAGTAAAAGAGGGACCACAGAGGGGAGGGAAGGACAATTGAAAGGGGAATAGGAGGACACAGGTGCTATGACAGAGAAATGAAAACAGTGAGGTAGCCATTTTCCTGGGGAGGGAGAGAGGAAGGAAGAGCAACACAGAGGAAGACAAGGGAGGTATAAGTAACACTAGGGGTTGGAAGAGGTCACAGGAAATTATACTATTTAATATCTACTTAAAATATATCACACACTCACATGCACATACACACACATATACACACACATATATATATGTATGTGTATATATATATATGTATGTGTATATATATATATATATATATATATATATATATATATATGTATGTGTGTATGCCAGACATGCGAAACCTTTTGAGTTGTTGAATAGGATCATCTATAGACTCCCAAAACAATATAGGTTATTGCTGCTGCCTTTGGTGTCCTCTAAGAAACTGAAGTTTAATACCATAGCGCTGAAGATGTTACACACTTCTGATACAGGACTTGGAGGAAATGACATACAACGCTCCTGCCTGAGGACCAGCTCTCCATGTACCAGGAAGACCTGTGCGAGCTTCTAAGAGAGAAACACAATCAATTGTCCGTCTCAGCCGTAACACACATGAAGCACAACAATGAAAAGAATGTCACGTTACTCCAAAAGATGTAATGGTGGCATTTATATCCTGAGAGTAACCAATCGCTGTATGGCTAGACTTAAGGCCCTTTCCCTAGGAAGGAATTCATACCCAGAAGTGTGAACTACTCATGGCTGCTAAGTGAGGCCCTGAAACCCAGAGGAAATTCCTCCCCTGTCACTTCTCTACACCAGCTTAATTCCTAACTATATGCTAAATGCTTATCTGCATAGGCAGATAAGTGCAGCTTTCGTCTCTCATCAAGGAAGCTCTTTTTGCAACAAATGGAGACCAGGACATAACGCTACAGAGGATTGGAGAACGCCTAATTTGAGGAGCAATCCCAGGTTTATTTGCCATAGATTTTAGGATTTTAAAGTAAAATTATGAAAAATCTTATAGAAGAAATGTCACTCAGCTAGCTTAACAGACTGGAATAATCCATGAGTTGGTTATGGAATGATGTTTTTAATAACATTTGAGAGTTTTCTCTCCAGATTAGATATATAATGTTCTTTGTTCAAAGATAAGACAACAAAGCAACATGTAGATCAATATTAACTAGATGGATAGTTGGAGCCTCCTGGGTAAGTGTGGCTGGGTGGATCCAGTGAATCTGGAAGGGTCCACTTCAAGCTAAAATAGGAAGCCCGACTGTTGCGGTAAACCTCTCCAACCCAAATATGCCCCAGCAATGAAAACACAACTCATTTAATATGAATACATGCTGTGCGTCTAGATTGGGCATATCTACCACTATCCTACCATCTTCCACATCTATGAGACCCCTTAGAACTTGCAGTTTCTCCAGGCCATGTGCTTCTGTTTTGCTTTTCTTCTTCTTCCTCCTCCTCCTCTGCATCCTCTCCCTCTTCCATTTTCTCCTTCTTCTCTCACTCTACCTTCTGCTCCACCTTCCCTTTATTTGCCCAATCATCAGTTCTCCTTTATTTTACAAATAAAGGTGGGAAGCAGGTTTATAGGAAATCACCTGAGTGTTGTCTCATTCCTTGTTTGCAACCCCTCACAAGAGAAAGGAATTAACATCAAATATAATTAGCCCCAGGGCTGTCCATAACACCCAACTTAAAGTTGTAGCCTTCAAACTTTCTGATTATTGGCATATCATCATAATTTTAAGTATGCAGCTCACTAAATACACAGATAAGCAAGGCATTAGCTTGTACAATAAGAATGAAAATCACTTAGGCTAGAGATTAATAGCACAATTTATATTAATTAATAATAAATGCATATATACATTCAGAAATACTTTGAATGCAATTTCTGCAAATCCTGGTATTTCTCATAAGACTTCCTAGATTGCCCTTATTTTCCCCTTGCAAAGCTTGCAGAGGAAGAGGCAGGGAGTTGGCATCTCTATCAGACTTGTTTACTTGTTGTCCTGTTGCCCTTAATCAGTGCTGATTTTTAATGCATATATTAAGGTAGTCCGATTCGGAGGGTTAGTTGAATCTAGATACACAGTTTATAAATATATATATATGTGAGCAAATGTGATCTGTTTTAGATTACAGCAGCCCAGAAGCAATGCAGATGTTATGGTTAATGTGTATGATAGCTCTGTTTCTCTTTTAGCCTACACACACACACACACACACACAAACACACACACACACACACACACACCGATCTCTCTGTAACATGAGTTAGAGATGAGAATGTTCAAAATGCCATCATATTTCTTTTCTTTCTCTGGAACAAAAATTAAAGAAGTTTATTCGGAATATAGACAGTTATGTTCTTTCTCCATTCACAAGGCATGTCAATCACAATTCAGATTTTAGCACATTGGGACATCTCTAACGCGGAGGCCAGGCAGAATTACTGGCTTGTCCTACGATCAATATTTAAAGATTAAAGATAAAGAGATGTAGAGAAAGGACGGTCCTGTGTTGATGTGCAATGTTTTGTATTATGAAGGTGATCCACTTAAGGTCTCTGAGGGTAAGGAGTGTCTCCTATTCTTTCCTGAGCATGGAGAACTGCTCGGAATGGAGCTCAAGTAATGCTTCCTAAACGAAGACACACATGTCCACACTGAGATAAGAGGTACGAAATAGCTTCAGCCACAAGTGACAACAGGATAAAAATAGCTCCCAGAAGAGCAGCAACTGTATGCTGTGACTTTTAACACTTCACATGGGAAAAAAAGAAATGGCTGCCAGCTATATCTACCTCCACAAAACACATACTCCTGGAAGCAACCCAGAGGGGCATGCCAGGAAGAGCTGGTGCTATTCTATGCCTGACCACTGTTGTCCACCAACAAATCTCTTGCCTTATAAGAGCTGGAGAGGAGAATACTCAACATGACTGGTCACTATTGACAAATATGGGAGTAATGTCCCTATCTTCTTACTAAGTCAAGGCTATTTGGGATACTGTGTACATTATCAATCACTCATATAATGTCCCTCTTTTCTGTTGCTGGATGCAATTCATTTGTGCTTGTTTCTCAGGTGTCTGAGTGAACAAATATTTTGTATATTTTTAGGGCATGACTTCTTTGCCCTCCATAGAAAACCTAAGCCAAACTTATGAAGATCCTCTGCTGATGCCCATACCTGGGCTACTGCAAAACTGAATTTTGACAGGAGAACTTGCTGTTCAGAGCCTGTCATGGAAGTGGCTAAGGCCCTTGGTATGTAGCAAGGAGGTGCTGAGTATCTCTGTGGTTGAGTCCAGTGGGCAATCCCTGGGATGTGGAGAAGTCTTAGTCTTGGCCAGTGGAGGATCATGAAATGCTCTCAAGTTCAGTTTCCAGGACGTAATTTTTCACTCACCCCAAATGGAAATTGTCATACATAATATCATTAAAATATATAAAAGATGTGATTTGGTGAACTACAACCAAGAGGAATCAATCAGAATGTGAATATGAGAGGAAGCAAGGGTAGTATAAGGTAGATATTCTTAAATATTAGGGAATGACAGTAATTTCTGTCTTAACCTCTTCAGCTCTGGTTGCTAAGTTACCATGACACACCACTGGGTGTACTTCTCAGTTTTTTGGTCTTAGATCTGACAGTTTGATTAATTCTCTGGAGTGCAGAAATCTTCATGTTGAATATTTAAAAATTACACATGCATGCACACACACACCCACACTCACTCATCCAGTACCCCATTATTGCTTCTGATGTATAAAATCTGTTTTATAATTAAATTGACATATGTAGGAGGAAACCTAAAATGACACTTCATTTTAATGACAGAAAATCCTCTCCCCTGTGATGCTTCTTGAAGCTTTCCTTAAATATAACACAGTTCACTCTTCCCTAACAGCCGCCGATTCCTCCCTTTAACATGTGTGCTTAATTCTTGACTTTATGTTCAAGAAACATGGAGAAAATAGAGTGTTATTTCACAGCTGATATTGCTTTTCCTTCTTCTATATGTCTTGCTTGCAGTGTGATTGAGTTCAAAAATGTCCATAAATAATACTCTAAACTGGTGACTGGCCGGCTATGGGTTGTCAGATGTATCTACAGGGATATGTCAGTGTCAGACCGCTATGCCAGCCTGACTTAAATCCAAGGAGCTGCTCTGAAAATAACACAAAATGTATATTTTGAAAACTATGTACCAAACTATGGCATCTCAAGCCACACTGTTTTCTTGTTCTTTGGCATTTTGGGATAATTGCTCTCTGTTATTCTGTATTCAAGTGACATTGTATTCTCTCATGATGTGTGTGGATTTCCTTTCCTTTAAGAATTTAAAACAAAAGAGTGCCAATCTCAAATCCCTTTCAATAAAGCCAATGAGCTTGTATAACACTGGTAAGAAATGATGCTATAGCTGGTGTATACTCTGTGGGTTATTAGAGATAAATACATTTCAGCTGCTGACAGTGGTTCACTGCTTATTGTCCTGTTATCCAAAGTCTGGCATCTGCCCTCCAGAAAACAGCCAGAAAGAGTTACAATCCACAGTTGAGGCAACCAAGTAGCATGGAGTAAATCTGACTGTTTTAGTCATTCTATGAAGTTCTTAGTCCACCTTTGTATAATTATGATAGTTCGGATGGCTGACCTGTGTGTAGAATCATCTTTATTCCCACGGCTAACAGGGAAAGATAAGCTGGTGGTCTAAAATCTCTTTGTGAGACTCTAAACACATTTGCATCCATTGCTGTCATCAATCTTCTTTAGTAGTAGCTAAAGCAGTCTCCCTTTCATAGTCTGCCTTTACCCCAAATTATAGTATCATTTCTACATATACTGTCTTTACTTGGTTACTTATCTTAATCTGTATTCATTTTAAATTAGCTTTTGATATTTTTTTCTTTCAACTTCCTTTCATTATTCTACAGCTCCACGATTTAAATGAAATTGTACTAGCCAAGATCACAATTGGCTTGTGTGATTACAAGTTCTGGCGCCATCATCTCTCTTAGCCTCTCAGCAGCTATAACCCAGGCACTGCTCCCTCCTTTATGAAATCTTCATTTTCTTGACTTCCATATAACTAGATTAATTTTTCTTTTGCTTGATAATTCTTTACCTTTTATTATTTCCTTTGTAGATACTTTCTCTCCCTTCTAGAGTCTAAACACCAAACCTCTTGAGGGCTTTTTTGACCTGTGTACTACTTCTTAGAGGACATTATTTCCCTTATGCCTTTACTTGTATGTATTCACTCATGGACTTTATAAATACAAATGTCTAGAGCAAATTCCAGGCACATATATTCAACTTCACATTAGAATCAAAGACTTCTAAGCATCATGTCCAAATAGGACCACTTGATTTCTCTCTTCTCTCTTCTTAGTCTTCCACATCTTAGTAAGTGACATTGTCATTTGCTTGAGCCTAGAAGAATACCAAGAATGCAGGGCAATGCACGCCTTTGATCCCAGCACTTGGGAGGCAGAGGCAGGAGGATTTCTGAGTTCGAGGCCAGCCTGGTCTCAGAGTGAGTTCCAGGACAGCCAGGGCGATACAGAGAAACCCTGTCTCGAAAAACGAAAACAAAACAAAACAAAAAACAAACAAACAAACAAACAAACGAATACCAAGGACATTTCTAGTGCTTATACCACTACAAAAAAAAAAAAAAATTAGCAATCCTATCTCTATGAAAGTGTCACTTTTTTCCTGTGGCTATAGCACAAACCTGAACTTTCTGTTTCCACTCCTGCTACATATCTCCAAACCATTGTTCATGTTAGTATTATACATTTAAAATATACCACATTAGTCCCTATTTTAAATATATCAATTGTTTCCTATCTAAAGTGCTTTAGTAGCAAAAATGATATTGAGGATTCAATTCATAATTTTTATCTTCAAGATATGTATGTTATAGCCAGGTGGTGGTGGCGCATGCCTTTAATCCCAGCACTGGGGAGGCAGAGGCAGGCAGATTTCTGAATTCAAGGCCAGCCTGGTCTACAAAGTGAGTTCCAGGACAGCCAGGACTATACAGAGAAACCCTGTCTCAAAAAACCAAAACCAAAAACAAAAAAAAAAAAACAAAACAAGCAAACAAAGAAAGATATGTATGTTATAATTCCAGGACTCAGGTTGTTGAAGAAGCAGGGTCACACATTTGAGGGAAAATTGGGCTGCATAGTAACACTCTATATCAGAACAAAAGAAAGAAAGAAAGAAAGAAAGAAAGAAAGAAAGAAAGAAAGAAAGAAAGAAAGAAAGAAAGAAAGAAAGGGAGGGAGGGAGGGAAGAAAGGGAGGGAGGGAAGAAAGAAAGAAAGAAAGAAAGAAAGAAAGAAAAGAAAGAAGGAAAGAAGAAAGGAAGGAAAGATGGAAGAAAAGAAAGAAAAAAGAAAGAATGAAAGAAAAGTAAAGACAGAAAGAGAAAAGAAAAAGAAAGAAAGAAAGAAAGAAAGAAAGAAAGAAAGAAAGAAAGAAAGAAAGAAAGAAAGAAAGAAAGAAAGAAAGAAAGGGAGAACCATGGCTCTTGACTGTAGGTAATAGAGGGGTGGTTCAAAGGGCTGCATTTTGATTTTTAGGGTTTATGCTTTCTTAGCAAATGAAGTATAGTTTAATAAATGCCGTGCAACCTACGATTTATGAGTAGGTGTGAATACTGATGCGATAAGAAGGCGGGGCTAAAGGCTTGGCCAGCCCTTGAGGGCAAGGTGGGCTTGGGAGGACCACAGGAACAGCAGCTGTTTGTCAGGCATCTCAGAATGACACCATCTGCCCCTGGACACCACGCTTTAGGATGCCACAAGAAGGAGCAAGCACCCTTGCCTTGAAGGTACTCATTTCTTCTAAATGTGATGACCTCATAGAGACCATTCAGCTTCTGGGAAGGAATGGCGCCCAACCCGAACCCACCATCCCCCTGCCAACAGTTTATAAAGGCTTTGCTTTTCTCTCTACAGGCTCAGAACCAATGGGGCTGTGCTGAAATATTTCATTCCAGAGATGGGCGATGTACTTAAGTGAACAGAGGAGGAGCCTAGAGAGAGTAGACACTTTCTTTGGATTCTGCTCGGTGAGCATCTCTGCTCCCTCCCACCACTCCTACCAAGACCCAGAGAAAACTGAGGCAGATGGATGTTTACTTTCATTTTCGCATGTATCTGTAACCTGGAACTACTAATAACATGGTTTAATTATAGTATCCTGTACCCTTGCAGGGTGTCCTGAGTCAGCTTTCATCCCCACCTCTGCCTTGCTCAATCCCCATAGCATATCTCCTTTACTATCAGGATTTCTTTAAAACACACGTTAGTGCTTCATCTTATTGAGGAAGCTTGCTTGTCATTACCCTTTGTGATCTTTCTTCCTCTGGCCCTTGCATCCCGCATCTCCTACACATCCTCCCCACATAAGCTTCTTCGGTTTTCTAAAATGTGGGCAGCTCACTCTTCCTCACTCTTTCAATAACAGTGGGCATGTTTAAGAAAAAGTATTTATTTCATAAAAATGTTCAAGATCAGAGTTAAAGGCATACTGAGATAGACTCTCATTATATCTTAAATTCTAACGTTGGTTTGCATGAAACAGGGAAGGAGACCTGAACCCATGATATAAGGATGTATGCTGAGAGGTACAGATCAAGGTTCATCCACCTATGCTTAGCTATCCAATTCAGACATTATGTGTCATAGATGCTGTCTCTTCAATGTGCATTGTTGGCATCGTTGTGAAAAATCTAGTGGCTATAGGAGTGTGGGCTTATATCTGGGTCCTCTTTTAAAATATGACTTTAGTTTCATGGGTTTATATCTGAATCCTCTATTCTATTTTATTGAGCTGCTGCCTGTTTCTGTGCTAGTACCATGTTGTTTGGATCACGATGGCTCTGTAGTATACTACAGGTATGTTAACAACTCGGGCACTATTATTTTGCCCATGATTTATCTAGTCTGTGGGATATTTTGTGTCTACACGTGAATTTTTAGATTTTTCTGTTTCTGTGAAGAATAGCATTGAAGTTTTGAGACTGCACTGAACCTGTGTATTTTATTAGGTAGGCTGACCATTACTTACAATATTTTGTCCATCCATGAACATGGAAGATCTTTCTATGTTCTATTATTTTTCTCTATTTCCTTCTTCACTGTTTCCCAAGTTTTTATTCTACAGATCTTTTATTACTTTTGTTGGATTTATTCCATGTTGTTTTTTAAGCAACTGTAAATAGGATCATTTCTGTCATATCTGTACCTCTCAGTATACTTGCCCTTGGTCTATAAGAAGACTACTATTTAATAGTTCAGTTAATAACTATTTAAGTTCTGTTAATAACAGGTCTTGTTGCTATGTTGAAAATGTTTTTTAACTGGATGAGTTTTCTAGTGGAGTCAGGGTCTTTAATGTATAGAATTATGTCATTTGCAAATAAGAATACTTGAATTTATTTTTCTATGTGTGATTTTTTTTTTGTTTTGTTTTTCTCTTATATTATTTAGGTAAGACTTTAAGCAAAACCTTGGTAAGGAGTAGAGAGATTTGGATATTTTTATTTTGCTCCTGATTTTAGTGGGACTGCATCATAGGGTTTTTTTTTTCTTCCAAATTTGGCATGATGTTGGCTATAGGCTTGGTTGTACATCACTTTAGTATGTTAATATATGTTCACTATATCCTTAGAATTTCTATGGCTTTTATCAAGAGGAGAGAAGGTTGGATTTTGAAAAGAGTGGTTTGGCAGTACAGATGGTTGTGAGCCTCCATGTGGTTGTTAGGAATTGATTTTTTAGGACCTCTGTTCACTCTGGTCAAACCCACTCGCTCTGGAACAAAGATGTAATTATTATTATAATGCATAAGTACACTGTAGCTGAAGAGGGCATCAGATCTCATATCAGGTGGTTGTGAGCCACCATGTGGTTGATGGGATTGGAACTCAGGCCCTTTGGAAGAACAGTCAGAGCTCTTACCTGTTGAGCTACCTCTCCAGCCCCTAGTGATGGTCTAGCCTACCTGAGTACTTAGCTCTTCACTTGACTGGAAGACTACTCCTCTTCAATTATGTGCTTCCTCCAGATTCTTATCCTCAGCAAGGATTTTTTTTTTTAAATAATTTTAGCTAAGAAAGTTCTGGCTATGGTATCCTGAATGTCATCAAGGTCACACGTCTGTCTTTTTGATTTTGTGTATCCTTCCATTTTTGTCATAGACAACCCCAAAGCTACTCTTGGATTCATGTTAACTGATTCTTAGTGCTTAAGTCTAAAGATCAGCCATTCTTAAACCACTTTCTTCACATTATTAAAGAGTCTAGAATTTTACTTTATGATTCTCCAAAAGCACATGCCTTCATTTTGCCCACAAGAATCTTTGTTGACACAGACAAGCACCACACTGAAGGATGACTGATTTTTATGTGTGCATCTCAATGGCAGCCTTGCTGGTTTCCTTGAGACATGGTTGGTTGGTTACAGCCAAGGCTGATCTTGAAGAATGGAAGGTCTGTTCTATTCTACATATTTGTCTGGGGATAACCTGATAGAGCATGCATTAGATGATGTCTTAGTCACAATTTCTGTTTCTGCACAAACATCATGACCAAGAAGCAAGTTCTGGAGGAAAGGGTTTATTCAGCTTACACTTCCACATTGCTGTTCATCACCAAGAGAAGTCAGGACTGGAACTCAAGCAGGTCAGGAAGCAGGAGCTGATGCAGAGGCCATGGAGGGATGTTCTTTACTGTCTTGCTTCCCCTGGCCTGCTCAGCTTGCTGCTTATAGAACCCAAGACTACCAGCCTAGGGATGGCACCACCCACAATGGGCCCTTGAATTCTTGATCACTAATTGAGAAAATGGCTTACAGCTGGGTCTCATGGAGACATTTCCTCAAGGGAGTCTTCTTTGTCTGTGATAACTCCAGCTTGTGTGTAGTTGACCCACTAAACCAGCCAGCCCAGATGGACCAGCCAGCAACTTTTATCCTAGTGTTTTTTTGTTTTGTTTTTGTTTTTTGTTTCTTGTTTTTTCGAGACAGGGTTTCTCTGTATAGCCCTGGCTGTCCTGGAACTCACTCTGTAGACCAGGCTGGCCTTGAACTCAGAAATCTGCCTGCCTCTGCCTCCAGAGTGCTGGGATTAAATGTGTGTGCCACCATGCCCAGTTTATCCTAATGTTTAATGTAGAGTTAAGATGCACTTGGCTTCAGTAGAAAGCACATGCTAATTGAGACTAATCACATGCCAGTTATTGGGAAGCTCACTGTATCTCCATGGTGATGGAAAGGTGTGTGTTGGGGATCAGGGTCTCTGAATGTGGCTCCCCAACAGTAGTGCCTCAGGCCAATTCTGTTCTCCTGTGCTTCATTAGTGACAGAAAGGTTGTCCCCAGTTTTATCCTCAGAGGTCATGACAGAGACAAGTCTTCAGCAATCCTCTAGCGCTTTCTCTCAGTCTTCTGGGTGAAACCCCACATCACCTGAAACAAGACAGTCCCCAGTGGCTGTGGTATACAATGTGAAGTGACTTAAGGGGGCAGGAATGTGAGGGAGAAGCAACAGTGGCGCCTGGTTCCAACTTCCTTCTGCTTCGGTGTTTCTCGGGGCAGGGATGGCAAAGTTACATTGGGAAACCTTGGAAAGTTTACTACCTCTAAAAGGCTGAACATCAGGAAAAAAACCCCACCATTGCCTGTTTCAAACTATTTGACTGTGAATTTTGGTATAAAGCGCTTAGGTCTTGGAAGGGACTTAGGACCATGTAATGTTATAACACCAGCTAATAGGACACCACTGGAGAGTTAATTTATTTTTCCTTTCCCCTACTCTTTCCTCTCCCCTCTCTCCTCCCTCCACACACTATCCTTTCTTTGCCTATTTATTTATTCATTTATTTATTAGGTATTTTCTTCATTTACATTTCCAATGCTATCCCAAAAGTCCCCCATACCCCCACCCACTCCCACTTCTTAGCCCTGGGCATATAAAGTTTGCAAGACCAATGGGCCTCTCTTCCCAATGATGGCCGACTAGGCATCTGATACATATGCACCTAGAGACACCAGCTCTGGGGGTACTGGTTAGTTCATATTGTTGTTCCACCTATAGGGTTACAGACCCCTTTAGCACTTTGGGTACTTTCTCTAGCTCCTCCATTGGGGGCCCTGTGATCCATCCAATAGCTAACTGTGAGCATACGCTTCTGTGTTTGCTAGGCCCCGGCATAGTCTCATAAGAGACAGCTATATCAGGGTCCTTTCAGCAAAATTTTGCTAGTGTATGCAATGGTGTCAGCGTTTGGAAGCTGATTATGGGATGGATTCCTGGATATGGCAGTCTCTAGATGGTCCATCCTTTCGTCACAGCTCCAAACTTTGTCTCTGTAACTCCTTCCATGGGTATTTTGTTCCCAATTCTAAGAAGGGGCAAAATGTCCACACTTTGGTCTTCATTCTTCTTGAGTTTCATGTTCTTTGCAATTGTATCTTGTATCTTGGGTATTCTAAGTTTCTGGGCTAATATCCACTTATCAATGAGTGTATATCATGTGAGTTCTTTTGTGATTGGGTTACCTCACTCAGGCTGATGCCCTCCAGGTCCAACCATTTGCCTAGGAATTTCATAAATTCATTCTTTTTAATAGCTGAGTAGTACTCCATTGTGTAAATGTACCACATTTTCTGTATCCATTCCTCTGTTGAGGGGCATCTGGGTTCTTTCCAGCTTCTGGCTATTATAAATAAGGCTGCTATGAACATAGTGGAGCATGTGTCCTTCAGAAAGACTTGTTCTTTCTGTATTTTTCAGCTGGCCCAGAGCCTGTGAGTCTCTTACCTCAACATTCCAAGTTTTGGGATTACAGACACCTGTTACCATGCCTGCCTTGGTTTAGTTTTTATTGGTAACCTTTAGGTGAAAGATAAGCTGGACTTGGTGTATCAGGAAACACCTATTTCAAAAAGCAAAGATATACATATCCTTGGGTACTTAAAAAGGTGGATGGACCTGTAAGTAGAGTCATGTTGAACATAGACCTGCCTCCAGTCTCATACCGAAAGTATGGTGAACTCTTCCTTTGTGTTTGATGGACATATCCAAAGGGGAATCCAAGAGTGTTCAGTAGCTCGCTGGGTAAAGGAAGTCCACCGGAAGTCTGTGGGGGAGGACAAGGTGAATCACAGCAGAGACCTCGAACATTGTCACATGTTGGGCCTAGACCAGTGCCTCAGTGAGAGTGAATTGGAGGGCAGACTCCCACGGGAGCAGATTTTAAAGTTACGTTGTTTACAGGACCATGCTAAGGGTGGGCTGGGCTCTGCACTGACCAAAGCTTAGTTTATAATGCTCTCCTCGTCTCATTTCATTTAGGTAAAGTAATAACAGGTACACTAGAGGGTCTCCACTGGGAGCAAACAAACTCAATGGACAAAGGAAAAACTTGGTCAGAATTGCGTTCAAAGATGACTACTCAGGAAAGTAAAGAGTATTCAGGGGACTCTTCCCAGCTGTGAGGAAGAAAAAAAAGTCACCTGGCATTCTATACTGAGCGTGATTGCTCCTCGGATCAAAGTGTATCTGCTTTAACCTTCAGAACAAAGATGGTCATAGTCCTCACCTGGATGTCCATGGCTTAAAATCTGATGCCAAACTTAAGTTAATCCTGAATGCTTAGTTCACCTTGCCTAGGATGGGAAGTGCTTACCTTGTGTGTAATGTGAGTACTTGGGCCAAGGGGCAGTAAATATGGAAATGAGGAAGGCACAGGGGTGATAGATGCATGCAGAATAGAGGGATTTGCAGGAAGTAGAGGAGAGAGCCTTACCAATGTCTCAGAAGTCTTCTTTATATAAGTGCATTTGCTGTCGTTACTCATCAAATTCCTGCTTTGGTGATTTAAGACTGAACCATATAGATTGCCTTCATCATAAGTCAACAAATCCATGGTCTCCTTTTGCTATGTTTGTGAAAAAACAGACGAATATTGCTACCATAAAACCAATCAACCACCAACCCATTGACCCACTTACCACCGACCCACTGACCCACTGACCCACCGACCATTGGCCACTGATCCACTGACCCGCTGACCACTGAGAAGTGTTAGGATTTTACCAGCACAGCATGAAGATGACTGACATACAACCCAGAAGACATTCTTGATATCTCTACAGCAGTTCTCAGCCTGTGGGTCACTACGACTTTAGCAAACCTCTGTCTCCAAACATTTTTACGTTACAACTCATAACTAGCAAAATTACAGTCATAAAGTAGCAATGAAAGTAATTTTATGGTCGGGGCGTCCTCCCAACACCTGTATTAAAGGAGCTGTATTAAAGGATTGTTAGGAAGGTTGAGAACAATAGCTCGCCAATAGTGGTGGTGCACGCCTTTAATCCCAGCACTTGTGAGGCAGAGGCGGGCAGATTTCTGAGTTTGAGGCCAGCCTGGTCTACAGAATGAGTTCCAGAATAGCCAGGGCTACACAGAGAAACCCTGTCTCCAACAACATCAGAAAGAAAGAAAAAAGAAAGAAAGAGAGAGAGAGAGAGAGAGAGAGAGAGAGAGCAAGCAAGCAAGCATGTGTGCATTGGTCTATGCTTAGTTCCTGACCCCTCATGCCCTGACTGTTCCCATAGTCCTCCAACTGCTTTTTGAATCGCCACATCAGAGTCTTTCCACTGCCAGGAGACTAAAAGAAAGACTCTCATCCTTGTTCCACATTGTGAAACTGGCCTCAGTTTTCTCAGTGTAAAGCAAATTGATCTCAGCCACCTTTATATCATCCCAACGTGTATTCTGAATCATAAGCCACACTTACTGCCCTTGTCAAGACATTCACTGGTATTTCTTCTCCTGTTCACTTATCTGTTTGCTAGTTTTCCTGTTCATTAGACCACATGTTTACCAGGAAAAGGAGGACCATCTGGTATTGATCATCCTTATCTCCAGGACCTAACATAGAACTTAGAAAAAGTGTTTGATAATGAAAATGTAATAATCATTACTACCAAAAAGGCATAGGAAACACTTCAAAAATTAAGCAAACAAATCAGTTAGGTAAAAAGGGCTTTGGTTAATAAAGATGGAAACTTCCTGTGAGTTCCTTGGAGCTGTGGAGGCAAAGTTCAGTTGTGATTTATAGCTCTGAATATAGGCCTGGTTCCCTTTGAAAAGAAGATGTGTTTCTAGGGTAAAGACCAGATGTCTGGTTTCTGTCAGTGTGGTGAAGCCAATGTGGTTCTGACTCTCCATAGTCTCATGTGTTTGGACACTTGGAGTGTTAGGAGTTGGGCTCCAAACAGAGGAAACAACAGGCTAAAGATAAGCCTTCTTGGTGACAGGTGGAACAATTTTGTTGGCCTGAGCTCTCTGTTTCCCAAGATGTGATGCAATGAATTTTATAATAGTTCTGCCTCAACCATCAGGACTCCGTTGTCACAATGGATGACAATATCTCAAACCATGAGACAAAATAAGCATTTTCTTCCTCGAAATGACTTCCTTTATGCATTTTATCAGAATGAAAAGAGAGTAGCCTCAGTTACTTGTCTAATTTGTCTCTTGTTTACTGTAACACTGAGAAAACATAACACACTGCACATTTTAGGTCCTCAGCTCCAGGACATGGATCTTTTAATAAAGCATTTCTGTGTACTATAGCTCAGGTAAGTTCTTAAGGCAGATGGCATGGCCACATAGAGGAAATGCTTATGGGGTGCAGTCTATCGAGTGCTGGTATATGACCATCTCGCAGAAGGGAAACCTTCCATTCGATTTCTATAAGGGAAAAAGCCAACTTCTGTTTATGAGTTCTAAATCAGTAATTCTTTCCCTCATCATCTGATATGATTCTACCAAATACTTTCAAATGTAGAATATTGTTGATAGCTTTTAAGAAAAAAGAGGGTGGTGTTTCCTAAGTTTGATTTCACATTTTTCAAAAGAAAAGGCTGGAAGTTTCAGGAGAATTGCACTTAGAGAAATTTCCCTTTATATCTAGTAAATGAACAACTCCTTATTGCTTCAAATTGTACACATTAAAAGGCTCTTAATCGTAAGGCACCCAAGTCAGGTAGGAAAGACTGTTCACAACAGCCATACTAAAAAGAAGGTTGTAGCACACTAGATGTTTAATATAGGCATATGTACCCTATTTAGCTCTCTTTCTTGTGTCTGCAATCAATCAGAAAGTGTTCAATAACTCCAAATAACCAGTATATACTCTTGTATTTAGGTGAGTGGATCTGATCTGCCTTTCATAAAAAGGAGAAAGTATTAAAGGAACAAATGAAAATAAAACAAAAACAAAAATGTAGTCCATGACAATAATCTATAAAACAATAAATAAAATCCCAAGCTGTAAGAGATAAACAAAAGTATTTAAAGATGATTCATAACAGTGTATAGAGGGGAAGTTGGAGTGCTTGCAGTATAATCACCATGAGGACCTGAATTTAGAACTTAGCACTCAAATAACAAGTTGTGTGATTATAGTCTCAAGTATGCCTATAGTGCCCACCCTTGAGAAGCAGAACCAGACTTGCTGACTACCAAGACAAGTGAGAAATACAAACCTTAGGTCTACAGAGAGATCCTGCTTCAGAGGAATAAAGCTGAAAGTGTGAGAGGGGAATGGCAAGCGGTTCTTTTTAAATCTCTGTATGTGCACACACACACACACACACACACACACACACACACACACACACACACACACCATACAAATAGAGTACTCATACAAATATAAAAGAATCAGAAAGTAGTCTCTAAAACAATAAACTATTAAGAAAAGGATACTGGTGTAAGTTTATCAAAGTACTGTGTTTGCAATCCGAAGAAAGTTCATGAAACTGGCTTCAAAATAAGACAAATATTGATAAAACTAGGAAACATGGACACTTAAGAGGTAGGGACTCATGTCACTAACAAACCAAAACAGAGCTAAAAGTGGTAATGAAGGCTGCTTTACCCACAGGTGGATCAAGTGGAAGACATAATACCAAGGATGGAAAAGAAGGCAGATACAGTAGAACATTTAGGCACCAACAATGACAAAAGTTAAGAAAATATGAATAACATGTATGAATTTATTGGAGCACCATTAAAAGACAATTAAAATTCAGAGGGGAAACCAGGAAAGGGGATCGCATTTGAAATATAAATAAAGAAAATATCTAATAAAAAGAAAGACAATTGCAAATTCTGGAGAGAGAAGAATATTTGGCTAAATAAATAAATAATATATTTAATAGCTTCATTCTAGAAAAGTTCCCAAATCTAGAGAATGAAGTGAACCTCTGTATTCAAGATGCACATAGAGTTTTAAATGGACAATATTCTAAAGGGGCCTCCCTTGTTATATTATAATCAAAACACTAAGCATAGAAAACAAAGAAAAAAATATTGAAAGAAGCATCACAGTTCACATAAAAGCAAGCCCATCAGAATTTTAAGCAGATTTTTAAATAGAAAGCTAGTTTAAAACATGGATGATCTTTACTTTGATAACTTTAAAATGCTAAAGAAAGAAATCAAAGATCCTACAAGATGGAGTTTTCATGCATAGGGAGGGGAAGAAACAATATTACACAAATACTACCAAGAACACTCTTCAAATTCCATGTAATGCCCATCAAAATTTCAATGTCATTATTTATAGAATTAGAAAAAGAATCCCCAAGTTCTTATGGAAGCATTAAAGATGGTTAAGATACTCCAAGCATCCTCGGGAAAAGAGCAGCACTAGATGTACTACCATACCTGATTCCAGGTTGTATAGCAAGCAGAGCCATAGTAGCAAAATCAGCATGGATGATACTGGCACAAAACAGATCTGTGCAACAGAGAAGACTCAGAAATAAACTCCTGCTGCCACAGATACCTGGTTTTTTGCAAAGGTACTAAAAATACCCACTGGGCAAAAGACAGCTCTTTCAACAAATGATGCTGGCACAACTGGATATCTGTATGTAAGAGAAAAAGTTAGATCTCTTATCTTTGAACCTGTGTGAAAATTAATTTCAAACTGATCAAAGAACTGAATGTAAGATATAAAACTATAAGATTGATTGAGGGAAAAAAATAAGGAGAAAACTTCACAATGTCACCATAGGCAATAACTTTTTGAATAGGACTCTAGTCACTTTGGAAATAAATTTAATTGACAAATTGGACTTCATGGAATTAAAGGATTCTGAACAGCTGAAGAGGTAGCTTACATAATGGGGAGAATATAGTTGCTAGACATGCATCTGATGGGTGATGATTACATAGACTATGCAGAGGAAAAATACAAGACAATCAAACCATCCAATCAGTAAGTGGGGGAGAGCTACTGTCAAGATGTGGTCTGGAGACACCTGGATAATGATGCATACTAGTCATTGCAGCTACACAGACAAGGCGCTAGAGCTCTAGAACTCAAGACCAGCTTTGGGCAAATGGAGCTTCTCCTTTGAAATACAAACAAAACAAAGCAAAACAAAACACAACCAAAAACAAAAATAAGAGCAACAACAACAAAACCAAAAACAATATATACATTATAGAAGCAAATACAGAGCAGGGCCATAGATGGAAAGATTTACCATGGAACTCAAGCACTCCTATGTAATTTTTAACTTGCTGTGAAGATCTCCACCTGTATTTCTGACACAAAGTGAATCTTGTAACTGGAATACATCTTTTGGGATAGATTAGTGTACGTTTTAGAGCCCTCTTATCCATCTGAGCTTCATCTGTCTTAAAGTCACTGTCCTGAGACAGTGTGTAAAGCATTGACTTAGCTTTAGGGAACCAGATGTTTAAACACAGATGGGGGAAAAAAAAAGAACCAGAGAAGTGTCAGCATCTACTGATGTAGCCCAAATCAGACAGGCTGGTGTACTAAGTCTCTCACATTGGAAGAGTATAAAACATATGGAAAGGAACAAGGAAAACCTGGGAATTAATTGTGGCAGAGGAGCAACTCAGCCACTCCACAGTGTTAAGGACACCAATGTGAGTAAGGGAATCATGTGGAATGAAGGATGGAAGTCCTTTCTAAAGATCTAAATATCCAAGTTTCCAGATCAACTTAACTCATCTCTCAAAAAGTACCAACTATTCAGCAAAGAGAACGCCAGAGAAAAGCAAAGCTCTCGCTCTTCCCTCACTCAGTTAGTGAATAGAGGTGGCAGAGGAATAGCTCCGGTTGTTTGGTGTGAGAAAGAAGCAGCTAGGAAAGAAGAACAAGGACAAAATAAAACAGGGAATTCCACTAGTGATCAAGGGGATGGGCAACTAGCAGCCCTGGAATCATCACAGAGGAAAAGGGGTCACAAATCAACGTGATCCCAGATCTGTATTCTAGCTAAATGAGCTTGGGAAAAATCCAGTTGCTTAGAGTGGAAAGAATTTATTAAGAAGAGTTACAAGTGGATATTATCCCAGAAACTTAGTATACCCAAGATATAAGATACAATTTGCAAAACACATGAAACTGAAGAAGAACGAAGACCAACGTGTGGACACTTTGCCCCTTCTTAGAATTGGAAACAATCACCCATGGAAGGAGTTACAGAGACAAAGTTTGGAGCTGAGACAAAAGGATGGACCATCAATAGACTGCCATATTCAGGGATCCATCCCATAATTAGCCTCCAAACGATGACACCATTGCATACACTAGCAAGCGTTTGTTGCAAGGACCGTGATATAGCTGTCTCTTGTGAGACTAGGCCGGGTCCTAGCAAACACAGAAGTGGATGCTCACAGTCAACTATTGGATGGATCACAGGGCCCCCAATGGAGGAGCTAGAGAAAGTATCCAAGGAGCTAAAGAGATCTGCAGCCCTGCAGGTGCAACAACATTATGAACTGATCAGTACCCCGGAGCTCTTGACTCTAGCTGCATATGTATCAAAAGATGGCCTAGTTGGCCATCACTGGAAAGAGAGGCCCACTGGACAGGCAAAGTTTATATGCCCCAGTACAGAGGAACACCAGGGCCAAAAAATGGAAATGGGTGGGTAGGGGAGTGGGAGGGGGGGGAGGGTGTGGGAGACTTTTGGGATAGCATTGGAAATGTAATTGAGGAAAATACGAAATAAAAAAAAAAAAAGAAGAGTTAAAAAGGGGAAGGAGGTACAGGCAAGATACAACACTGCATAGCATTTGCCCCTAGCGATTTGTTTCCATTATTGTAGCTACCACCACATAAGAATATTGTAGTTTAAATGAGTGAATTAAGGTGAACAAAACCCAATTTTCTGCAGCCACAGTGGCCAGTCATGACTGCAACTACTGTACGGGGTGCACAGGTGAATCACACTCCATCATCACACAAAGTCTTTCTGTAGAACTCTGTCCCTAGAGCGTATTGGGGCCTCTAATTCTTCATACATGCAGACACTACAAGTGAGTGCAGAGAAACAAAGTCTACCTTGGCCTTGGTCTTATAATCCTGAACATTAGATGTGTTAGGTATAGGCCTAAAGCCCTAACAGCTCAGGGATAGCCTTAAAAGCCCAAGAGGAAGGAGCCATTTGAGCCTAATAGACTGTTCTACCAGAAAACATTTGTGAACACTAAAAAAGACCACCAAGAAGCTGAATCCAATGCAATTGCATTAGGGTCTCTTTGTTTAAGATCTAACTTGGGCTCCCCGCCAACTCAAACACAGCAGGAAGGTGGAGCCCTGAGTCTAGTATTAAGCAAGCATTTATAGAGGCAAGAAGTGGGTATCTAGCCTGATACACATCTGATTGGCGGGCTATTACGGCCTTAACATAACTGTCTCAAGCTCGAAATCAAACCATAAACTTAACTGCTGTAGTTTTTCCAGATTGGTGGTTGTTAGGAAGTGTCAAGGGCAGGCTTGTAACCTAGAAGTGTAGATTTGTTGGGGAATAACCTGGAAATGTGCTAGACTCGAGTCTCATTGAGGGATAACCTGGAAACTGGTTCTAGATACCAGTCTTGTTAGTTAACTTGAGTTGAGTTCGGCTTTACTTAGATTAGGTTCTCTATATGAGTCTGAACCCAAAAGATATGGTCTCTCAAGACCATGTGCTACACACATATACTACGGTCCTGTGGAGAAAGATCTTCAAACAGATCTTCTGAATATCTTAGAAATAAGGGGAAACAAAACACTAAAAAAAAAAAAAAAAAAAAAAAAAAAAGTAGGAAAACTATGGTACAAACTCTGGGGCAAAACCTGAAACTACTTAAAGATAGAGTTAATACTAAAAAAAGAAAATATAAATCAAATAGCATCAAAGTTAAAATATCAAAAGTAATTTCTAGTAGAGAAGAATTACGAAGTAAATTACATCATTGTTCTATGTCAGATTTCCTTAAAAGTATGTGTAAGGAGTAGGTTTGCAGAGTGCAGATGTTTTAAAATGTTGTCTATGTCTTATTCACTTACTCATCCACAGGGAGAAAGCTAAGTCATTTCCTTTATTACATTGATGTGTTGAAAAAGTTTAGGATATTTGAATGTATGATATTTGAAAGCATGTACTACTACCTCAAAGTGTATACTACCCTACCAACTTATTAGGTAACTTAAAAGAAAAAGGAAATGAAAGAAATTTAGAAAACATAATCTTATCGTAAGGAAAATGGAAGCATGAAAAACCCAAACCATGACAAATATTAATGATATGTCACCCAGTATGGCTGAAAAATCTCAAATGAGTTATAATTACCAAAATACAAAAGTCATACGTTTTTACAAGAAACAACTGTAAAGAAATTTCAATAAAAAGTTAAAAATTCAGACAAAGACTAATCATGCAATGCCAACAGCAAAGCGGCCCTATGCATCAAAATAAAATCAATTTCCCCAAGCAGCAAATGGACAAAGGCGGTGATTTCATTTTGATTTAAAAGTTCTCGATGAAGACATAACAGTTATGAACCTCCATACACCAGATTAATGTAAAATAAACACTCCTCAAAAATGCTTTTAACTGTGCGCAGAAAACTGGACATAACAATAGCAATAGGGGGTATCTAACACATCTTTTTGTTTTTGACAGTTTTTAGGGAAAAGCAATAAACTCAGGTAATGAGTCAATTTGCTCCATTCTTAACTATGCTTGGCATTGTGTGGCAGTAGTGGACAGTCTTGTGCATTTAGGGCTTAGTATACACAGCAAAGCACATTCATAATGATTGAAAGGTTTTAAGGAGTTTGGAGGCTGGAGAGATTGCTCAGTGGTAAAGTGCACTAGTGTTCTTAAAGAAGATACTGAATGGGTTTCCAGCACTGACCTGGAGGCTCACACCCATCTATAACCCCAATTACAGGGGACTGGCTAGCTTCTTCTGAGCTCTGTGGTATCAGGCAGTCATATAGACAAAACATTCATATATGTGATAGAAAAATCCAGAAGAGCATACATGTGTACACTAGTGCACTTTGGAAGATGTACTGACTTCAAAGGAGCTTGGGGAAACTATTTAAAATGAAGAGAAAGGAGGAAAACAAATGTTGATCATCACACAGGTAACTTATTCTCAGTACATGTTCTGAAAGTAGTGAATGCTTACAGAATAACTCATTTAAGAAAAACAACTCTAATAAGCAACTAGAATGACATGAAATAACTAGTAACTCATGCTGTTTATGTGGTCAGGACAAGGGCTGCATATTCTATAAGACAATATACACTGCAGTCAAACCTTTACTCATGTGCTCTCAAATTCTTAGTGTAAAAAGAACAGTATATTTATTCTAAATATTAAAATGAAATCAAGAAAGTAGGAAGGTGGCAAGACAAAATTCTGTTAAAAACCTAAAAGATGAGACCACCCTACTTTCCCAGTGTCTAGCCTGGAGAGTCTCTCTGACCTTCCCATCCACCATATCTCTGCAGCCCAACAGATCTAGCCTGGGTCCCAACACAAATGGATGGATGGTGGCAATCTCATGAGGCCTCAACTCTACAAAAACAAACAAACAAACAAACAACACAAAAACTCCTGCAGATTAGGAAGAAATGTTGGGAGTTGGAGACATAGTCATCACTGACGAAGAACATACTACCTGGTTAATGGTCAGCCCTGAAAACATATATACAACTAAATTGTATGGACTGGTTATATTATATATATTTAAGTTAATATATATATATATATATATATATATATAATACTATAATATATTATATATTATATATATATACATATACATACATATATATATATGTATATATATGTGTGTGTGTGTATCCATATATACATTTAAGAATAGTTAATGAATAAATAAGTCAAGAATTTAAAAGACAACAAGGAAGAATATGTGGGAGAGTTTGTATGCAAGAAAGGGAAAAGAAAAATAATGTAATTATATCATAATATCAAGAATAAAAATAAAAAATAGTCAATTACAAAAACAAGTAATTGTATATATTAGTACAACATACATAAATATACTAATATATTTTAAATGTTGATATAAAATCTAAATATTTATATACATAGATTGACTTATATGCACATAGATATATACATAAAATCATATGTACAATAAATATTAAATTAAAATATATAATGAGGAGTAGATTCTTGTGCGGTACTTAGAGATACACCTAACAAACTACATGCATTATCAATATAAAGAGAGCTACTAAATGATGTGTCTATAGTTTGTGGGAAAAGATAGACACATTACATTTGTGGGAGAGAAAACCCACTCTTGGAAGTTTATAGTACAGCATTCTATACTTCTGAAAAGGAAATGGAAACACCCGGAATCACAAGGATCTGGGAATTATTTTGTGAGATCATTTTTTTTTTTGATCTGACCCAAGAACAAACATGTGGGATAGTAAACTAATTTTATTCTAATTTCTGTGATCTGGGAAGTGCTCTCGGGCAATGTTCCACAATGCACCTAGAGTGGGACATCATGCAGGTGTACCACAGGAGGCCTAAGGTTCATCTTTGTACAGTGGTCCTATTAAGGACCAACTATTGGATTTGTGTTTTGCCTGGAAAGATGATTAGGGCAGATGTTTGTTCCAGATGTAGTGTTGTAAGAAACCTGGTATCCTTCTATAACTGAGTACTGACAAATGGTAGCCTTAGTTAGACAGTAAAATAAAACAAAAGCTATGATTGGTTTAAAATTTTTAAGGAATTGGCATTCTCTCCTATGTGCCCAGAGAGGGAGCTGATTGGTATTTGTTTGCCTGGTTTCTATGGCTCTTTATCGTGGTCTCACAGTGATTATGGCCAATGCTTGCATTCTGTGCTATTATTTCTGCCCAACATGGGACCATCTAAGCCTTGCTCCTGCCAGGTCTACGTTAACACTGGCCTGTTGGTGACTGCCAGATCAGATTCTGGGTCTCAGCAGGTACTTACTCCCATTTTCCCAATTATATTTGAAATTAATGTAATTAGGTTTTTTTTTTCATTTTCATTTTCACCCATTTGAAACTACTGATTTTCTTTCCTCCAGTCTTCTTGAAGTAATACGTATTTCATTGTCTACTGTTGGTTTTCACTTGACCTCTTTCAATGGTTTCTTTTGTAAAAGTCCAATAGTAGTCAGCTTAGGTATCTGTGAGTGGCATGTGACCTTTGGAATTTGCAAACTCTACTGTAAGTTCATTCCCAATACCATTGCTTGTGCTATTTTAGCCCCATCTTGTTAGAGACAACACATTGTGACTGGCCGGCACTCATTTACATTCTAATACCGCATCTGCCAGCTCTACCTTCATCTTGCTTAATCCCTTGTTTGCCCCTGTTTCCATTTTCTTTCCTAGTAAATGAAATAGATCCCTTTCCAAAGTCCTTTTTGTTTGTTCTCTCTCTCTCTCTCTCTCTCTCTCTCTCTCTCTCTCCCTCTCTCTCTCTCTCTCTCTCTCTCTCTCTCTCTCTCTCTCTCTCTCACACACACACACACACAGAAGCAGAGAGAGAGAGGTAGTTTCCTTCTGTGTTTGCTCCTGAGGTTCTTCTGTCTGTGACTCCTGTCAGTGCCAATGTGATTCGCTGCTCCTCTCAGTTCAGCTCAGTTTTTGATGAGTTCACGTTCTTTTCTGTTACTAATTAAATGTTTCTGAACCCTGACAAATATAATAACATCCTACCAAACCTGAGTGACTCCAAGAGTTGTACATTTCTTTCTTCAACAGAGCTTGTACTGAAGCCTCGTGATTGCTCTCTACATAATTTGGAGGATGCCTTGGTTAGTTGTATTGTCAATTTGACACAACCAAGAGTCACTTAGGAAGAGGTCATCTCTTCTGAGAGAGTGCCCAGATCACATTGGTCTGTGGGGAATTATCTTGTCTTGATTGTTTGTCATTTTGGGAGGGCCCAGACCACTGTGGGTAGTGCCATCCTTGAGTGGATCAGTATAGGTGGTAGAAGAAATGTAGCTAAGAAAGCCAGCAGAAGGAAGCTGGCAAGCAGTATTCCTCTGCGATCTCCTGTTCATATCAGGAACGTCAGTTCCTGTTTCTAGGTTCCCGCCTTCCCCTATTTGTTTCCAGGTTATGGACGGTGACCTGGAAGGATACACTGAAATAAGCCCTCTGCTTCCAAAGATACCTTGGGTCACAATGTTTGATTACAGAGATAGAAAGTGAACTAGAGAAAAGGAGAGATTACAAAGTGTTCTGTGAGTGAAACCCATTTGAAACAGTTTACAAAAACATCTCTCTAGCTGTTTAGTTGTCAGGGCTTAGAAAGATCAAGGACCATGGCTCCAGGATGGCCTATGCAGGATGTACTAAGGCTTTGGGAGACTGGCCTCATGAATCCTACACTTACTACTTCTCTCTAGGTTTCACAAAGCCAAACCAAGAATGTATCAGTCCACTGAGGATTAGCAAATAGTATATTCTTAGAGAACTGTCAAATTTAAGATAGGCAAAAGCGTGACCCCCTAAATTTTGTGAGAGCAGCTGGAATGTCTCTGGAATTCGGAGATTCAGAAACTAATGGAGCCTACTCATGAAGTTTCAAAGTTAACAAGAAGCAGGTGTGCCTGCTCCCTGCATCGTGTGAAGACTGAGCTTCAAAAGGACCTCTGATCAGACAGGCTGCTGTGCTTGATGGACAGACAGGGAAGTTGTGCTCAGCCACACTTAGTCCTCAAGTCTGCTTTCCTTTCTTCTTCCATCTTACAGTGTAGGAAATGCCTAATGGCTTGCTCCCAAGTTCAAAGCCATCCCTAAACCCTATTGACAACCTTCAAAATAATAGAAATCTCCTTTTTATTCTTACCACTGTGGAGTAACAGTCATGGGATTCAGTTTCTTTCCTGAGACAACTAAATGCTAGGCAAAGAGAAGAAAATGATAGACTATGAACATGCAAGATATTAAATAATGACCATTAACTGATAAATGAATGAAATAAAACTTATAACTGTCCCTGGCCACCACCTTAAAACTAAAGCCCCCATTGCCGCACGAGTTATTCTGCCACATAGGCTGAGTCTAAGAAACTCAATGGACTTCCCTGTCTGCATCACAGAATCCTTTGAAATTCTGGAGCAAAGCCCCTCTACCCTTTGTGGACAACTGCTTTTCATTTAAGAAGCAGGCTTGGACTACCACTGAGCCTTAGTGTAGATCACTGTTAAGCCACAGGTCATGAAATTACCTAGCTACCGGGGCTGTCCATCATCAGCAGGATGTAGCTTGTCTACCAGAGGTAAAACTTTGATATACATAGCAATTGCACATGATCCAATAGGAGCAATATATACAAGACAGACAGGATCATGCTGCTGCTAAAAGCACAGGAAGTGATAGGAAAAGTCGTTCACTTGGACAGAATTCCACTCCTGTTCTCCCTCTCCCTCTCCCTCTTCCTCTTCCCCACTCAAGTTATAACCTCATAGGGTATTCCTAACCTTCAATGTCTCCAAGCTCATTGTATCTTCTTCCCACAAGCCTCCATTGCCAACTATGCCTAATCCGAGTCTTCACTTTAATAGCAGGAACCCTGAAGGGCGAGGAGTTCAATTTGTGTTGTAACTCAACTATGTGGATGATGAAATTCCATTTGTTAGTTAGTTAGTTACTTTGTTTGTTTGTTTGTTGTAGGCTCAACTCCAGTGGTTACAGATCAGAGTCTCTTTGCAGGGAAGGCTAAGAAAGTTTCAAGTCATTTATAGAGCACACAGCCTTAACTTTATCCCTAGGCTCATTCCCATCTCTCCCATGTTTGCTCAATGAAATTAAGAGCAACCAGCCAATTTTACTTTATACTCCTCAGCTTGACAAATACTTTTAAAGCCATCATGTTTATAGATGCCCAGAACCTGCTTATAAGTTTGTAAATCATTGAATAGGAATATCTAGTGACTCTCTTTCCCATATCCCTCTTGCCACATCCGAAAATATACTCTATGCACTTCCATTACTGCTGGAAATAGTAACCGGTGCATTTAAATCTAATTAGATCAGAAAATCAATATATTCTACTTCCATTGAGATCCTAGAAATCCCAGAACCAATTCACAGAACTCATCATTAACATTCTGTTTCTCTAAGACCCTTCTGACTGACAGATTCTATTATTAAATCTCAACATGAAAAGCTCTATTCCAGAGAAAGAACCATTTGTGTGTGTGTGCTTGCATATGAATATATGTGTGTGCAGTCATGCATACATAGTGATGTCTTTTCCAGAAATGTGCTGTGTATATGACGTCAGTCCTAAAACTGGTGGTTCAGCCATTATAATGCTGCCTCTCAGGTGTTTGAGAGATGCTGAGCTGCAGCGAAACGTCAGTCATATGCCATCATTGATAATTTCTTGTCCTCTGACCACATTCTGTCTTAGTTATGTGAATTCTTATCGACTTGACTGCTTTTTTTTTTCACAAACTTTGCCTATTGTGAAATTCAACTGGTGCTTATATCTTTGAAACTAAAGTTACCTGTGTAAATCTGTGACAAATTTTCTATGTATCTGATTGGTTTCTACTATCTGTGACAAATTTTCTATGTATCTGATTGGTTTCTACTAATGCAGGGAAAGTTACTAAAATTTATTTTGGCTCTTGGGTTTGTTCTAAAAATGTGGGCATTTGCTACTGGTAGAGTTCTAAACATGTGTGGAGCATCATATCACCAGATAGGGAAAGCATCTGTACACATGCGCCTGTTTCTTCTAGTCTATCCCTTCATTGCTTACTAGAATTAAATCATAGAGACACAGTCCTGAAAATAATTGCCTAATCTAATCACTGACTAAACCCTTGTCTATAAACCCAAGTGGGTTGAGTTTTTCTCCAGAATACCTCATTACGGGGGATTAAATTTTAGCATGTAAACTCTGGAGGCACACACTGACACTGCATGCCAGCAGCAGTACTTTGAAACTTAAGGTCATGGCCAGTTTGCCATGCCAGCCATGATGTTGCCTGGCTGACCTCTTGAATGGCCATAGTATCTGGTACCTCAGAATGATCACAGCAAACTTCAAGATCTTAGACCTGCTAACTGAGATGCAATTTTGTTTAAAACGGGAGTGAAGAACAAACACAATCATGGCTTCAATAACAGAAAGCACAAACATGCTGTCCTGAAAACTCAGGTTTCCTGGAGCTCTAAATGGTGACAACAGCGAGCTGTTCCCAGCTTACATTCTTCTACAGGGCCAGGTCAACCAATGTCATTTCACTTTCTCCTTCAGAACTCCTTAGAGAGTGTTCTTAGAGCCAACAGGCATATTGCCTTGGTGACCCCTGTGCCCCATAAGCTAATGCCACAGGAGAAATCTGGCTAAAATTGAAACTGGGTCTTTCACATTGCTAATTAACATTGTTCTGATATTACATATGTATCATACAGTGTTTGATAAGGTTAAACATATTTCTTGGCTCAAAACTGTGTTACCGATTGTGGTAAAGACCTTCAAAGTCTCTACTATTTTGAATTGTATAGTCAACTATCGCCCCCATAAGCATCTTACTGGGCACTATTTGCTTTCTGTCTCTCCTGAGCTTTAGAATGGTAGGTGCCTTACCAACTCTGCTTATAGATATTCTATTGTAAACAATATTTTCTACCATACCTCTATTTACACACTCTATAATTATATTATGCTGTCTACAGTACCTAGTATAGATACATGCTGTAGAGGTTGGTAACCAAGTATGTGATGGACTATAACACCTTGGGCTGTGGAGAAGTCCATGCTGGTGTTCCCCAAGTGGTGGGATTTCTAAATGGTGCATTTTTTAGAACACACCCCACTGTCACTGAATTCACAATTCACATCCAGGAAAGGACAGCAAGCTGGAATCAGGGAGGACTTGATATTGCTTGAGTCTAGAGGCAGGACAGAGGTAGAACTTCCCTGTCCACAAGGGAGGTCGTTTTTCTGTTGTTTTATCCACAGCTTTAGTTGATTGGCTGAAGCTCAGGCATATAATGGATGATAATCTTCTTTACTCAAAAATCTATTGATTCAAATATTAATCGTGTGTAAAAATAACTTCACAGAAAAGATACAGAATGTTTGTCCAAATATCTGTGTCCTGTGGCTCTGCCAAATTAGTACATAACACTGAACATCTTAGAGGCTTCTCTCTGTAAGAGCATGACACTCAGATTATGATATTCTGGTCAGAAGATGCCAAGACATCTTGCAAAAAATAAACCAGTTTTCTAGATACACAGTGTTAGTTTTCACAGAGGCTCTCGTTGTGTACTTAGAATCAAATTACTCTACTTGTGAAAAAGAAGAAGATACGATGTGAGCTTCTGTCTCATTTATTTTTCTTTAAGTAGCGTTTTCTACATGAGGTCTAAATTCATACTCCAAGCGTCCAAAATAGAACTTTATTTCTGCTCCGATTTTGCAGTGACGTTTCAGGGAAATCGTTACAGTTGCACCAGCCTTTATCTTTTATTCTTAGGCACACCACATGCTGAATCTTGTCCCCTCCTCACGGAGGCACTTTGTTGAATTTTCCCATTTGCAGAGAGTAATGGTGGCGGATGCTTTCAATTCCAGATTACGCCAAGTTGCATTTCGTTGAACCTCAGCAATCAGTTGGAAAAAAAAAAACCGTATTTTCTACCTTTTGCCTTGGGTCTGTTCAGTACACAAATGCTCCAGTAACTGTCACCAAGGGGACGTGGCTTCGATGGTTTGTGAGAGCAGCTTGATGTCTTCTCTGCCTTTGCTCCTTCCCTCTGTTCCTCCTTCTGACCTTGTCTACATCCTTGCAGCTTTGTCTCCGGTTCTATAACTCTTGCATCCTCTTGTTTTGGGGATTCTGGTCCACATCCTAGGCAGTGATTTTGAAGGCTATGGGACTTGGCTTCATGTACATGGAAGAGCTTCCATGGCATGGTTGTCAGTGATTTTTTATGGTTACTTTTTAAACCAAGCTTGTTATTTGAGAAAATTATAGATCAAAGTGCATTCATAAGAAATACAAAGAAACTTGGCATGTATTCTTTCTCCAGTTGCTTCTTGTCCCCACTAATAATTTACTTAAACACATTAGTAAAGTATTAGCAACACAAGACACAGACCTTGAGTCTGGCAAGGTACAGAAGATTATAATACTATCTGTCTTGTCCTCATGGCAACCACTGGTCCGTTCTCCACTCTTACAGTACTATCACCTTAAGACTGATGTAATGGATTCAAAGAGCATTAAATTATTTGGAATCAGATTATTTTTAGCTCAGCACAGTTCTGTGAAGTCTTATCTAGGTCATTGTACTATTAATTTGTTTCCCTTTATATATGAAAACTATTTTTTTGGTACAACTGTCTCAGGATATATTTGTTTATTCACTGAAGGACATCTTGGTTGTTACAGCTCCAGAGGCCTTCACTGTTTGTGCACAAGTTTGTAGAATGATGCATTTTTATTTTTCTAGATAAATGGTCAAGAGTTTACTGTTTCTAAGTAGATGGCAATCTCCCCCCCCCCTCATTTCACAGACATATTGTATTAGCCTTGGGGAGAAATCAAAATAATCATAGGAAGATTATTTTGAGAAAACACAACTTTATGTTATGTATTATTTTGTTCTTCTAAATATCTTAATTGAAATTCTAACCTGAAGTACCTTAGAATTTGACTTCATTTGAAGTGATAAATAAGTTAGAATAGGTCCTAAGGATATACTAAGATTGGTGGGTTTTGACATGAGGACGCGGACAATGTAGACAGAGGGAGCCATGTGAATGCCAAGAATAGCACCAGCCAAAGCAAATCAAACTGGCTGGTACTTTGATCTTGAAATTCCAGTCTCCATGGCTGTGAGAAAATGAATTATGGCTCAGTTACTTGACCTATGGGGTTAATTCAGCGGCTCCGTTGAACTAAGAAAAGCTAACTGCTATACAGGATAATAAAACTCGAAAAACAAAATATTTAAAGAAACTGTCACTTGTTTTCAGAAGGTCCAACATGTCCTGCACCAATAGCCACAGTGTACAACTGACCCACTTTCTTACCACGTGATCTAACACTTGGTATAGCCGCTAAGTGTTGGTTTGGTCTTCTGAAAGGCGTGTAATGCTATTCAATTTAATATCAATTCTTTGAAAACTAAAAGATTTGGGGCATATCTTTATATTTGTTTTCTGTATATCATTTGCTCATTGTCTCAATAGAATATTTATGTTGTCAAATTGTTTTTAATTTTAAAATGTATTTTAGGTACTGTTTGTTTGTTAGTAACAGTTTCTGAGTATTTTCTCCCAGTCTCTACTTTGCTCTTTCCTCTGCTAATGGCTTTTCACAAAATAAGGGCCATGAACGAAGAAATGTGCCTCACATGCTTTCCTTATTGGGTTCATTCTTTTAATGTAAAAGTCAAGGCCATTTTGTCTAGATGCTGTATTGAGAATACTTTTCTACATATTCTTTGTTTTACTTTCTTGCAATCTATTTCAAATCAATTATTTTCAGTAATATGCAGGTGGAATTTAGGGCTTCATATCTATAAGGCAGACATTCTACTACTGAGCAACCGTTACCTCCAATAATTTAAGTTTTTTCCAGAAGTATAAGTATGCCTTCTATTGCTGTAATAAACACCATAACCAAAAGCAACTTCGGGAAGAAGGGACTCAGTTCAGCTCACAGCTATTGTCCTGCCTGAGGTCAGTGCAGGAACTAGAAATAGGAATGTGGGGGAACCAACTGATATACAGGTTAAGGAGGGGCATTGCTAACTGGCTTGTTCTCCATGGACTGCTTATCTTGCTTCTTTATACAACCCAAATCCATCTGCCCAGAAGTAGCACTGCCTACAATGGGCGTGGCTCTCTCACATCAATCTTTAATCAAGGAAATCCCAGGAAGGCATGCCTCCAAGTCCAATCTGGTGGAGGGTTTTTTTTTTTTCAAGTAAAGTTCCCCCTCCCTGATGACTCTAGCACAGTGTAAAACCTAACCAGCCCCTGTGTGATACTTAGAAGGAATCCTTCCTCTCTGTGTTATCTCTGAGATAGCTGTTCAGTTTGGAATGTTCAGCACAATTTATTGACAAGGCTCTTCATGTTCCACTGAATCGTTGGTAGCTTTGTGTCAGCATGCCATACATGTGTGTGCTTTTTCTATATCATTCAGTTCCATCTTCTGTGTACATCCCACACCATATTTTCTTGACATTTTACAATTGATCATTTATTTCATGAATTACAATGACACTAAGTTAAGGAAATATAGTATAAAGAGAACCAGAGGGTCTTCACTGTCAGTTCTGTTTTGTACCTACTCTCTTAGGCAACAATCATTTTTAATTTAGACATGTCTACCTTCCAACTTATTAATATTTAGGATAGTATCTACAAAATTCTTATTCAATACACTGGATGAAATCAATAAATAATGCATTATTTAGAGAGCTTAGATGATTAGATATTTTAACTGTGTGAAGTAAATTTAATAAATTATATTTAAGCATAAGTATGTAATATATCCTAAATTGTTCACACTTCTGATTTATCCACAATGCTTAGCAAAATATGCACACACAGGCACACACATAGACGAATACATATACACACAATCACACACATATACAAATATACACATAGGTACACATATAAACACATATGCATAAACACACACAACACACAAATACACATACACAAATATACACACAGAGAGACACACATAGAAACACAGAGTCTGCTCTGAGCCAAAATGCAATATTCTGGCTGTATCTAATATTTTGTTGAGGATCTTTATTCAAATATAGTCATTCAGGATAAAGTCCTGTGATCATATTAAAGTCATAAAATGTATTACAATTAAAACAATCTCCATTTAGAATCTGACACATGGTCTTTAATTCTAGCACTCTGGAAGCAGAGGCAGGCAGATCTCTGTGAGTTTAAGGTCAACCTGCACCACATTGTGAGTTTTGGGCCAGACAGAGCTACATAGTGAAAACATGTCTCAACAAACAAACAAACAAGCAACAAACCTCCAAAAGCCAAAAGCAAAAAAAAAAAAAAAAAAAAAAAAAAAACTTTGTCATACCACACAATCGTGATATGGCACTTATATAATTAAGCCTGGAATTAGACCGACTGTTCCCACTTTAAATTTCTCTTTCAAAACTGCTTTCACTATTTTAGTTTCTTTGCTTTTCATTTAAATTTCAGAGTAGCCTCCCACGTAAAAGTAGTGCTGCTGAGATTTTGATGGAAGTTGCAGCAAATCTGTATGTCATTGCTGGAGGGAATGATCCCTTCCTCATGGAGATTCTTGCTGTCCATTATCCTTGCACATACACACTTCCACTTGCTATGTTTTTCTTTACTTCTCCCCTAGTGTTGCAAAATTATTTCACTGCTGGTTCTCCTTCACACGTTTAGTTAGTTACACCTACACATTTAATTTTTACAAGCAATCATAAATGGTGTGATATTTTAATTTTTAGTCCCCATGTGTTTTACTTGTGATAAAAATACAATTAGATTTGTAAGTTTAATATGGATACGCTGGAACTTTTTTTAGTGGATTCGGCATGATTTTTCTAAGCAGACAATTGTATTTTCTAAAATATGTCTCAATTAATTTCATTATTTTGTGTTGCTTATTGACCACCTATGTGTGTAAAATGAGAGCCTTATGACTCTGAAGTAAAATATGTTTTGGGATGTATAAATGGCCATCCTGTTCCCACACCCCATAGGCTAAGAATATCATCAGATATCACATAAAGCTCATGACAGAGAATTCCCTACTTGTCTATAATCGTGCCCCAATCCCTAATTTTCCAACAGTATATATATTTTTTAGCATCTTGGTTCATGACGTTCATTGTTCTATTACTGCAAAACTTTGTGAAAGCACTACCTTGTTGGAACATGTATTTGCAATAACATGAATCTGTTTTCCTAAGCCATGAATGCTTATGTTTGGTGTTTTAATAACTCTCTCTCTCTCTCTCTCTCTCTCTCTCTCTCTCACACACACACACACACACACACACACACACACACACACACACACACATTCCTGTTGAGGTGACAGTTTTAATTTCTATACGATGGAGTGAAAATTGTTCAATAGCATACATGTACTTAACACCACAATACTTTGTATTAAAAATAAGAAAACTCACACTTTTTTTTATAAATGGATTCTATCATACCAAATAAATACTAAAAGCCTTATCAAACAGAGGGCAGTTAGTATTAATATTGCTGGTGCCATCTAAATGGATATAAATGCTAAGCCCCGGACAGGTTAAATATCTTGCACAATAGTACGCAGTTAATGGGAATGGGGACTAAACTTCAAACCCATGGCTCCTAATAAAAAAAAAAATTAGTTTATTTTCTAGAAATACAAAACATCTTATAAATCCACCCAAGGGCATAGAATAATCCCAGATTCATCATTCTTAAGGTCACTGAAAGGGAGAGTTGATGGTTAGATGAAATAAATAAAATCCAGTCCATGAATATGCAATATGTTTGTCAAGAACTTGCTAATTGGTAAAATCCATAATCCTCAAAGGTAACTACTAATGATCTGATACATGTTTGTGTTCCTCATTACACTGTGGTGTTAGTTTCCAGCTCACAACTGGGTACTAGTCTAGTATTAGGATCCGCACTTCTGAATATCTCCCCTTCATCATACAAGTTACAGGTGTTTTGTATATGTTATATGCACATAGTATGTCTCTGTGTGTGTCTCTCCCTCCCTCTGTCTCTCTGTCTGTCTCTGTCTGTCTCTGTCTCTCTCTCTGTCTCTCTCTGTCTATGTCTCTCTCTCTCTCTCTCTCTCTCTCTCTCTCTCTCTGTGTGTGTGTGTGTGTGTGTGTGTGTGTGTGTGTGTGTGTGTGTGTGTGTATTACATTAAATATTACCCTGGGTTGTTTTTTATTTGAGAGTTTCCTTACATAGGCTATAGTATGCAATGGCTAGGAAAATGCTAACAAATACTTATAGCAAGGAAGAAAACTAAGGAACTGAGTGGTACTCATGTTTCTGTTAAGAAGGAGCACATTTTCCCAGTTTAACTGTAATTTATGTGCTGTTAATTAGGAAAAACAGAACCTATTTGGTATTGCTGGGCTACTGAGTAAAAGCATTTGGAAAGCCCTGTGAAAATGTTCAGTTTTACTTAACAAAGGACATGGCACAACTCAATGTAAGATATTCTAGTTGAAAGGAGGAACCCCCCAAGGAGCTAGAGAGGGTTCAGTGGGTAAAGGGTTTCTTGCATCAGCATGAGGATCTGGGGTTTGTGTTCCTGGTACTCCATACAAACCCACTCATGCCAGATTGTGTCAGTACTTAACTCACCACTAAGCAGCCTCAGCAACTGGTGTACAACCATGATACAGGAATCTGAAGTTGGTCAATACTCTCCCTTTCTCCTCTGATGGGATGGATTAACATAAGCAGTAAGGTTACCTGATGCTCATAGTCACACAAAACATGCACAGAGGCAATGGCTACTAAGTTCTTGTATTGTGAATTTGAAGAAAAAGAAGAGTATTTACAAAAGAGGCTGGGTTTTAGAAAGATATTTGCAATAGATTCATAATCAGGAATTAAACAGAAAACAAGACAGTAAAATCCTTTGGGGGATGTACAAATGGACCCTTAGCTTCCACCAACTCAAAGGCTAAGAATATCATCAGTTATCATTTGAGATCTATGACAGAGAATTTCCTACTTAACTGTAACCTGACGTTTCTAATGGTGTATTTTTTTGAGTGTCTTGATTTATGACTTTAATTATTCTATTACTATAAAAACGTTGTGACACTATTGCCTAGCTGGAACCTGGTGTTTCAGGTAACCCAATTCTGGACACTTATATTTGGCTTCCTAATAAATTCTCTCTCTCTCTCTCTTCAACAGGATGAAAGCTATCAAATCATACACACACACACACACACACACACACACACACACACACACACACACAATGATGAATCCCTGAAAGGATGATATCACTGGGGATTATATTATTGAATTTAATAAAGCTTTAGTGAATGAAGGCAATGAGACAAGGAGGCTAAAACTCTTTGGTAGAGTTAGCCAACTTGGAAGGTTCCAGATAGTTTTAGTCATGTCTTCACAGAGTTTCCAGGAAGGCGTCTCATATCAGGGAAGAGAGATAAGAGACCACACACTTCCCTCTTATCTCTGACTTTTGGCCAGCAAAGAAACAAATGGCTTAAATACTTCTGGCATAAATGGATACCTTCAAAGAAGTTGGTGGCATAGGTAGAAATGTATGATAAAAATTGAAGAAGTTAAAGCTCAGAGACAGAAATCAAAGCATGGTTATTGAGGAGTCTATGGTGCCAGCTCAATGATTACAACTGGGCAGCACACAGAGTTAGATACCAGACTTGTTAATAAGAAGTAAAGAAAACAAGACGGAGCAATAATCAGGGAATGGTCTTCTGCTTAGAATACAGCCCTTACAAGGCTGAGGCAGGATGATCTCATGTTGGACAGGACACCCTGGGTTTTACAGGGAGACTCTGACTTATATAGTAACAACATCAAAAGAGTCAGGACAAAGGCTGACCTGGCCTTTGAAGTAGTGAGCTATTATTACAATGAATATTCATAAATGTCCCTCGGGTTGAATACAGGTGAGTCCTGGAATCTGGGAAACATTTACACAAATACATTAAGTTGTCAAAATGGAAAGTTGATTGAATTCTACAAATAAAGAAAAAAAGGAACCCATTCACATGTCATCTCAGCTACACTTCAACATTATTAAAATTATGCACACACAGACATGTGTGTGTATATATATATATATATATATATATATATATATATATATATATATAATCTATTATACACATATATGTAGTCCAGGCTGGTCTGGAACTCACCATAAAGCCCAGGCTGACCTCAAATACTTTGCTATTGTCCTGTCAACAACTCAGAAGTACCTGGATTGTGCGCAGAGAGACCAATTTTTATATTTTACATTCTAGATTTTCAATTTTGATTTTGCTGCGCTTGATGGTTTTAGAGTCTAGTTGTGATGGAGAGGAGGTTTCAGCCATAGAGACTCTGCAAACACGTTTGTCTGGAAAAATAAACCTCAGCGTTAATTTCAAAGATTGAGAGTCTAGTTGCATATTTTTTGGAGTGACTATTAATTTTCTTTGGCTTCCCTTGAGCATCTATCCAGTTTCACTGTAATTTCCTGTGCTTGCCCCATTACACCAGTCAGCATGAGCCACTGACTTCCTAGTGCTATACAGTCTGTTGGCATGCTCACTGGACATTGTCTGAAGCTGGACAAACAGAATAATGATTAACTTGGGGACAGAGGTGCCAAGATGAGGCTGACAAAAGATTTACTACAGGGGGTTGTGAAATCACTCAGCTTATTCTGTTTTGTTTTGTTTTATAAAATTATTACAGCTTTTCCCATTGGGATACAATGATTTATTACCTACTGATAGACAAGAGTGTTTAACTGTGTTCCCATTAATTGAACAATTTGCTTTTTGCTTTGTGCTCACACCTGTTCTTGATCAAACCTGGTTGTGATTCTGCTCTTGGCTATTGCATGATGCTATATTAATGCTTTATTGGTTCCGCTGTGCCTATAACACAGCAGTTTATGATGCTTAATAAAATGACTTGTCTAAAGACTCTCTTGGCTTGGAATTGTCTTTTTATCAAATTAATATCATGATGTAGGTTTTCCTTTTACTTGAGGGTTGCAAATTTCAGTAATTATCATCCACATAATATGCTAGATATTCTAGCAATTTTCTTGCAATATATGAGAAGGGCAAATTGCTCTCTGGCTAGTTAATGTCCTTTTCCTTGTATGCTTCAGACAGTTAAAGAACTACATGAGAGTTCTATAGGGAGTGTAGCCCTAGATGCATGAAGAAACTTTTAGGCATATGCTGAGCATTTCTTTTCTTGTGCTTAGCCTCTCTGAGGAAACCATGAAGGATGTTTCATCTTAAAGAATAAGGGAACATGGGGACTTTCTACAATTAAAAAGGTGAGTAACCTATGCAAGCATGTATAAAGAAGCACATGGTGCCTCCAAAGTGTTGGAATATTTTCTCTTACTATTATTTAGGGAGATTGAGAGAGTGGGAATCTTCAAGTACCAAATTCTGTCATCACCCAACCATGATGATTCTCACAATGGAGACCATTCCCTGAAACCTTCTAATGGATATTGTATAGCTAAAAGTTTGTTGTATGGCTTCCGGAGCCAGACCCCTTGAGTTAAAAACCAAACAAATCTCTGATACTTGAATTGATAAGGTTTCTGTTGCTATGACAAAACACTGTGACCAAAAGCAACTTGGGGAAGAAAGGGTTTATTTAGCTTATAGGTTATAGTTCATCTATAGAAGTCAAAGCAGGAACTCAAAGCAGTAACCTAAAGGTAGGACATGAAGCAGAGGCTGTGGAGGAATGTTGCTTACTGGATTACCTCTTGTGGATTATTCTAATTGCTTTCTCATATAACTCAGGACCCAGGAATAGCACTATTCTTAGTGGACTGGGCCCTGGCAATGAAGAATTAAGTAAATGCCCTATAAACTTGCAATCTGATGGAAGCATTTTTTCAATAGATGTTCCTCCTTTCCATATGATTCTACCTGTGTTAAGTAAATAATGCAGTGTGCCATGCCTCAGATTCCTCCATAAATTGAGTAAAATACCCAGTCTATATTAATTTAAAGTGTAAACACTTAAGGTTATAAAATCTCTTCACATAGTCCTGGCCATTTTAATCAATATTTGCAAATATTAGTAGTTAGTAATTTCATAATGGCATTAAGAATAAGATGTGCTAACTCTATTTGATGGTTAGATGTGGAGTACCTGGTACACAGGAGAAAGGAAAATGGAAGGGATGAATACACCAAGTGGTGGTTCTCTTTGTAACCCATTTAGGTTGAATTACAAGATGCTCAGACCATCTTGTTAATAAGGCTAGCTAGTTAAATTACCACAGCCCATGATTACATCCCTAACCTTGATAGAAACTCCTATAACTGTGTGATGGAGGGGAAAGAATGATTCATCAGAAGGAACAAAAAGTACTCAAAGCACCAAGTCCTGATGAAAGTCACTTTCCTTTATGAAGAGTCCCATGGATTGTCATCAGAACATAATGTTACACAACCGAACAGAAGGAGAGACAGTGTGGTGCTCTCATTCTTTGCTCCAAATGACCACCTGATCTATTGTCCACTGACATGATGATTCATGCAAGTGGTCTCACCTAACAGGCATCTAAAAGTTTCCTACTGTTACACAGTTCCCATGGTGCATTTGGGCAAATTGCCAAAAACAAACAAACTGACTAACAAAACCAAAGAGCAAACATAACAACAACAGCAACAACAAAAATATTTTCCTCAAGATTCTGCTCTTCCATCTTTTAGAAAAATAGCCATAGTGATATTTCACTGTCATCTGCCAGAAGTTGAGTTTTGCAGTAATTCTGCAGTTACACTTGTAACTCTTCCTGGAGTTGGTTGGACAAATTACATGTGATGATATACAGCATTCTTTCAGGTTAACATTCACCACAGCACTTTGTTGGTTCCATCTACAGTAATTATTACAAGCTATTTTTCTCAGTTATGTGTGTCTTATCTATGAATGACCTCCCTGTATGGTTTTGAATCTGCAGGACACTGGAAATAGCTTTCTTTTTCATTGCTCTATCTATCATTCAAAACCAAACCAAATCACTAAGGGTTCTCAAGGTATATTTGTTAAGTGACTGAATACATTATAAAAGTCAATGATCATACCTCCTTAAATTAGGTCCAGCTTATGTCCTACACACTACAGAAGGAAGCATGGTTAAAGCTTACTTGCCCACAGCATATGTTGACTGAGACTGAAAGCATTTTTCAATGAGCTATGAGATTTATGAATCACATGACGCATAGGTGTTTTTATTATTAAATAAAAACCTGGAATAAATGATCTAAGCTCCTTAATTCTTTCCTCTCAGGATAAGAATGGGAATAATTAGAAAGCAATCCACAGGAGCTGATTTGAACTATCAGTTTCAGGGAAGTATGGTTTTGAGAGCCAAGAACCATGGTATTATGAGCCTACCATTGGCTGTTGGAAAGCCTCATCTTTCTGGTTCTCTGTTTATGGATTTATAAAATATGATATTTGAATGAGAGTTCTCAGAATATTTTGGCAAATAGTTTGTTTTGTTGTTACATTGGCAGTGCTGAAGATCAAATACAGGACTCTGCATGCCAAGCAAATTCTCCCACCAAGCATCCCCCTTCAAAATATTTTGGATCAAACACTGGCAGCCTTTCTAAGCCGAGAGTGCTGCTTAAGTGCACAGCCTCTTCCCACATCCACTCAACCACAGCAGTCTGGAATATGATACCTTACTGTGACTCAGCTTTTGTGCCTATTGAAAGGGAATTGTTGGTTTGTGCTTCTCTTTATCTTGTAACAAATGTGATAGATTTGTAAGGACAAGCTAGTCATACCAAGCAGAGCCTCAATGGCTAATTTAATGGACAGTAATTTCTGAGGCACGAGCTGTTCATTGCATTGAATAAAATGCTTGGCCTCTCGTTCCTTATGACATTAACGAAATGGTCAACTCATGCTTGTTTGAGTAAAAGATATGTAATTCTAGCATGGTATGCTATATGAGTTGGGATCAATTGGGCAAAAGGTATTTAAAATATTTAGAACAGAGAGATTAAGATGCAGAAGTTTGGTTGTATGGAGTACATTTACTATGACGGAAACAATGTAGGGAGGAAAGATTTATTTGAATCACAGTTTAGTACATGCGCTATATCATAGTAGGAAGTCATGGCAGCTGATGCAACCCAGGCTGTAATGGTTGGAATTGATTGCTTCAGTCCCCATATCTTGCAGGCTCATGGATCAGAGCACTTACACTAGAAACAGAGCAATACAATTTCCATGGCCTACCTTTGGAGGTCTACATCTATCCCCATGTCCAAAAGATTCCACCCCTTCTCCGAAGAACACACCAGCTGGGGCCCAAATATTTATATACATGAGCTAGTGTAGGATAGTGTACATTCTAACCATAACTAAGATGACAGATATCCAAGGAGTGTAATTAACACCATTTAGAATGAATCAAGAAGAATAAAGGACGCCATCACCAGAGGCAGGAATCAGGTAGTCCCAGTTTAAAGCCATGTTGGCTAGGCTATCTCTCTGGAGTTTGCACTGGTCAGTAATACAGCCACATAGAAGATGCTGCCTTAAGGGGAAAGGGAAGAGAAACAACCTGAATATTATCTCCTTCCTACCCTTTAACCTTCCACCAGCTTCTCTCAGCGTCTTTATTTTGTGCAATATAAGTGAAGCAGAGTAGATCCAAACAATGCATAGAAGTTCAAACAGAACTAATATTGCCATCAAATACCTCTCATCAACTATCTGACACAGAGAGAAGGATCACAGTATATAAGAAATTCATAGAGAGTGAATATTTCCTTAAGTGGAACAGCAAAGTATATATACATCCTTACATTAATTTTTATTATAATTATACTAGATATCAAAGCCAGACAATCAAAATATATAAACCTTAATGTATAATCTATTTTGACAGCTACAGTGATCAAGTTCTTGGGTATCTGAGTTTCAGCTCAATCAATTACTACAGCTAATCACTGAAAGGGTGAAAGTTATGGGACTGAGTATGATTCAGTGTATACCATCATGCTGATCTGGTGTAAATTTAGACGAGTGCTAGATTCTGAAGAACAAGGAAGAATTCAACATGACCGTAAATAAACTAGGAATGAGATCCCAGGAGGAAAGCTCTAGACTGTGTACACAACTATGGGGGCCCAAGAGGGAACATTATAAATCTGAAACATGTAAACAGGAGGGGGATAAGGGGATAGCATTTAACATGAAAGAAAATGATATGAGGTCAACTATATAATAGTACAAATAAATAGCAAAGTAAGAACTGAAAGACACAAGTCGAAATTATTGAGTTGCACTACCTATAAAGGTGCCTGGGACAGGATTGAGAATAAGATAGAGACAGGATATAGCCCATTGAACCCAATGTGGTTGGTTCCATAAAAGGATATGAGGCCTAGCTGGGAATGGAATAGATTTCCAGGACCTCATACCTCAGCCAGTTGCCAGTTAACAGACAACCCATTCCCCACCCCAGACCGCTGTTATAATATCTACTCTAATTTTGGGTAAATGGCTTCTAGGTGCCTACTTCATATATGCATGGGCTATTAGCAGTAATCTCATGTATCCATGAAAAACGGAGACAGCATAGCCAAGGTTGTGGTCTTTATTATTTAGAATAAGTTTGAAACTGAATAGCTATATTTCTTAATCCTGGAACCCCTAAACACACCCATCATTTTTTTCCCTACAAAGTTTTCACTCTGCAACAGAGGCAGAAAGCCTTCCGAGTGTTTAGTGTCGAGCTTTAGTGTATGGTTGTGCTATGAAAGCACATCTCAAGAATACTGTTTTGCTCTGAACCATCGTTGAGGAGTCTTTCTTCCCTAGTCCATCCTGTGATTTGATCTGTACTCCTAACTTGGGTGTTTACATCTTTTTATCCCCTGTATCATGGAGCAAGCACGCTGGCCCTTCTGAGCACTGGTCACTGTTCTCTCTTCCTGGGACATCTTTCCTTTTTCATTCGCATGAACATTTTATTTCAACACCTGCAGCATTACTAGAAGTTTCTCTATGATTAGAGCAAGGACAATCCTTTGGAAAGTCTTTCTCATCTTTATCTCTCAAGAATCTTTTTCCTATGGGAATTGCACTAGGAGAATTTCTCTTTCTCTTGACTAAGATGATCATTTGAACATAGGAACTGGACCAGATATACAACCCTGGCACTTAGTCATGAGATGGAAGTAGGGCAGAAGGTTAGAAGTGATGTAGTTCCAAGCTGGTACTGCTTCATGACTGGTCTTGAGGAGGTACCAAGCTGTTTCTTCTGGCTGCTTGACAGGTCTCTCCCTGAAACTTTCTTTTCAGGAAATAGTGTCTTCCAGCAACTTATGGAAATGTGGGAAGGCAGAATTAATTCACATCTCTTCTTTCTCCAATTTCCTAATGGCCAATAAATACTTTATGAGGGTTACCATCCCCTTCTATGTGGCTAGTATCCATCCACTGGGGTTGATTCATGTAGTTCGTGTTGCCTTCATTTGCAAGAGGTCAGAAGTTGGAACAATTTTATTTATTTACTACCCTTTATTTAGAGTTTTGAAGTAGACAGAATTAATATAGGATGACACTGACATATATATATTTTTAACAATGTTAATACACATGAAGTTTGAGATTTTGAAAATTGAAATATATTTCTGTGTCAGCTCAACATACACTTAGTCATATATGATGTGGCCATGATTGCAACAATGAACTATGGGAAAATTAATCTGGAGAAAGCAAACTTATTATATTCTACTTATATTGTTTGTCCTTAAATCAAGCCTCTAAAAACCATCCGTAATCCTGGAATTTTGGAGGTGGGAGCAGAAGAATCTCATCTAAGTGCATTTAATGATTTGTCTATCATTAACAGTTCTTAATTGTTCATGCATGTGCTTGTGTCTGTAGTGTATTCTGATTTTGACTCTTCCTGATGTACACCCAAGGGTGGTACAGGTAGATATCTGTTTCTATTTTTATTGTTTTAGGGGAGGTCTACTCTTCTTTCCATAATGGCCACACTAAATTAACACATTCACCAACAGTAAACGGTTTCTTTTTTTCTTACATGTTGGTTAAAATCACTGTATATCATCATTGTGACAGGAGTAAAATGGAATCTCAGTGTAGTTATGATTTGTATTTTCCCCTGATAGTTAAAGATGTTGAATGGCTTTGATATTCTGTGGATATTTATACTACTTTCGAAATAAATGTATGTGTAGTTCATGTGTACATTTGTTGATTAGATTATTAGACTATTGAAGAGCTTTAAATTGTTAAATTAATGTATCAATTAATAATCTGTATACCCATCCCCTCTTGGGTGAATAGTTAGCAAAGTGTGCCTCCTTTTCTGTAAGCTGTTTCTTTACCCCACTTCTTCCTTTGTTGTCTAGATATTTTTAATTTGATGCAAAACCATTTGTCAACTCTTTTCTAATATTTCCTGAACTCTTAGAGTCCTTTCCAGAAAAGCATCAGCTGTGCCCAACTTGACATGTGTCCCTTGATTTCCTGTAGTAATTTCAGATTTTACATTAAAGTATTTAACTAACTTTGAGTTGCTTTTAGACAAGAGAGAGGTCTCATTCTAAACCAAAATTGCTTCACTTTATTGTTATTTTTTAAATATCTTTTGAGACTAAAATATAATTATATCATTTTCTTCCCCTTCCTTCCCTCCAAATCTGTTCACATACCCCTTTTCTCTCTTTCAAGTTCTTTTTTCCTGTTTTAACATATATATTGTCTTAGTTAGGATTTTATTGTTGTGAATAGACACCATGGCCACAGCAACTCTTATAAAGGAAAACATTTAATGAGGGATGGCTGACAATTTAGTCCATTATCATCATATTGGGAAGCATGGCAGCATGCAAGCAGACATGGTGCTGGAGGTGCTCAGAGTTCTTCATCTTGATTCATAGGCATCGAGGAGGAGACTGTGTTTCACACTAACTGGAACATGAGCATAGGAGACCTCAAAGTCTGTCTATACAGTGACACACTTCACCCAACAAGGCCATAGATACTCCAACAGGGCCACACCCCTTATTAGTGCCACTCCCTATAGACCAAGCATTCAAACACATGAGTCTATGGGGGGGCCAAACCTATTCAAACCACCACATATATGTTATGTGTGTGAATGTGTTTATGTATTTACATATATATTCCAAATACATAAATAAAGAGCTATAGATCCCAGTCCCAAGTTATATGACACAACTCTCGCATCTGAGGCTCAAGGGTCATTGTGTAAGAGGAGGTAGAAAAATTGTAAGAGTCAGAGTAATGGGGAGTTTGCTGTGAAATGGTCTACTAAAAATGTCAGAAGCTACAACCATGAAATCTTACCAACATGGCTGCCTAAAAGAATGGCATTAATAGACATGCTAATGTGGAAAGGGAAAACTCATGAGTTCTCAACCCCAGATAAAGAACTACAGGCAACCAATGAATACTAAGAAAGAGTAAAATAATATTCACCAGGCACATACACAATAATTGGCTTTCTAATACCAAAATGTCAACATAAACAAGAAACATTATATAATACATGCTTTGAGATCTTGCATGAACACTATTCTATACTGTTTTCGATGGACTTGATTTAGCGGTAGCCACACAGGGTTACATGCTATATTCTGACATGGTTTGTGAATTGTAGAGGAAAGAGAACGTGGGAAAGCCTGTTCACATAGCTATCAATCAGCCATAGCATATCAAGTTGTAGTAAGACTTTCTCTCCTATTAAGGCTGGACGAGAAAACCCAGAAGAAGGAAAGGTTCTCAAAAGCAGGCAAAAGAGTCAGAGACAGGGCCTGATCCCACTGTTAGGAGACCAAGAAGACCAAGCTATACAGTTGTAACACACATTGAAGGGCCTAAGCCATGCAGATTCCCTGATTTGTAGTTCAGTATAGGTGAGCACCTATGAGCCAAAGTTACTTGTTTGCTTGGGTCTTCTTATGGTGTCTTTGATTCCTCTGGATCCTAAAATACTTTCACTAGCTCTTCTGCAGAATTCCTCAAGCTCCACCTAAAGTTTGGCTTTGTATCTATTTCCACCAGTTGCTAGGTGAAGCCTCTCTGGTGACAATTGAACTAGGTACCAATCTATGAGTATAGCAGAGAATCATGAGGAGTCATTTCCCAGTCATGTTTGGTTCTATCCTAGGTCTCTGGGCTATCCAACTTCTGGTTCCTGGCTCTCCAGGCAGTGTCTGGGGTAGACTCCTGTTCATGACAGGGTTTCCAAGTTGAGCCAGTCATTGGTTGGGCACGCTTAAAACTTCTGTGCCACTTTTACCCCAGCACATCTTGCAGGCCAGACAAATTGTAGGTAGAAGGTTTTGTGGCTGCGTTGGTGTTCCAGTCCCTCTACTGAAGTTTTGTCTGGTTATAGGAGATGGCTGGTTCAGGCTCCATATCTCTCCTTGCTAGGTGTCTTAGCTAGAGGGGGTTGTTTTACTGGGAGTTTCCATTGCACTAGGTTTCTAGATCATCCCAGAGATGTTCCCAAATTCAAGGGTTCCAGTTGTCTTTCCCAGTACTCTCTTCTTCCGTTTTCCCCTCATTTGATCCTTCCTATTCCCAACCCCCAACCCCCAACCCAGACCGCTAACCCCTTCAGCTGAGATGTCTATTTTATTACTAAATTTGTTGTAATCCTTTGTGATTTTCATGTGTATCATCATATTACATGTTATTAAATGTAATTTTACATCTTTTCTTTAAAAAGATTTATTCTTATTATTCTTAATTATGTATACATAAATGTGTATATATGTATATGTACATATATGTATATATATAATGTGTATTTGTACTGCATCTGTATATCTACATATGTGTGCTAATGCTTTGGAAGTCAGAGGCATGGGAACTCTGGACAGAGTTACAGACTATTTTGAGCTCTCTGAGGTTGGTGTTTAAAACTTAATTGGGATCCCTTGGAAGAGCATCAATTCTCTTAAGTACCCAGCCTTCTCTCTGGCCCCTAATTTTATTTCTTTTCCCAATTTGAATGCCCTTTCTCAGTTTGTTGTCCAAATGCTCTGGGTAGGACTGATAATGTGGGAGTGAATATTGTTTTATGCTTCATAGTAGAGGAAAAGATGTCTCCCATTGATGATGGCATTAATGCAATGTTTTCCATACACTGCCTTTAGTGTGGTGAGATAAGTTCCTTGAACATGTAATTTGTTGAGTCTTCTTCTTTTTTTTTTTTTTTCAGGAAAGGATGCTGACCTTGTTCAAACACCCTGTGAAGGCATCCATTGTAATGATCATGAGGTTTCTGGTTTTCAGTTGACATGGGACATCACACTGATTGATCTGCACATTCTGAATAATCCAAAACTACCTGGGAAAAAAATCCTCCAGGTCAGATCCTGTACTTCTAATGTGCTATTGAATTAAATTTCCTGGTAGTTTATTAAGGAAAAGCCTCCCTCTTTATTTCTTGCTTACTTTTGCTTTCTCTGTTTTCCTAGCTCATGGAATGGTTCATCAGTTTTATTTACTTAAAGAAAAACAAACAAACAAACAAACAAACAAACAGACATGCTGCTCCCTGTGGTCTCCAGTGTTGCTCAAGTTTCTTCACTGATTTTCTGTCATGATGTGGTAGCCACTGCTGAAGGGAGTCACTGAAGTAGTGACCACTTCTCCAGACTCATAATTGTGCCCTAGATGTTCTTGATTCGCTGCTTTCAGAATTTTATCCACTTTAGATTTGTTTGAAAGCACTCATTTGTGCTTTGAGATCCTGCTTTGACGTAGCTTTGTCTCCCATCAGCTTCTCCTCTGCTGATGGCCTTGCTGTCTTTTGTATTGCCGAGTATGGTTAGATGGGCTCTGTTTTGTCTTCAGCAAAACTCATTCAATTTTTAGCCTTGTTAAAAAAAAGAAAGAAAGAAAATCCATCAGACAGCTATGAGCAATGTCCTCTCTGCCCTTTGACTGCAATTCACGTGTAAATGTTGGCTTCTCCATTGTGGTTCTTGTCAACCTACTTTCTGATTTTTATTCCAGGTTTCCTTTTGGTAATTTTGAAAATAGCAATGTGTTCCTTAATTTCCATGAAATAAGATTTCGGAGGCTATGTTTTAACCACTAGAATGTATAAAATAAGAACAGCAACATTTTCAATTTGTTGCTACTTTTAACCTTGTTTTCATAAAGCTCCATGATTTTATGTATACTTGAAGAAAAGCAGTGTGACAGTTCGGGTATGATGATAGCATCACTCAGATATTTACTTATTTATTTTTATCTCTGTTTCAAATCAATGATAATTGTATATTGTACCCTCGGGTTGTTTTCACGTTTTGTCCTTTATGAATACTGTTGTTTTAGATACACATTCAACACATTTCAGAAAGCATTTCTTAGGCAATTTTTTACCTTATGTTTTTGGAGACACTGGTGCTCACTAAACCAGAAACATGTAAGTGAGGGGCAAATAAACACTAGCTTTCCATCTTTGCCACATGTCCACCTCTATGGTTAGAAGCATGCTGGTCACCCTGCTTTTGATGTGGTTGTTGGGGACCCAAAGACAGGTCTTCACATTTGCACCACAGACACTGAACCAACTGTGTCGTGCCCACCTCAGCCGGCAAGGAAGACACAACATGGTCGGATTCTTCTCAACAGCCTTTATTGCAGGAATCCCTAGGTGCGGCTATGGGTACCCTGGGAACCCAGGGAGGTCTGCTTATATACTCTCCCCCACAGGGAAAGGCTTCATGGACTCCTGGGATTGGTCAGTCTGCCGGGACCTAATTTGCATGCACCTGCCCGGGAGGGGTTGGCGCCAGACTCAGACTTACACCTGCGCTGATGTTGTTTATGACAACGACACACCTGGTGCTCGGCGCCATCTTAGAGTTGGCTTCCTACACAACTGAGCTATCTCCCTAGCCTATGTATTTTTATGTACTATTTTCTATGTAAGTCTTCTTACTCAGTAAGTAATGTCCCCAGTCCTCTGTGTTTATTATAATGAATCCAAATATTTTGTGACTTTTGTCAACTACACATCTTTCTATCAATCTTCTAGAGATTTTGTACATCTCTGACTGATTACAGCCTAATACAAACCATGGATTACTTTTTTAAAACTCTCAATGCTATTTTAAAATTCTTGTAACATCTTTCTTCAACATATTTTACGCTAATATATTTTAATTCTACTTTAATTTTAAACCCCATTAAACATTAAATTATTGTGTTGTAAGAGCAATATTTCTTTGCATTTATGAGTCCCTTTTTCTGTATTTCTTCTTGTACAGTAACTTTTACACCTGGGATCATTTATTGTACACTCGAAAAGTTCTCTGTATTCTTTTTCATTTGTGTCAGGCTTGCTCTTAACAAAATACTTTGTCTGAAAATACTTTTTTACTCTAATTTTTAAAAGAATAATGCTTCTATATTCTATTCTAGTAGCATTTAAAAAATCTCTTACTCTCTGAATATTTCACACATGTACACATTGAAATATGATAATTTTTACCCTTATTTCCATATTCCAATTCTTTCAATATCCCCCCAATTTGTCCTCATCTTTAGAATTAATTAGTTAATTTTTGATAAGCCACTAAGCCCAGTTAGTGCTTTCCCTATGTGTGTGGGTGTAGAGCCATCCATTGGAGCAAACCTTCTGACAAGCATAGCAATGAAGTAGCCAACAGTCATGTTATAAGTTGTAGTCAAAAGGTCAAGAGGAGGATATTCATAGCTTTCCAACAAATATGTATTAGCAAGGCAAAAAGTTAATGATATTTGTTCAAGACAAAACAGATTTAATCTGACAATACTTGGAAATACAAGATGAGTGGCTAGATTATGAAAAAGAATGGTTCTCTCTCCCTTAGCAGCTACCAATTGTCAATAGCTTCTCAGTAATGAGTGAGCCCTGGAGATCACTACTCTGTGGATGCTGGCTTGATAGTGTACAGGTATTCTGTGGGTAACTACAGCTGTTGGTGAATGGGATAGCCATGCCATGTCAAGAAGACAGCACACCACAGTATTCCTCCCTGTTTTCTGGTTTAATGTGTTTTTCTGCCTCCTCTTCTGTGATGTTCCCTGAGCCTTGATGGCAATGGGATTAATAAAGATGTCTTATTAAGCTGTGGACTCGGTTTCTTATTAGCACTTTGACCAGCTAAGTATCTGTGCTTTGATTCCGTACTGAAAAACAAAAAACAAAATAAAACAACAACAACAACAACAACACCCAGAACCTTCTCTGACCAAGGTTGACACAGACTTAGTTAGAAGGAACCTGAAAACCCAATCACATGTCAAAATGACAATATTTTGCAGATTTTACTCTAGTATCTATGACCTTCTCAGCCACAAGCTTTTTTTTTAACCAGAATTACAATAGTAAGCTTAAGTTATTGCCTATGAAGTAGGCTTCAAACCCAATTAGAAAGCAGTTAGTTATCCCACAAGAGCTTATGTTGCCTGGAAGATGGGTACTTCAACATGCAGGGTCCATCACTGGGTAAAACAATTGATCTCTTCTCTTCCAGAAACATGCACAGCACCTTCTGGCACTATAAAAGTTAGTTGGAAATGAGGAAGTGTCTACTCCATTTAATATTGATTTCTCCCTGTGCTGCAGCTAAAGTGTGGGCTGTTTAAAATAATAGGATCTTACTATGTAGTAACATTTTATATTATATAATTTAAGTATCATGGCATCAAAGAGAAAGAGGAATGGAGGAAGAATAAATTACTCTAAGAATGGTTGAAAAAGATATAGGGAGCCATACTGGTATCGTTTAATTTTAACATACATGTGTACATGTATGTATATATACAGATGTATGTGTATATATAGGGAATATGAATTATACTCAATTCTTATTTCTACCTTCTAACTCCTCTATATCCATCAAATATACCCACTTTCCAACTTTATTTATTTATTTATTTATTTATTATTTTAGGACACACTAAGTCAAGTTAGTGGGTTAAATGAAAGAATTCTATTTATTATCTAACAAAAATTCAGTTCCTGGCATGGGAGAACGTTTTAGAGTTGTTGGCCAGGGGAGTCCAATTGTCCCCCAATACAATATCTGCTATTGTCATGGCCCTTGGTTGCCTATTAGAAATTGTAGGTAAAATCCTAGTGCTAAAGGCACCATACACATAGGCCTCAGGCCTTGGAGGATTTGAACTGGAATCGACAGGGAAGACTAGCTCATAGTACTCATAGTACTAGAAAGAGCTATGTAAGCTGCCATGAGAGAAAAGCAATCAATAGTTCTGCCAACTCGTAATACTTTGCAACACAGTTGGTAAGATATTCTGAAAGATGCAATAGTGGTTCTGACATCCTGAGGGCAACCAACAGCTGTCTAATTGACCTTAAAACCTACTCAATAGGAGCATATCTTGTCTGGTACATAGACTTAGCCCACTACCCATGGGTGATGAGGTTATGGAGCCTAGAGGAGAGCCTACTACTGCCACTCCCCTAAGCCATTATAATTTATAGTTGCATTCTAAATACATAGCCTTGTATCCACAGGTAATTATTATGTCACCCCTCATCAAAGAAGCTTCTTATTGTATCCAGTAAAGACCATAAACGAAATCCACAATTGGTCAAAATGCAAAGTACAACTGACCATCGGGGTGTCTAACACCAATTGATACATCTTTAACATAACCCCTGCATGCTCAGAGAATGTCATGGATCAGGTATACAGAAAATTTGTAAGAGCTAGCAGACCAATGTATCTACTTCAAGACAGTGTTTTCTAAATATTACAGGGGAGCTTTACCCGTGAATTCTAATAAATATGGTTAACTAAAGGGGACCTGAAAAATTGAAAACATTAGTTATCATGCCAATATGGAGAGAGAAAATCTCTAGGCAATTAATGACTGCTGAAAAGTGGAGAATCAGTATGCTCCAGGGTTGAGTCTCCTGATGGGTTATTCAATCCTAAGTAGTAAGCCCTAAACACATGTAAAAACACAGAAACACAGACATCCATGTGCATGCACACACACATGTGTCAGTATGCATACATATTATGCAGATATAAAAAATAAAAATTAAGATGCCATGTATTATCAAAGAGTATTGGAAGAGTTGGAAGAATAAACGGGGAAATAATGTAAATACTATACGTATATATGAAATTCTCAAGAATTAACTAATACATTATATATATGTGTAAAATATATATGAATATATTCATGAGTTTTGGTTTAAATTATTTCAAAAAGTCAAGCTATCACTTTTGATTTCTATTCTTTTAATGTAAAGAGTCCTTTAAGATCTCTTATCTCACTACTTTTTAGTTTCCCTCACTGCCTGAGGTTTTCAGAAGTATCTTAATTTACATAGTGGTGTGTGTGTGTATGTGTGTGTAGTAAGTCTCTGTGTGTTTCAGTGGTTTGCATGTATGTGTGTTGGCATACTTTTTAAAGCTACTTTGGGGTTCTTATACTTCTACTTCCCTTACAAACCTTGTTCCACCCTACTCCCTTCCAATCCTTCTTTTACCCTAATCCTTTCTAAACCTCCCAACACTAGGCAGGGGAAAAAGAAAGTTGGGCAGGTAAAGAGGATATAGACCTCTTTAGAATACTTTCTGTAGATTAGGAACATTAAGTTCCTAGGGGCAAGTCCAATCTTCAAACTTCTTCTTCTTGTTGTCTCTTTGCTCACAAATAATTGACAAACTGCAACATTAGCAAGTAGGAGCAGCAACCTTCTTTCTGATGCCCCCAGCCTTTCTCAGGGCTCTCACATTTACACCCTCTCTAAAGTACTCAGAATTCTAAGTATAAACTCTCTGCAGCTGGCAAAACCATGCCCTTACTAGTGCAGGAGGCAAATCATAATCACCTGCTGGGAAGCAGTCTCTTATCCCACACCTTGGAATAAAACATAAACATATTCACATAATATAACTGGATTTTAAAAGAAACCAAAATTCTCACTCTGTGTGTGTGTGTGTGTGTGTGTGTGTGTGTGTGTGTGTGTGTGTGTGTGTGTGTGATGGTTGTGGCTTTGTGTGATGTGTCTGTGTATGCATCCTTATGCTTCCCTGGCCTTACGTTTGCTATTTAACTTTGGGAAGAAGCAGGAGAGCAGCAGAATGAAAGCAGTAAGAATGGGAAATGGAAGTAGAGAAGGATGATGAACTTGAACAAAGTACAATGACATGAAAATGCTACGGGAAAACGCATCACTTGTTGCTTAAAGAATTAATTTAAGAAATTGGGCAGTTGGAATAGACACTTCCTGTCCAGGGTCAGCTTCTCAAGCAGAAGGGGCCAAGAATATCCTTCCCACGATAAGAAAAATAGTCAGTGACTCAGAAACCCCTGACCTTGAGCAAGCAGTGATTTGAGGTTTTAAGTTTGAACTGAAAAAGAAAAGAAAAAATCATGAAGTTTTAGTTTTAACCTAAATTAAATTAAAATCATTTGGTTATATGCTGGATGGTTGATATATGTCATTCATTTCTGGAAAATGCTTAGCAATGATACTCTTTGAACATGTTATTTCTTTTCTCTTTGTAGAAGCCCAAACCTATACATTTAGTAGTGTTTGTAGCAAATTAAGTCTCTCATGCTCCCTTTCTTTAGTCCTCTTCTTCTATCTCTGTTTCGATTTACATATTACTTTTGACCCCAGGACTAATAACTAGCTAATACACTAATCCCATAAAACAAATCTCTAAAATTTTACTGGTTTCTAATTTCCTCCTCAAGGAGGTTCTCAACCTTAGTTCCTGCCAGGGTTGGCAAATGCTCCTAGCTGTGATTTTCCAACACGGACAGATCATCTGGATGATAGGTGCCCCCTTCTGGAGGTTTAAATCATGCAGTCTTGGGGCTGGAGAGGTGGCTCTGGGATTAAGAGCACTGACTGTTCTTCCAGAGGTCCTGAGGTCAATTCCCAGCAATGACAAGGTGGCTCACAACCATCTGTAATGTGATTTGGTGCCCTCTTCTGGTGTGTCTGAAGACAGCTACAGTGCTCTCATATAAATACAATAAACAAATCTTTAAATAAATAAATAAATAAATAAATCATTATAAAAATAAATCATGTAGTCTTAGCTGCTTTCATGCCCTTTATTGCCTTAAAAGATGTGAAGTTCTAAAATATGTCAGACGTTTTCTTGGTGGTACTATAAACATGCTGGCTTGCTGTTGTTTATTAATGTCAACTACTGCATGAGTCCTGTCTGGTAGCTTGGGTCTTCAGATAGCAATATTGCCTGTCCCCCACCCTGTCTGTATAGTAAGAGTTTCAAAATGTCTTCCCCCCCCCCCCTTATTTTATATTGATAACTGTTCTTTTTTTTTTTTTTAAGTTCAGAAAATAGTGGCTACAGATGTTAGGTCTGTTTGTCATTCTACATCTACAGATTCTCAAACCAGGTTGGATGGAGTCCAGACTGCCTTCTTTCCTGTACAGAGCACAAAATGCAGGGCATCAATCCTGGAGATGCCTCGAATGGCTGAGCTGAGGCTCAGGAATCTTAATTTTTCACATAGTTCCTCGGCCAGCCTGATGAGCGTCATCACATGAAGGCATTTGGAAGCCACTGAACTAAGCACAGCATGATTAAGAAGTAATTTTCTGAGTCACTATTTTTATGATAGAACGCAAGAAACTTCATGGGCTGTAAATAGGAAGGGAGATCAATTTTCAGTTCCCATTTCTAGTAGGTGAGGAAAAATGGATCTTTACAAGAAAGCTTAAAACTACATCCCAACAGCACACCGTGTAAATCAAAGTAGAGATAATAAAATATAAAAGGCAGGATGAAAGAATTCGGGTCCTGGAAGGAGAGCCAAACTGCATCAGAGCCTGAGGTAAATTCTGCAGGGTGGCCAGCCACTTCAAGAGCTATACAGAAAAGGAAAAAAGAAAAAAAAAAAAAAAAACAACCTTAAAGTGGTTAGAAGAGCTTTGAAAGAAGAAGCAATACTCCTGAGCAGACCAAGTTTGGTGGGATGAGACCATCGATGGTCACGCAGGAATGGGCCCACCAGAGAGCTATTCCTAAGGCTATTAGGCACATTAAGTCAAGTGTTTTATTAAAGGCTGATAGCAAAACCACTATCATTTTAAAAGTAGTTACATAAAAATAATTTGTTTTTATGCAATTTCTATTCAGAAAAAGGGCTCAGTTATTTTTAATAAATTGTTTTATGGTTTCATGTTTCCGAATTATAAAGAAATTTCTTAACTATTAGTTTGAAAAGAAACACACCCACACTGAATAATGCTCCCTGCCTGCTGAAATAAAGAATTCGGTGCCCAGAAGCAGCAGAAAATGTTAATAAGAGCAACTTCCCAATCTTAAAACTTGTTTGCTGTGAATGGCTGTCATGTGCCCAGTATCACCAGAACTGTGGCCAGTGATTCAGAGCCATAAGACCAACAACACTTGATTCTACGTGCATTTGATGAATGCATGTATCAGATCTAAAACTTGGAAAGGAGGCACCCAATCCTACGTGTTGGAGGAAGAAGCGTCAAGGAATGTTCGTCACAGATGTGGACATGAACACACTTTTAACATGGATCACAAATTTGGACAAATCTATGAAAGGGATTCTGACACAAAAATGGCCACATCTGTTATAGTACACTCTGAAAATTTTGATAGTTGTTTAGGTTTTGATATCTAATGTTACTTATGTTATAACTGGGAACTAGCATGATAACCTAAGAGCTGTTTACCTTAAAATGTCATTTTACTTTCATCTACTATTATAATTTAAAAAGAAAGCTTATGTCAACTCTTGTTCATTCCTGTTGTTCCCTTAGACAATTTGACTTCTTCATTTTTATAAGATAGATGTGCTAACTATTAACTATGCTAATGAGGTGACTTCACTTCTATATTAAAAGATTACTCATTGTTTAATATTTACTACTACTACTCATTATTATTATTATTATTATTATTATTATTAATGTGTGTGCGTGTACATACTTAGTAGTTTGTTCTCTCTTCTTTCTGTGGAGTTTGGGAATCAGATTAGGGTCATCACATCTTCACTGGCATGTTCTTGTACTTCATTTTTACTTCATCTTTCTTCACTTCTACTTTTATGTCATATATGCAATATATGCATAACAAGGTCTATGTGTTTCTATGATGTCTTAGAACTACAAATTTGAGAAAGCATGCAATATTGTTAAATGACATTTTGTTTTGTTTTGTTTTGTTTTGTTTTGTTTTGTTTTGTTTTTCAAGACAGGGTTTCTCTCTAGCCCTGGCTGCCCTGGAATGTACTTTGTAGACACGGCTGGCCCCAAACTCCACCTGCTTCTGCCTCTCAAGTGCTGGAATTAAAGGCATGCACCACCACTGCTCGGCATTAAATGACATTTTAAATAATGCTAATGTTTGGACTTACTCTGAAGATGAATTGGAACTGTTGAATGGTTTGAAACAAGAATGGCAAAATCAAGCCGGAAGAAACTCATTTAGGCAGTCGCTAGCATGGATGAGGGAGGGAGAGAGCCTGTGTGCAGAATAACAAGCAGAGTTGTTTTCCAAGACTATAATTCTGAGTGAGCATAGGAAACTGACTTGAGGCACATTGCTGATTTGATCTGTAAAATCTTATCAGTGATTAGCTGAATATTTTCCCCTTCTCCCCAAAAAAGAAAAATCTGAGGATGACCTTACCTTTCCAGTTTTGTGGTAGAAATAACCAGAATAAAAATTACATAAGAAGAAATAAATTTCTACTGTAGAAATAAGCTTAGAAAATAACTTTGTGTCCTCTCTTTGTCCCTGCATCAAGTCCAATTTGTGCCGCTCAGATAATCATTGGTGTAGAACCTGTTCTGCAGTTTGATTGACCTCGCAGGGGACATACCTTTAACGGAAACTTATTCTCTCTTTGCCATAAACTATCAATTGCCAATAGCCTCCCAGATCAGGGTGGGACTTTGTGCTCTCCTCCTGCTTCATGCTGGGATTTTGTCTGACTTGAATTTTTCCAGGTTTTGTGTATATTGTCAGCACCACTGTGAATCCATTTGTGTAACTGCCGTGTTGCATGCAGAAAACACTGCTTCATTACAGTAACCTCCAATTTCTAGCTCTTACAATCATTCTGTCCCCTCTTCCACAATGATCCCCGAGTCTTGTGGGGAACAGAGTGCTGTAGCTCTCTCATTTAGGGTGGACCACTCTGTGGTCTCTATTCCCTTTATAGTGACCATTTGTTGGTGTAGTACCAAGAAGTGTTGGTGAACCCCAAAAGACCAATCAGGAGGTGATTCAGTGCAATCCCACTAGGGATGAATGTTTCTAGCCTGGCAAACTAATTTGGGGTAGGGGACTACAGTGGCCTTTAACATAATTGGTTAGTGCTGGGAGCCAAACCATAAACTTAACCTCTGCTTTCCTTTTGATTTGTGGTTGTTAGGTAGTCAAGTGCCAGGGGTGGGCTTGTAACCAGGAGGTGCAGATTTGTTGGGGAATAACCTGGAGACTGGTGCTAGACACAGGCCTTGTTGGCGGCATGGGTAACCTGGAAACTGGTGCTAGGTACCAGCCTGTTAGTTATCTTGAGTCCAATCTTAGGTCAGGTTCTCTAAGATGGAGTCTGATCCTCCCCAAATTGGTCTCTATCAACTTTCACTTACTGTAAACAACATCTCTGGTAAGGGCTGAGTGATCTAAGCCTCTCAGAGATCACCAATCTATCTCATGCAATGTGACCATCAACAGCACTCATTTCAAGGAAATACTTTTATCTCCATAGCCAATGATGTATGGCTTGTGTCTACAGGTTCCACAACTTATCTATATCACTTCATCTCCATGATGGCTTCCTGCTCTGTCACACTTGTTTCAGGTTCCTGGGCACACCAAAGTCTAACCTCATAACTCAAATCCACCTTGGAGTCAAGAAAACAATGGAACAGAGCAAAACAGAAGGAGAAGTATTTGTGGGAAATTTTCAGGGAGTGGGGCAAATCAGCAGTGCAGTCCTGTGTTTCACAAAGCTACACAGTCAACTAGCAGCCCTTCCAGCTTCAAGTTTATTTATTTATTCACTTTACTTCCTGATACCAGCCTCCCTTTCCTCCCAGTATCCTCTTACTGCCCCTTCTCCCATCCTCCACCCCCTTCTCCTCTGAGAAGAGCTAGCCCCTTCCTGGGTATCCCCTCCTCTGGCCCATCAAGTCACCAAAGGATTAGACGCATCCTCTCTAATGGAGGCCAGACAAGGTGGCCCAGTAAGGGACTGGGATCTAGATGTAGGCAAAAGATTTAGAGATAGTGCCACTCCAGTTGTTGGGGGATCTCTACGAAGATGAAACTCCACATCTGCTATATATGTGCAGGGGGCCTAGGTCCAGTCTGTGCTCATTCTTTGGTTGGTGGTTCAGTCTCTGGGAGCCTCCAAGGGTCTGGGTTAGTTGACTGTCAGTCTTCCTGTGCAGTCCTTATCCTCTTCGGGTCCCTCAATCCTTCCTGCAACTCTTCCACAAGACTCCTTGAGTTCCATCTAATGATTGGCTGTGGGTCCCTGCATCTGTTTCAGTTAGCTGTTGAGTAGACCATCGTAAAGAGGAATCGTGCTAGGATCCTGCCTACAAGCATAACGGTATATCAGTAATAGTGTCAGGAATTGTTTCTTGTCCATGAGATTGGTCTTAATTTGGGCCAGTCATTGGTTAGCCATTCCCTCCCTCTCTGCTCTGTCTTTGCCCCTGTGCATCTTGTAGGAAGGACACATTTCAGGTGAAAGGTTTGTGTGTAAGTTTCTGTTTTTATCCCTCCACTGAGAGTCCTGCCTGACTATAGGAAGTGGCTACTTCAAGATTCATATCCCCTATTGCCAGGAGTTTCATCTAGAGTCTCCCCAAAAGACATTCTTTAGCCTCCCCTTGTCTCAGGTCTCTGGTATGTCTTAGAGAAACAGCCCTCTTCCCTATGATTTCTGTTCTCCCTCCACTGTTCTCTCTGCATGAGATGCCCCTATTGCCCACCCAATCCCCATCAGAACCCCTCCCCATCTCATCTCCCACCCAGTTCCCTCCCTCTGTTCACCTTTGATATCTATTTTATTTTCCCTTCTGAAAAGTTTCAATTATTCTCCCTTGGACACTATTTGTTATTTGGCTCCTTTGGGTCTGTGAACTGTTTTAGCATGGTTATCTTGTACTTTATGACTAACAACCACTTATAAGAAAGTACATACCATACATGTCCTTTTGGGACTCTGTTACCTCAATCAAGATGATATTTCCTAGTTTCACCCATTTGCCTGGAAAATTTATGATGTTCTTGTTTTTCAGTAGCATTTCATTGTATAAATGAACCACATTTTCTTTATGCATTCTTCAGTAAAGGGACATCTGGGTTGCTTCTAGTTTCTGGCAACTATGAATAAAGTTTCTGTGGCCATAGTTGAGCAAATGTCCTTGTGAGATGGTAGGGCATCTTTTGGGTATATGCCCAGGAGTGGAATAGGCTGGGTCCTGAGGTAGAACTATTCCCAATTTTTGAGAAACCACCAAATTGATTTCCAGAGTGGTTGCACAAGTTTGAACTCCCGCCAGCAAAGGAGGAGTGATCCCCTTGCTCCAAGTCCTTGCTTGCATGTACTATCTTTTATTTATTTATTTATTTATTTTGATCTTAGCTACTCTCATGGGTGTAAGGTGGAACCTCGGAGTCATTTTGATTTGCATTTCCCTGATGACTAAGGACTTTGAACACTTCTTTAAGTGTTTCTCAGTCATTTGAATTCCTCTGTCGAGAAATCTGTTTAGCTCTGTATCCCATTTTTATTGGGTTATTTGAGTTGCTGCCATCTAACTTCTTGAGTTCTGTATATATTTTGGATATTAGCCCTGTTCCGGTTAGTGAAGATCTCCCAGTCTGTAGGCTGTTGTTTTGTCCTATTGAGGATGTCCTTTGCCTTATAGAAGCTTTTTAGTTTCATGAGGTTCCATTTATTAATTGTTGATTTTAGTGCTCTGTTCAGGAAGTTGTCTCCTGTAACAATGAGTTCAAACATTGTATTTGCAGAGCCAAACTGCCCTTCTTGCCCATTTTCAGAGTTCTAGAGTCAGAAAATCTGTTTTTTAAATTACAGTTTGATTTCTAAAGACAACAAGTATTTTCATAATATGAACCATGGGATTCAAATTTCAACTCTTTTAATTTTAATGCTGGCCTGACCCAGCAAGGGTGGGAAAGATGCAGGTGAGCATCAAGACTGAGATCTAATGAGTGTACATGGATGAAACCTCTTACAAACATAGTTTCTAATCTTACCTCTGACATTCCTTAGATGCTTGAACTTGGTCAAGTCTCTTAATTCCATTTAGTTTTCATTTTTCATATGCAAAGTGAAGCTAATGATAAAGAACTGTTATAAGGATTAAATTGGACAATGTGAAAAAATGAACCAAACAATCAGTGATATTGAAACATTGGGACATTATTATGATTGGTGTTTTTAATATTTAAATTCAAACTTGCCTTGAATTTTTTGTTTTATTAAAGTTACTACTTGTTCATTTTTATGTCATAGAATGGAATTTAAAAGACTGTGCAAATAAAGAATAAGCAGGCCTCATCATAGTTTGATTGGAATTGAGTATAGTTACTGAGTATAATATGTTCAATATTTCATTTTTTAATATGTTCTCTGAACATGTACTATAAGATGGAAATTATTCTAGATACTGAGGACTCAGGTATAAACAAACTCAGCGGTGCGATAGTATCTTTTTTACATGACAGGGAAGCTTCACTCATAAATGGCCAAAATACGATCTCCAAATATTATGACCATATGGTTTACTAAATAAGACTGAGACAATTATAACACCAGTTGACATACCTATGTGGATGAGGGAAATCTCACAAAGCTCTACCCACAGATGAAGAGCTACAGGAAGGAACAGCTGCTGAGAGAGGTAGAATCAGGCCTCTCAAGGGATGGGCTCCCTGATAAGTTATCCAGTCCCAAGTGTCATCCCTAAAAACACATCCAAGCTACACTTTATCAACTCAGCCCCTTTCCACCTGCCTATCTCAATCCTCACCCTGACTTTGTTCCTTTGTACTGACAGCCTTCTCTGCCTGGGACAGCATGCATCTCCAGCCCTGTGTAGTTTACTCCTACAGCTCTGCTTCACATGTCTGGTCATCTGCTTCTCCCTCCAAGTGATTCTGACTCTGCTTTCTGAAAGAACTCCCCTCTCACATACATGTTGTTTCCCAGTGTCTGGTTATTTGGTTTGGCTTAAACCGCTTTGTCTTGGGGTAAATTATGCACCAGTGTCAATGATCACTCTCTTGCTTCATAGAAATATCAGTTCCACTAGGATGGCCTCTCTCCCTCCATTTTGTTTTGTTTTTTAATATTTTAAAAAAGCATTTTAAGAACTCCATATATGGATTGTATCATTTGTGCTGTTCTTCCTGGTTTGGGCTCATTTTGTTTGGTCTGCTACCCTAAACAAGCAATATGAACCTCGTAGCATGTGCTGTGTGTCTTCATTTCATTCATGTAGATCTGTTCACACACGCACACACACACACACACACACACCTTAATTCTCACCTTGGGACACTGTTGTTGGCAAAGAGGGTTCTCCCCACCCTCATTTTAGTATGCTATTGGTTTTTCAATGCGAAAGTAGAAGGTATTTGTGGCTAGAATAACAACTTCTCAGAGGGACCCTACTACTGGGTGTCCATCTTCAATAGAGATGGAGTCGACAAGGAGCATTAAGCTTACCTCGATAAGTTTTTGTGACTATTTCCTTTCTTGCCCTTTTAGGACTTCTAGGGAAACTAGCCCTGTAAGGGCTTAGCTTGTCTCTTCACACTACAGTTTCTTTAAGTGTTTACAAATAATTTCTTTATTAAGGTATTTCAGTTGAACCACTCTGTCTTCATCCTGGGACCCAGACTGATGCAGAAATGATTATTGAAGGTGGTGGATGTGTTCTCATGGAGTCCTAATCTAATAGCAGAAACATGCAGGCTAGACTCTAATGTTGATTTTCTTTAAAGTCTCTGCAAATGTCACACTCATGAAACAAGTATTAATCACTGTATGGATTCTGGCGAGAGGGAAAGGACTCAAAATGACTTTCCCATAATTCCATGACAGATGCTGAAATCTTATCCAATATGTGAGTTAAGTTATGGCATCTCATAAAAAGTGGCACAAAACCAAGTAATTGAAGGGAAATATAATTGAATATGTTTCAATAGGCAGACATGTGGCACTTGCTCATTTGGATTGCATTCTGTGCTGGCTAGTCTTATGTCAACTTGACACAAGCTTGAGTTATTTGGGGAAAAGGAAACTTCCCATTGAGAAAATGCCTTGCCCCCACCAGATTGTCCTGTAGAACATTTTCTTGATTGATGCTTGCTATGGGAGGTCCCAGCTCACTCTGGGCAGTGCCATCCCTGAGCTGGGGGTCCTGGGTAGTATAAGAAAGCAAGTTGAGCGAGCCAAGGTGAATAAGTGAGTAAGTAGTATTCCTGCATAGTTTCTGCTTCAGTCCTGGCTTCCAAGTTCCTGCACCAAGTTCCCACCCTGACTTGTTTTCATGATAGAATATATAACCTGGAATTCATAAACTAAAACCCTTTCCTTCTCAAGTTGCTTTTGGGAAAGTGTTTTATCATGGCAACCCTAATTAAGCTTGGCGTATCAGCACACAGCCAGCACTTGAGAGGCAAAGACAGGCATATCTGAGTTCAAAGAAAACCCGGTCTATATAGTGAGCTCCAGGACAGCCAGGGCTATCTAACAAGATGTTTTCTCAAGAAACCCTAATTAAGATACTTTATAAGTTCTCAGTGTGAATAACGTCCCCCTCCCCAAAGCTGTGTGCATTTTGAAGTTTCATAGCAAGGAGAGAGAGAGGTATTGTGATGTTTCCTCCATCAGAGGAAACTCAGATGCTTGAGTCACTTCTAGGGCAGGATGGTTAGGATCCATTCTTAGGGAGTAATATACAAATTATTCTAGAATGTAGGCATGGGAACGAAGAGGAATTTTAATTTCATTTAATGCAAACTATGAAATGTTGATGCTGTGGTCTGAACTTCAAATGAAAGATGAGGGTTTGGGTCAAGAAGCAGGAGCCAAAGCAATAATTACAGGCCTAAAGAATTGCAGTAGCTGTGAAATAAACCAAGCTAACTTGGACAGAGGTGATAAGAACAGAAAGTCCTTGGGGCCACTTATTGCAGCCCGGTTCTCTTTAGGAAGCCTTGAAGCGACGCCTCCAGAAATATGCATGAAGGAACTCTAAAATGAGTGCAACACAGAAACTTCTAGGGAGACAACGCAACAGCCTGAAACAAATGAATGGGAACTGGCTTTCAGATGTTGAGGCTACAAGGAGTTAATTTTCACAGGTGAAGGGAGAGACCAGCACATCAGTGATGGATAGGCTTGTTAGAAATGCACTTAAATGTGATCCAAGCACACAAGCCATGCTTTCAGTGAGTTCCACAAGGCAATGGCTGCTTTTGCTAAGCTAACCATGATGGACCTTGCAAAACGTACTTGATATGTCTTGGGGAGAAGATAGAACCTGAATGGAAACTGAACTTTTCTTTTATCTTTTTTTCTTTTTTCTTTTCTTTCTTTTTTTTTTTTTGTTTTGTTTTTGTTTTGGGGTTTTTGGTTGTTTGTTTCTTGTTTCAAGATCTACATTGCTTTCAAACAGCATATCCCACTCACCAACCTAAGAGCCTCTCTTTAACCAGACTTTTCAAAGGCAAAGTCCTCACTGCCCCACATATTGTTACTAAAGAATGTGCCCCTGAGAGATCTTAATCTAGCTTCCTTCTAGTGTTTAGAATATACTCAAAATAGACCTTTAGGAGCATATTCTTAATGAAGATAAACCTGGGTGCTCACACATATGACTTTAATAAATTACAACTGATTACATAAATGACATTAAATGAGGCCTCGAGAGATGGCTCAGCCATTAAAGGTTATATTTACAACCCCAAACAAATGACAGTAAACTAATTGCCACCTGTATACACTCTAATTTTGCCCTGTTTTGTTTTCATTATAATTAGTGTTTTCCACTGATCCCCTACTCCATTTTTTGCCTTCTTTTGAAATCCTACTTACGTGTTTCCCGTCTTATAGCAGCTTTATTTATAATAGCCAGAAGCTGGAAAGAACCCAGATACCCCTCAACAGAGGAATGGATACAGAAAATGTGGTACATTTACACAATGGAGTACTACTCAGCTATTAAAAAGAATGAATTTATGAAATTCCTAGGCAAATGGATGGACCTGTAGGGCATCATCCTGAGTGAGGTAATCCAATCACAAAAGAACTCACATGATGTGTACTCACTGATAAGTGGATATTAGCCCAGAAACTTAGAATACCCAAAATATAAGATACAATTTGCAAAACACATGAAACTCAAGAAGAACGAAGACCAAAGTGTGGACACTTTGCCCCTTCTTAGAATTGGGAACAAAACACCCATGGAAGGAGTTACAGAGACAAAGTTTGGAGCTGAGACTAAAGGATGGACCATCTAGAGACTGCCATATCCGGGGATCCATCCCATAATCAGCTTCCAAACGCTGACACCATTGCATACACTAGCAAGATTTTGCTGAAAGGACCCTGATATAGCTGTCTCTTGTGAGGCTATGCTGGGGCCTAGCAAACACAGAAGTGGATGCTCACAGTTAGCTATTGGATGGATCACAGGGCCCCAATGGAGGAGCTAGAGAAAGTACCCAAGGAGCTAAAGCGATCTGCAACCCTATAGGTGCAACAACAATATGAACTAACCAGTATCCCCGTGGAGCTCGTGTCTCTAACTGCATATGTATCAGAATATGGCCTAGTCGGCCATCAGTGGAAAGAGAGGTCCATTGGTCTTGCAAACTTTATATGCCTCAGTAACAGGGGAACTCCAGGGCCAAGAAGTGGGAGTGGTGGGTAGGGGAGTGGCAGGGGGGGTGGGGGGGGGTTAGGGTATGGAGGACTTTTAGGATAGCATTGGAAATGTAAATGAAGAAAAGACCTAATTTTTAAAAAAAACTGGTTTTAAGTGCTAAGTGTTCTGTTTGCATGTGTGTGCGTACAGTATATGTGTGTGCCTGGAACCCATAGATATCTCTAGGGTGCATCAGAACTCCTGGAGCTGGAGTTAGCAGAGGTTGTGAATCATCATGGGGATGCTGGGAACCTAATCTGCATCCTCTGCAGAAGCATCAAGTGAGTGTTTTTAACCATTGCCGTTATCTCTTCAGAGTATCTGCACTCTAGTCTATGACATTTGTCTATGTGTCTGTTCTCGTGGACATGTTAATTCATACACCATTATTAACATGTGTCACATACAGTACACATTATTGTGAGTTATGTTTTTATGATGTAGTTTTATAATGTATAGTTTTTCATAAATCCTTCTATAAGACAAGGCACATTTCTTGTCTTTAAAGATGCCCTGTGTAATGGAGTACTACTCAACTATTAAAAGCAATGAATTTTGAAATTCCTAGGCAAATGGATGGATCTGGAGGGTATCATACTGAGTGAGGTAACCCAATCACAAAAGAACTCATGTGATATGTACTCACTGATAAGTGGATATTAGCCCAGAAACTTAGAATACCCAAAATATAAGATACAATTTGCAAAACACACGAAACTCAAGAAGAACGAAGACCAAAGTGTGAACACTTTGCCCCTTCTTAGAATTGGGAACAAAACACTCAAGAAAGAGTTACAGAGACAAAGTTTCGAGCTGAGAAGAAAGGATGGTCCATCTAGAGACTGCCACACCTAGGGATCCATCCCATCATCAGCCTCCAAATGCAGACACCATTGCATATGCTGAAAGCACCCTGATATAGTTGTCTCTTATAAGGCTAAGCCAGTGCCTGGCAAACACAGAAGTGGATGCTCACAGTCAGCTATTGGATGGAACACAGGGCCCCCAATGGAGGAGCTAGAGAAAGTACCCAAGGAGCTAAAGGGATCTGCAACCCTATAGGTGGAACAAGAATATGAACTAACCAGTACCTCCCAGAGCTCTTGTCTCTAGCTGCATATGTAGCAGAAGATGGCCTAGTTAGCCATCATTGGGAAGAGAGGCCCCTTGGTCTTGCAAACTTTATATGCCCCAGTACAGGGTAATGCCAGGGCCAAGAAGTAGGAGTGGGTGGGTAGGGGAGGGGGGAGGGTATGGGGACTTTTGGGATAGCATTTGAAATGTAAATGAAGAAAATACCTAATAAAAAATTGGAAAAAATGCCCTGTGTAGCTTTTGATCAGAGTTGAATTGTATTTGTAGAGCACCTTGAATTGATTTGACACCTCGTTCGTGGTATAATTATATTTCAGGTATGATCTTCCCTCCAGTTATTTGTGTTCTTTGTAAGATGTTTCAGTGAAAAGTTTTAGCAGCCTCTCCTGGGTCCTTAAACACCATTGGTAAGATTTACTCTTCAGTATTTTGCAGTTTGCTTTGCTGTGCGACTTTATTTGAACATTTATATTTTCTTATTATTTATTATTGATCTCTAAGAACACAAAGGTCTTTATATACTATTCATTTCAAATGCTTTAACTCTACTCTCTGTATGTATAATTTATGTAATATATTCTATAATACATTTTGTGTAAGTTGTTTGTTGATGGCCTGGAACTATCTTTAAGTGAACAATCACAATCGTCTACAAATAATGATGCTTTTATTTCTTGGTTTTCACGCCTTGCCTGGTGCTTTCTTCCCTTTTCTCCTCTGACCAGGTTATCGGATGCGTGTGCCACAGTATGAAAACAATCTCGGAGGCACTGACACTCAACAGCAAGAGTAAAAACTTAAAATTTTGCTAGGCAATAGAGATGATATAGGGCCATACAACTTTTTCTAAAGCAAGGTATGAAAGTAGGAACCAAGAGGGAAAAGATACCCAAATTTGCTTGCATTAAAAAGGAAAGACCTTGGTAGAAAATAGTGCTTAAAGAAAATGGGGGAAATGAAAATATAAGTTGTAAACGGAAAGGTTTCTACTACAATGCATACAATTTTATGGTATAGTCAGTAACTGGCTCTTTAGGGGATGAGAGACTGTTAAATATACTGTTGGAGTGTGCAAGCATTCACTTCACAAAGAAGTATTGATGCTCACAGTACTTCTTAAACTTGAAGTAGCATGGGAAAGTGGCAGGAAAGCTGACCATATCAGCAAGAACCTCCAAGGAAGGATACATATGTCTGGGCAAGCAGAGGGTTTGTGTTCACTGGGAGATGTGGCAATTTGGTCACTGTAAGGAGAAGCTTAAGAGAAATAAATGACTTACTTTCCATCCAGTGGCTCTCAGATTTGCCTGTCAAATAGCCCTTGCACTTCTAAAAAGTATACTATATCTTTTATGGTTTTGAGATTGTAATATAATGTCAGCCTCTCCCCTTTCCATTTCATTCCTCCAAACCCTCCTATATACCAAAGTCATGGGCTCTTTTCATAACTTCTATTTCATGACTTGAAAGATTCTCTCACCCCTACCCTAGGAATTTGATCTTTGAAGATATATAGTTTAGTTTAAGTTCCTTAAGTACTTTTAACATCAAATCTATAACATGTGCATCCCTTTTCTTTGGAGACAAATTCTTGTTGGCTCCTTGTCACCTACAACTCACCAAGTGGCTGGGGCTCGCCTTGAATTCTGATCCTCTTGTCTCAACCTTCCAAGCACTGGAATTACAAATCTGCACTGGCATGCTTGCGCTGAATGTCTGCTAAGACTGTGAGGAACACCTCCTTTCCCTCTGGGGACCTCAAAGCACTTGCCAAATTGAATCAAAATAAGGCCAGGAGGTTGCAGGCCCTGGGATGGAGGGTAAAAGGTGTCTGAAACAGAAAAGATATTAGAGTTCTTGAACATGAGAAAACTGAAGGAGAGCAGATTAAAATGGCTGTCCGATGATGTGGCTGGTGAGTGAATCAATCAAGAACTGTTATGCCTCAGAGAAGGTCTAGAACTGGCTTCTTTCCATTTTGCCTTGCTATTCTTTACCTACTGCCTAAGTCTGAGAGGGAGCCAGCAATTGTTGATATCCTCTTATCACCTGCATGTTCCTAGTGTGTGCTTGCTTAATGCCTCCACAGGGAAGATACCAAATTTCTTGAGTGAAAAACCTCACTTCCAAGAGATGTAAGAATGCCTCTCACTTTCCTGAGGAACCGCCAGACTGATTTCCAGAGTGGTTGTACAAGCCTGCAATCCCACCAACAATGGAGGAGTGTTCCTCTTTCTCCACATCCACGCCAGCATCTGCTGTCACCTGAATTTTTGATCTTAGCCATTCTGACTGGTGTGAGGTGGAATCTCAGGGTTGTTTTGATTTGCATTTCCCTGATGATTAAGGATGTTGAACATTTTTTCAGGTGCTTCTCTGCCATTCGGTATTCCTCAGGTGAGAATTCTTTGTTCAGTTCTGAGCCCCATTTTTTAATGGGGTTATTTGATTTTCTGAAGTCCACCTTCTTGAGTTCTTTATATATGTTGGATATTAGTCCCCTATCTGATTTAGGATAGGTAAAGATTCTTTCCCAATCTGTTGGTGGTCTTTTTGTCTTATTGACGGTGTCTTTTGCCTTGCAGAAACTTTGGAGTTTCATTAGGTCCCATTTGTCAATTCTCGATCTTACAGCACAAGCCATTGCTGTTCTGTTCAGGAATTTTTCCCCTGTGCCCATATCTTCAAGGCTTTTCCCCACTTTCTCCTCTATAAGTTTCAGTGTCTCTGGTTTTATGTGAAGTTCCTTGATCCACTTAGATTTGACTTTAGTACAAGGAGATAAGTATGGATCGATGTGCATTCTTCTACATGATAACAACCAGTTGTGCCAGCACCAATTGTTGAAAATGCTGTCTTTCTTCCACTGGATGGTTTTAGCTCCCTTGTCAAAGATCAAGTGACCATAGGTGTGTGGGTTCATTTCTGGGTCTTCAATTCTATTCCATTGGTCTACTGGTCTGTCTCATCCAGCAATACCTCTCCTGGGCATATATCCAGAAGATTCCCCAACTGGTAAGAAGGACACATGCTCCACTATGTTCATAGCAGCCTTATTTATAATAGCCAGAAGCTGGAAACAACCCAGATGCCCCTCAACAGAGGAATGGATACAGAAAATGTGGTACATCTACACAATGGAGTACTACTCAGCTATTAAAAAGAATGAATTTATGAAATTCCTAGCCAAATAGATGGACCTGGAGGGCATCATCCTGAGTGAGGTAACACATTCACAAAGGAACTCACACAATATGTACTCACTGATAAGTGGATATTAGCCCAAAACCTTGGATACCCAAGATATAAGATACAATTTCCTAAACACTTGAAACTCAAGAAAAATGAAGACTGAAGTGTGGACACTATGCCCCTCCTTAGAAGTGGGAACAAAACACCCTTGGAAGGAGTTACAGAGACAAAGTTTGGAGCTGAGATGAAAGGATGGTCCATGTAGAGACTTCCATATCCAGGGATCCACCCCATAATCAGCATCCAAACGCTGACACCATTGCATACACTAGCAAGATTTTATCGAAAAGACCCAGATGTAGCTGTCTCTTGTGAGACTATGCCAGGGCCTAGCAAACACAGAAGTGGATGCTCACAGTCAGCTAATGGATGGATCACAGGGCTCCCAATGGAGGAGCTAGAGAAAGTAGCCAAGGAGCTAAAGGGATCTGCAACCCTATAGGCGGAACAACATTATGAACTAACCAGTACCCCGGAGCTCTTGACTCTAGCTGCATATGTATCAAAAGATGGCCTAGTCGGCCATCACTGGAAAGAGAGGCCCATTGGACACGCAAACTTTATATGCCCCAGTACAGGGGAACGCCAGGGCCAAAAAGGGGGAGTGGGTGGGCAGGGGATTGGGGGTGGGTGGGTATGGGGGACTTTTGGTATAGCATTGGAAATGTAAATGAGCTAAATACCTAATAAAAAATGGAAAAAAAAAAAAGAATGCCTCTCACCAGGTACCCTATGCAGGAACCCTAAGGAGGCACCTGAGTTACTGGGGTCACTGTTTTTGATGGGAAGAAGGATTCTGGGAGGTGGGGCATGGAGGAGAAGCAATTGTATAAACCAGTACATGAGCTCTTTAGTGCCCAGAGGAAGTCTGCTGGCTTCCTTACATCTACCACTGACCTCATCTGTTTAATTCTATCCCACAGTCATGCGAACTTGCTTTCTTTCAATGCCATCTTCCTTATTGTTAGTTTCTTTGCAGACTGCCTTTTAATTAAGCTTCTAATATATCTATTTAAGGCCTCCCCAGACTGATTAATCAAATGCCACTAGGAAACTGAAATCCCATCATAAAACAGTTACTAATGTGTAAGGGGGGATTATTAAATTGCTGTTTTATTGCCCAAATTGACAAAGATCAGTGATGAAGAGTGAGCGTGCAGGAGTCGCGTGGCAACGTGCTCATCTAATTAATGAAGTGACAGCTTTATGCTGTGAAGTAGCAAAAGGACTTGACAAGACTCATGGCTTTCCTCACTGACTAGAGCAGCTGGAAGGCTGTTTTCTAACATCCTCAGAAGCGTTGGCAGTAATGTATTAACCTTGTAGCACTTAAGGAAGAGGGGAGGGGCGATTAGCTTCTTCATGGAATGTCGGAAATTCAAGTATTTCTGTCTCCACCTAATTTGCCAGCATTCACTCCTCCACAATATACAGTACAATCAGTTATCTCCAATGTGAAGCTTCTTGGCCCTGTTGTATGGAGATTGGGGAAACCAACAAATAGTGACATGAATTTCTCCAGGAAGCAAAAGAAACAAAAGCATGGACATAGTTTATTAATGATTCTGAATTCATAAGCCATTCTGAAACAGCAAAGAACTTATGTTGAATTAATCAGACATGAATAATACTACTGAATGTTTCTGATAACTGGTTAGACTATCAGATGACAAGTCAGACAACTCAATCTGCATTTTTAGTAGGTTATTACTTTATTTGATTTATTGGTCTTGGCTACTTCTGTTGTGTGACTAAATATTTTGGCATTGGTATGTTTGGAGTTCGTTTAGATAGGCAATGGAAAGCAGATCTCTCTCTCTTCTCTCTCTCTCTCTCTCTCTCCTCTCTCTCTCTCTCTCTCTCTCTCTCTCTCTCTCTCTCTCTCTCTCTCTCTCTTTCTCTCTCTCATCTTTGAGAGCCTCTGGAGATCAGATGAAAAACAGTTTGCTCATTTTGGAATCCAGTGAGTCCCAAATAGAAAGGCTGCATGGTCCTCCAAAGGCTGACTTCCTTCCAATATTCAGCCAGTCTCCTCTTTCACTGTTTCCTCTCCAAACATCCCCTGTTAAAGTACAGCAGGAAACAGCTGCCTCTTTTATGCATGTTTCCTAAGTCTACATTGCTAGATGCAGCCTCAATCAGATGTAACCCCAAGGTTATATGCATGAAGCTGGCTCCTGGAAACTAGCAGTTTCCGAAGGTAAATGATTATAAATGTAAATTTCAACTCCCCACGGGCTGCTTGGCTGAGAAGGATTTGTGGGCTTGGCACAGCTCAGTGGTAATTATCTAGACTTGAACATGGTTTCTGTTTCAAGGGGAAAGACATTTGGCAGCAGTTCTTGTGGGCGCTAAAAGGCCACATCATTTCTTTCACAAGGATGCCAAATCTTCTAATTTCCAGACCTAAAATGTCAGTTCTCCTCACTCACCAGCATCCTGGTCCCCACCAGCTTTGGGGAACAGGTATATGCCTTTTTCTGGAACAGCCACTGCAGGAAAACACAGCGGCTGCAATCTGGCAAAATATCTGTGTCCCTGGCATATCACTTATGCTGGTCCATATGGGATGGCTTTCAAATCCTCAAAGCCAAACATGTGCTTTCCTTGAAGGGCTAGACTGCAGGTACTAAAAATAATGGTACCAAGCTTTCTGTCCAGTTCACACAAGGAGCCATAGTTTCATGCTGAGTCAGCAAATGAAGCAACCAAATCAGTTTTGTTTTGTTTTGTTTTTTGTTTTTTAATTTTAAGCATCTACTTACTACCTGTCAAGTCTTGTGTTACCCAATACAGATGGTAAATACAGCTCTAAGCCTTTAAAGGTTTGAAGTCTGCTAGGGTAGTACTTCATTTTTAATAGCGACAGAGTGTGATTTCAAGTAAAATTGAGAGGCAAGGGAGAGGGGAACATAACGTGTTCATTTATTCAAGCAACTCACAGTAGCTTAGTATCAGACATGGATAATTTACTGTTTTAAGAAGCACATAGATGATAATGAATACATAGGATAAATATGTCATTCAGTGCTCATTCAACAAGTATTTATTGAGCATTTTTATAAGGTAGCCCCTATGCTGTATGATGCAGATATCACACCACCACACCATGAAGCTAAATAGGGATCCTCCTCCCAAGGGGTTAATTATGACACACTCACTCATTCATATGAACAGTTCACAGTGATAAGTAAAAACAAAACAAAACTGTGAGTGGGTTTGAAAAAAAAATCGGACATTCAAATCTTACCTCTTTGGTGTATCTATGTGGCTGAAGAAGTTATTGCATTTGTTTAAGCCTTGCAAAAGTGTTGTGGTTATTTGATTAAAGGAAGTTACACAAGCATAGCACCTGTTGTAGTGTTATGCATCAAGTAATTAATAGTAATGAATTATAGATATAAATAGGAATTTTTCTTGAAAAATGTACAATTCCAGAATCTGGATGGTCTGAGATGAGAGTTTGAAAGACCAAAGTCATCAAGAAAAGAAGGAGGAGAAGGGAGAAGGGAGAAGGGAGAAGGGAGAAGGGAGAAGGGAGAAGGGAGAAGGGAGAAGGGAGAAAGGAGAAAGGAGAAAGGAGAAAGGAGAAAGGAGAAAGAAGGAAGAAGGAAGAAGGAAGAAGGAAGAAGGAAGAAGGAAGAAGGAAGAAGGAAGAAAGAAGAAAGAAGAAAGAAGAAAGAAGAAAGAAGAAAGAAGAAAGAAGAAAGAAGAAAGAAGAAAGAAGAAAGAAGAAAGAAAGGTCCAAAATCCTAGGACTCTTAGAAAGCTGGATGCTGTGCTAGGGCTAGAAAACCTTTCTATGGGTAGAATATGGTGCTAAAAACAGAGAAACGTGACAGAAGAGGATCAAGCTGGACAGGAAAGCCTGACAGTGAGAGCTCACTCTGCCATAGCATAGAGTGTAAGTTTTATCCAGCATATGATGGAAACCACTGGATAGCAGCTATGTGGATGTTTCTTGAAGCAACATGGCTAAAGTTCAGCACTACACTGGGTAGGCTGGAGACTGTAGAGCCATCAGCCTGGAATGAGGTGGTAGAGAGGCAGAAGCAGAGTTGGTGATGAACAGGTCATTGGCTGACACAAAGGAATTTTGTCTCCGCCTTGGAGTGACCCAGGAAGTTGTTGGTTATTTTATGCAAGAATTCCAGTAGTGTCTAGTGATGAACCCCAGTTTATTTCTTCTTTGCTTCTGATTGTTTGACTTCTGTCTATTCTATTACTTATACTTTATAAAAAGTAAAGATACTTTGTTTGCCATTACTACTATAATTGTGATGGTCCATATTTGCCTGCAGAATCTTGGGTGTTTTGGTTACACATTGGGTGACTCAGACTAGCTCTGTACATATATATGGCTTTGCTTCTTAAACTCAAAGCGGGTCACGGTTTGACATGTATAATAATTTTGTGGAAGACAACCTCAGGAGAAGTGCTTGAGACTGGGCTGAGGAGTCAATGGGTTTCTATGGATGCTTTGTTGATTATAACTGGGTGGAGACACATACACTCCAGGCTCTAGTGGCTGTTCTTTCACTCAGTCCTTCAAAGGTACACTCTCTGCCACAGAAACAGTTTTTCTTCTAATCAATTCAAATACCGATCAGTTCTGAAATATCTTTATTCTTTTATCTTATTTAGGAAATTCATTTTTTCCCTCAGATTTCTGAAAGTCATACATCCCATAAAACCTTACTCTGATTTCCATACTCTACTTTTTCTTTCCATGTTTGACTGATCTGTGTTTTGTAAGAAGAATGCTTCTCCTATGTTGCAACAGGTGGGTCTCCAGAGCCTCTGAGACCAAAAACTCACAAGACACCTTTATTCCCAAAGGCAACAAATGCAGGGATGAGTGTCCACTGAATGTGCTGAGAATAATAGAGAGTTGAGTAATCAACCATAAACAGAACATTTATTCTACTCCACGTAAGGGTCAGGGAACATTGTAGAAGGGGAGAGAAAAGAACATAAGAACTGGGAGACAGGGAGGAAGAAGGTTTAGAACATGTTATCTTCTGAGCCTGATACAGCATGCCATCATGGTCTTATAGAAGCTGCCTACACTGTCAACTGCCAGTCATGAGTTGAGATGGGACAACCATCACCTTAAATTAAATTAGGCCTGGCTGGGTTAACCTGATACACTCCAGTGATCACCACACCCATGATTACACAAACAGCTTTGGTTGAACTTAGTAGACCCCAAAGCATAAACAAATGACAGGAATATTGGAAACAGCCTTGCTGGAGAATACAGAAGGAAGGGGGAGAAAATAAGAGAGAATGGGGAGTAACGGGAATCAAAATGCACTCTGCAACCTCTTTGAAACTGTTAAAGAACAAATTTAATAAGTAAATAAAAATAAGTGTATGCACAATGTTATTGTGTACCATGTAAAGATTATTCTTGTATTATTCAAATGCTGATTTATGTGCCCCCATATCTGGTTGTAATCCTTATTCAAAGAATCTCCTGTTTCAACTGGGTTTAAATATGGGTCCCCAATTAACCTCTGAGTTGATCATGAAACATCCTGTTCACCAGTCGCAGAGGGTGAGAGAGAATAGGGATGGACTTCCTCCCAGCCAGGGAAGGGGAAAGAGAGAGAGGAAGTGGGGATTAGCCATGAGGAGAGGGTCCAAGAGACACCATGCGAAAACACCGGGACCCTAGAGAGACAGTTCAATACTAAAATGCAAGCATCACAGAGATTTTTACTGGGAGGTAGCCAGATTAGTTTAGAGGATTAAAATAGAGAAACACTGATCACTTGTGCTCTTAAAGCTTGTTAAATAAGTATAATAGTTCAGTCTCAATTATTTGGGAGCTAGTTGGGTATAAGAAGAAAACAGCAAAGCACACTTATAAAAATGTCACTAAAAAAATAAATAGGGCCTACAGAAATATCTCTGTAATATGTCCATCATGCAAACACGGAGACCTGTGTTGAATCCTTAGAATTCATGTAAAGAAGGCTGATGTGATGGGTAATCTTTATTGTCAACTACAGCACAAAAACAATAGGCCCACAGGATGCTGAAATACGTAAAATGGAAGATGGTCTCTAAAGAATAATTCTCAAAGTGGATCACTGGCCTGGACGTGCACAACATGTATGTGAATGTGCACTTAAACACAGGTGTGCATGCATAGCTATGCAGATTAACATAAATATACTATTAATATAAACATAATGTTAACAGGTAAATTATGGATCTTAAATGTAAATCTATAGAAAGGTGATGGAGCGTCTGAAAGTCAAACTCAAGATACTCAGCTTTCAATTGTCCAAGTTTCCCTCTTCACTGGGAAACTGGTGTCAAAGCATCCAGAACACTAGGTCCTGAGCCTTCTCTGTGTCCCCTGTTTAGTCAGCATGCTGCTTGTAACCTTTCTGCAGCCACCCAGGACCCCACACTCATTTTCCATCTTTCAGAATACCTTTGGGCCTTTTGTTTCTGGTGTTTGTTCCTCTCCCAGAATCTATGAGCAGGAGGTGACATACCAGGTTCCAGGAGGAAGAGATTCATTGTGTTCAAGTAAAAAAAAAAGTTTTTAAGGATTATGTTCTATATATAAAAATTGTCAGAGTAATTTACTGTTATGAAGAAAGATGCTCTGAAGCAAGTGTTACCATTTAGGCCTTTGTAGCCTGAAAGTAGTGAAAATGAGATTCTGTCTCTGCCTCTGTCTGTCTGTCTGTCTGTCTCTATCTCTCTGTGTCTCTCTGTCTGTCTCACATCACATTACCTCTCAGGAGATTTCTTCTATGCTATTTCAGTAGACACCTATGAAACTTGTCTTCAGTATTTCCTTCATGGCAAGAAATACTTCTATACTTAGATTAAAGCTATAGTTCTGTCTCAGAGACTACTCCTTGGGTTCATTAATTCCATAGTATGAAAGCAGCAGGAACAGAGACATTTTTCACAGTGAGACATTATGTCACCTTGGAAGAACACATGATTTACAGTTAAAAGCAGATCTTAAGTTTCCCATTTCTAGGGAAGTCACATGAACTAGAAAAAAAATAACCTGTTTTTTACTGCCATATTCTAGCCTTGGATATTATCTAATTTATAATGGCTTCTACTTCTAACCTCAATTCTATAATACATCTATCATACTCAAGCTATGCATGATCGTTATTCCCAGGACTTTAACTGCAAACTTCATATTTATTAGAAGATTCAAAATTGAGAAATAAAATGCAGGTGTGAATGCAATTGGAATGTTGGGTGGACATTAGAGGGAGAGATTTAAGGTCAGCTCCTTTCCTCCTAAATGTGGGGTTTTATAGCAATTCATTCCCTGAAAAATAATTCATAAAGAACACATGCCTTGCATCAGTAAGCCACCACTACCATCAGTGGTTGGGCTGCTGTGTTGCTGAGTTCAAAGTCAACGTCAACACTCAGATTTTCCTCATCAGCACAATTCCGATCCTCTATTCTTTAAAAGTAAGAAGTATTCATCATCTATTCCTCAAAGTGTTCCTATGTGTTTGGATCTTTTCTCACATAATATTACGGAGGTAATTTCTCATCTTAGGAGACCAGGATCACATGTCACAGGCTTTTAAAAGCAGGCCTAGGGCATAGTTTTCTGATGCCAGATTCAAGGAGTGGTGTGTATGGATTTTAATTAGCAGAGTCCGCAACATATACTAGGTTTAAGCAAATAAAAACAAACTTTTCTTTCCTGAGGAAAGATTAATGTCATTTGGATGGTAGGTACTCTGCAGTTTGGTGCCAGGTCTTAAGAAACAAAATTTAAAAGCAATTGCTAGGACAACTGTTATAGAAACTTGACATTACTATGATACTCATCTGTGTTACCAAAAGCCTTTCTATGCCAAACACCAAACACCAAACATGATATGTTATATACATCAATATTATATATATATAGCTATTAAATGTTCTTAACATTTCTGCTTACTTTTTGGTAGATTTATTGCGATTGTAATTTTCAGTATACAACTTTGTCACTGGACCAAAAAAAAAAAAACACACACACATTCTGTTGCTTCTTTTCTAATCTCTAATCTCTCTGATTTTCTTGTTTTTATCTGTCTTAAGGATATTAGGATAATTTTTGAACAGAAGTTCTGAGGAGGTTCATGTCTACTTATTGTCTATAGAGATAGAACATAGTCTTTTACCATGAATTGCAATATCAATCATATCTTGCTAGAGATGTCCTTTTGTCTTTAAGAAAAATTTCATTTCTAGCATATTGATATTATTATGAATGTCCCCTGAACTGTGTCAAATTCAGTCTCTTGAAGCCATCTTATGGATAATTGATTTTGTGCACGGGAAAAGAGGAATATGTCTGTGTGTACAAGTCTTTGCATGTACATGTGCATTTATGTGCATGTGGAGGCCAGAGGTTGACATAAGGCATTTTTCTCAATTACTCTTGACCTCAATTTTTAGTTATAGCTTCTCTTGGACCTAGAGCTGTTCATGCTTGATGACAAACAGGATGATTCACCATTTCTAAATATTAAGCCAACTTTGCACTTCTAAATAATTCTCTAATGCCAGTGATATTTTTATTTTTAGATTTGCTATTTTAAAGTATGTGAGAAACATGCACATATATATTCACAAACAAAATTGGCCTGTGTTTTCTTTCATTATAATATTTTCTTCAACCTTTAAATATATGGTGATGCTAGCCTCATAAAATCAGGTGAGGATGCTTCACCATGCAATTGATATCCCTTCTTTAAGTGTTAATAGCCACCAAAAATGCTACTTGTTTCTGGAGTTTTAGGTATGACACTTTTCAAAGCTCTTGAGTTTAACTTATTTAAAAATTAAACATTTATTTATTTATTGGTTATTTTAATTATTTACATTTCAGATGTTATCCCCCCTTCCCGATTGCCCCTCCCAAAACTCCTAATTCCATTTCCCCTTCCTATATTCATTCATATTTTTTGATACTTTGTTTTGATACTTTGTATCCTTTACAGAATTTAATTGTCTACAATAATATCTGCATTTTCCATAAAGTCACAGAGTCTCCCATTATATTTCTAATGTTCAAAGAATTTGTAGTGATGGCCTCTTTTACATTCTCAACTGAAATTGTTTCTACTAATTTTGTTACTACTAATTTTTTGAATAGTCTGGGGAGTGTTTTCAATTTGTTAGTTGGTTCAAAGAACCTTAATGAAGATTGATATTCTCTATCAGCTTTGTATTCCCTATTTTATTGATTTCCACTGTTCCCATGATTTCTTAATTCAATCTAGTCTCATTTTCTATAACTGCTTTAGTAGTTTCTGTAGTCATTACCACACACATCTTCATCTTTTTACAGTCTATTTGTGAATAAAATGTTAATAACTTCATGTAGTATCAAGAGATTTGGGCCCAATAATGCTTTTAAAGATGTGCTTTCAATATGTTTTCATGCTTCATATGTTTTATATCATATCACATGGCATACATTACTGAGTTTCTTAAGTTGTTATTTACATTTGAAAAGGGTTCAACATATTGGAAACTTTTAAAATGACTTAGATTTATGATGATCCATTGTAGTGAAATTTTAGGTTTCTTTAAAAATCCAGTTACATTATGCGAATGTGTTCTTGTTTTAATCCCAGGTGTAGGATATGGGGCTGCTTTAGATTGTCCATAGCCAGCTGCAGATAACTTATGTTTGGGAGCCTGGAGAGAGTATAAATGGAAGAGCCCTGAGAGCTGAGAGGGCCTGTGGCAGCTGCTGTTCCCCTTGCTGTTGTGCCTCCCCCACACCCCCTCCTGGTCTCTGCTGCTTGATTGCTGGATCGCTGGGTAGCTAGGTGGCTGGGTCACTGGATTGCAGGTTTGTTAGCTGGAGATATTTTGACAAAGAAGATCAGACTTTTGCTAGAGAACTTGATGCCCCTAGTCAGCAAGAAGTGGTCTAACGAGGTCTATACCACGTTTCCCCTCAAACCTTATTTCTCTCCTACCTAGTACTGAGGGGCTGGGAATGATTAGGGTGGAATGAGGGCTGGGAGGGAGGGAGATATAAGAACGTAATAAAGTAGCCCAAAAAGTAGAGGTACAATCTATTTCTTTGAAGAGATCCAAATTCATAATTGGCATTTTCTTAAGCTGTTATTTACATTTGAAAAAAGTTTACATATATTAGAAACTCTAAGAACTACTTCAGTCTCTGACAATCTATTCCTTTGAATAGATCTAAAGTTAAAAGTAGCATTATTTATTTTAATGCATGAAAAATTCTTGAATTTTCATAGTATTTTCCTGGTGGAGATAAATTTTCTCAGCTTTAGCTTATCAGGAAAAAACAATATCTACACATTTGGAAGCTCTCTTTGCTTAATAGAGAACCCTAGCTAGACCAACCACGATTTTCCTTCTTGCAGTTGAGGATGCTACTGCGATGTCTTCCAGCTTACAAATATCCCAACTGAAACTGAGTAAAATTCTCCCCTTGGTCTTTTGTAATTAGTTGATCCTTTCTTTCTCCTGGATGATTTTCTATCTTGCTATCAGCAACGTAGTTATGATGTTTTCTTATTTTGTTTTGTGTTTATTGTGTTCTTAGTCTAGTAGGTTCTGACTTCTCATAAACTAAGAAAACATGACATCTTTTTTCTTATGCCCCTGACTTCTCTCTTATCAACACCCCAAATATATGTTGTTCTAATTGTGTGATGCAGTACTATGTGTCCTTGATCTGCTCTGTCTGTCTTGCTGTTTGTCTGTTTCTCTTGGATAAATTCTATTGCTGTCTAAATCTATTAAATTTTTTCTGTAGTCTACAACCTGCTGTTGATTTTCCAATGCAAACTTTCATATCGCAGATATTTCATCTGCGGTCTCTAAGTGTTTCCCACGGGTTTCATTTAGATATTACAATTTTCTCAGCATCGTATTCATCTTTTCTCCAATTATTTGTAATATGGAATAAATTTATGATAATTGCTCATATAGCCTTATGTGTGAATTCCATAAGCTAATGCATTTGGTAGTTGGTTTTAATTGATTGGTTTTGTATTGTTGTAAGTCATAATTTTTTGTTTCTTGGGAAATCAGGCAAGTTTTTTTTTAACCTGACAAATTTCCATCAATTTATTATGTACTTGTTTTAAAACACGTATTAATTATGTTCAGACCATATCGTGAGTATTCATTATAGCCAGCCATTAATTGTCTCACTACATTGAGATTTAATTAGTATGACTTCACACGTTTATCACATTTGTCATGAGAATACGTCTCAGTTGTCAAGAAGACAGCCCTTTGCTGTTACTTGCACTGGCCGTGGTATGCAGTACAGCTCCTCAACTTGGGCCTAGCGAAGTGACACTTCATATTCTGATAATGCTATCCTACTCTGTACTTTGATGAATTTGACTTGTTTTGGAAACCGAATATAAGAAAGATACTGCAGTATTGACTTTGGTGTCCCTCATCTTTACCTTATGCAATGCACTCCAGATACATCTGTGTTTGTAACAAAGGACAGGGTTTAAATGTTTTCAAGGTAGTGGATGGCACTCTGGTATATTCATAGCACAATTCCACTATCCTTTCATCTACTAATGAACAATTTTGTGGGTTTCATATTTTTCCTAGTGTCACCTTGATATTTGACTAAATGCTAGATATTATGACATTGTTTTTGAAAACACTAGAAATGTTTGTTTTTAAATTAAAATTTACTATTATTTTCCCTTACTTTTGAGGTTGTGATATAACTATAATTTCTTCCTTTCCCTTTCTTCCTCGAAACCCTCCCATATCCCCACCCCACTCTCCTTCAAATTCATCCTTTTTAATTCTCACTGTTAGCCTATAAAATTGTTACTGTATGTATATATGCATATCCATATGTACATGCATATGGATCAGACTATTTGATCCCAGATTTTTCTGTGTTCACATGTGTGTCCTTTTTCATTCCTTCATCAGCCCTAGTCAAGATTCCAGCACCCAAAGCATGCAAGCACATGGACCATGAGTGTTTCTGACTTGACCATTTGGCAGTGGAAAATCAGTTGGGTGTTCTGCCGTGGGGAAAACCACCTTTCTTGCTCCAGGCTTTCCTCCGTTTCCTGTAGTTCTTTGTGTAGGCTTAAGGCCTTGTAGGCTTCTCCCCCATCCAGTTTGGCATTTTCTTTGACATCATTCTTTTTAGGTCACATTTGGACAGTCAGGTCGCGGAGATTTTTAGAGGTTTAAGGTTGAGGTCTTATGGGAATTTTTTTCTCAACCACATTAGCATGTCTACTCTTGTGCTTGCAAAGCTCATGTTTAGACAGTTATGGTGCTGAGACTCTGTGTGCATAGATTCTAAAGTTACTAGGAGACACAATCTCACAGTTAAAGTTTGAGATTTCATACTCATAACATTGCTATGCTTCTCTCTTCTCTCTTTAACCTTTGTTCTCATAGTCCCTCTCAGATTCATGACCTCATCTTCTTCAATTATTTTTTCTACATATAGATATATGTATTCATAAATGCATCTTGCTGATTGACTCCATTTATTGTTGCTCACATGGGTATGTGTTTTGGGTTTCATGTTGGATAATGTATCAAGGAGCTTGCCCCTGAAGAAGACTGATTCCCCTTTTTGGAACAATTAACTGTCTGTCGTTTTTCATTTGAGATAAAGAATTGTCAGAGTTCCCCATGTATGTTGTCATATCAGCTGGTTGTCATTGTGCCAGTCCATTTTAGGCAATCATATTGTTGCTATTTCATGGATATATATTGGATCTCTCTATTTCTCTATATCTCTATATCTATGTATCTGTGTAACTAGGTATCTATTTCAAGCTACATATATAGATAGATAGAAATAGAGATATAGGCAGTTATATATATAGCTATAGATATATAAATGAAGGTAGAGATAGTTATATATAGCTATAAATAGATATTATGTAGATATATAGTTGTATATATCTATATACATATACATATATAGCTATTTAGATATACGTACATACATATAGAGAGAAAGCAATAGAGAGATAAGGAGGTATAGATATCCAATAAGTATCTATGGATATAGAGATATCAAATATATATATGTATATACATACACATATATATGGATAGATTTTATGGTATAAATATAGATTGATGTAAATGATATAGAGATTAGAGATAAAGATAGAGATAGAGGTAGAGGTAGAAGTAGAGGTAGAGGTAGAGGTAGAGATAGAATCCTCTAACAGACAACCTGGTCCATGCTCTTGCATGCTTTTGGTACTGGAATCTTGACTAAGGGTGATTAAAGAATGAAAATACACACATGTTAATACTGAAAAATATGGGATCAGATAGTCTAACCCCTTGGATGGAGAATCCAGGTACCCAGAGAGTTCAGAGTGTTTACTAGCATTTGCTACTCTTTCAGAAGACCTGGGTTCACTTCAGTGCCGTCTATAATACGCAGTACCAGAGGCTACTATTTCTTCTTCTGGCATTGGAGGGTAGCAGGCATGTACATGGTGCATGGCTAGATATACAACCAAAACATCCATACACATAAAATAAAATATGTAAAATAAAATAAAATTGATCAAGTACAGCACTGCTTTTAGGATGTCAACAGATGTTCACCATTTCAACTTGGAGTATTAAAGGAGAGAGGTTTCTTTCTGTTGAAAGCACACATTCTTGAACGTCCTATTATGAAGTTCAAATACTAAAGGAGCAAGATGCCAAGGACTCTTGTTTGTATGGGTTCTTCATGTTAATAGTCTCGGGATGTCGATAATACATAGGATCTCCCAGTAAATGGTATATGTCTATAATGGCATTAAGCTAAATCAGAGTCAAGTGTCTTTTTGTATATTGAATTATATTTGAGTGTTTGAATGGAAGTTTTATTTTCAGTTTATCATTCTAACTTTTGTTAATTCATTCAGGCTTCTACGTGAATGACCTGTTTTAGGAACAGATTACTGAAGAAAGAGGACATAACTGTACCCTTTGGTGCTCTTCCAAGAATTCATTTTAAGTTGAAACCCAAAGATATGTATGAACTCAAGTCTTTTAAAAATATATATTGCATATAGTATATATTAGTCATATCTACCACCATTCCTCCTAATTCCTTACAAATCCACTCACCCGCTTCTCCTTCTAACTTCATGTCCTTGTTTTTTCTTTTTTACAACCCACCAAGGAACCCAAGTTTCAATTAGTGCAATAAAATGAGGGAGCTTCACTTATTTCTTTCTAGTTTATCATAAGTTACAATCAGGACCATGGTACCCCATCCTTGGTAACTGCCTGTCTCCAATGCATAATTTGCATGATCAAGGCTGGGTGCATTGTAAAAGAACACCAGGTGCTCTGAGTGTAGCCAAGTGGGTTACAGGTTAATAGAAGCAACATAGAATCCTGAAATGCATTAATTCACAGCAGAAAACTGTATTGATCATAGGGATCTCAAAGAGCTGGTAAAATCCCACCCCCTGCCATAAGCCAAGTAGTACTATGGTGGGAAGGGTTCTGCTTAAGAAAGCATTAAATAAAAATGCTCTCAACCCTGTGGGAATCACAGTGCCAATATACTTGAAGTCAACGTAGAGTCAGTTCTGAACTCCAATGACTGACTTGTGGTTATTCATTTTATAAAAAGGGGAGGAGGGTAAAACCTGATTTTGTAAAAAATCAAATCAGGTATAATTTGCCTATTTTATGTAATTCCAAATATGTCTGGAAAGTCTAGTAAAGAACTATATCAAGAGAGGGTCTTAGGAAAATTATCTAAGAGCATTTTACTCCAATATCAAAGAGAAAACTGTAGACAAATTGTACTCACCATCACAATATAAATATTTTAGTGGGTGCATAATTCTAGGACCATAAGCTATCTGCCCTGGGTGCAGACTTAATTTTTGTTGCAAGACATTAACTTGCCATCAGCAAAGAACAGCTTTAAAGAGAGTACCCAGAGTGCAAAACTCATTTTTGCTCTAGTTGGGTGGTGTGTTTCTGTGAAGAAATATCATTTTCCCTTCTTTTAGAACCCACTGGAACATGGCACTGAAGTGGGAAATAACAGTAGCTTAATTGATAGGGCAGAAGGCTGTATACATGGGCATACCAAAACTGTATTCTCATATTGTGGTAGCTTAACACTGCATGGTCAGATCACTTGTTCAATGGTAATAAAAAGAAAATTTCAACCTCTGTGATAATTGAGAAAGATAGGGTGGACATCAAGTGTCAGCTGAGAAGACATTCATTAGCAGATGGGTGACATCACCAAAGTCTTTGTGACAGTTTTCTTGAGCTTTTAGATGTAGATTAGGGAAGTCCCTAATATAGGAGCCTTAAAAGTACACAGCAGCATGGTGCTGGCTGCAGAATAAGGAGTCTGTAATTATCACCTCTTCTCTCTTCCTTCTGGAGACATTTATGCATGGGTAGGCAATGCACAGGCAAAGACATTTCCGTTTAATGTCTACATCCCTTAAGCTACTGCCAAGATCTTGCTTCGAGGCATTTCACTAAGTCTTCACCCTCACTTAAGAGACTGCTAAACTGAAGCAAACCAAGTCAGCTAAGGCCGCAAAGAAGAGAGCTGAGAAGCGTGAAGTTGGATGGGAGCCTTGGGTTCTGCTAGCCTGCCGTTACCCTTCTTCATGGCCCTGAGCACTCAGTCTCTTTGTTTGTGGAGGAGGTCTCGTGGACCACCAAGGTGACATTTCATTGTGAATTCTCTCCCCTGCCTGCCCCTCTTAGCTATCCATACCCCAAGTTCTCAGCTCTCTTCTTCTGATGTGCTCCTTGAGATATGTCAGAGGGTAGAGCTAAAGCTTTTGGGTTTTTTTTTGTTTTTTATTAGGTATTTTCCTCGTTTACATTTTCAATGCTATCCCAAAGGTCCCCCATACCCACCCCCCCAATCCCCTACCCACCCACTCCCCCTTTTTGGCCCTGGCGTTCCCCTGTACTGGGGCATATAAAGTTTGTAAGTCCAATGGGCCTCTCTTTGCAGTGATGGCGGACTAGGCCATCTTTTGATACATATGCAGTTAGAGACAAGAGCTCCCGGGTACTGGTTAGTTCATATTGTTGTTCCACCTATACGGTTGCAGTTCCCATTAGCTCCTTGGGTAATTTCTCTAGCTCCTCCATTGGGGGCCGTGTGACCCATCCAATAGCTGACTGTGATCATCCACTTCTGTGTTTGCTAGGCCCCGGCATAGTCTCACAAGAGAGAGCTATATCTGGGTCCTTTCAGTAAAATCTTGCTAGTGTATGCAATGGTGTCAGCTAAAGCTTTCTGGAAGCGTCAGCTGTTGGGGTCTCAGAAGAATTCTCATATTATGGGAGAGATGACTTAGGTACAAGACTGCCCATAGAGATTAAGGAAACCTTTGTTACACACATTAGATCTTGTTTAGGGTTATTAATGTAAGTCCAAAAAAGAGTTAGATTCTGAAGGTAATCTAGGCCAGTTTACCCTCCCCTGCTACATTGATTTCTTTCTGTTTAATCTATTAGGTTAGTCCTGGGCTTATCTCAAGAGGTGCACAACTACCTTAGGGCAAAACTGTGATGACTGTACATATTTTACTTTAGTATGTAGTACACTTCACATTTCTACAGAACAATAATAACCATAATTACCATTTATTGAGTGCATGCCTGGACCCGTTACAGCTCTAAATGGTTCCTATTCTCCTTTAATTCTCATAATACCCTGTGAAGTAGAATTCATTATTTTTCCAATGATGGAAACCTAGCTTAGAATTGTTTAATTTCTAAATTACACAACTGGTAAGTGATGGAGCCAGGATTTTCATCAAAGTCTGGTTTGACCCTTATTACTGGGCTTTGATGTTGACTCCTTCAAGGGACCTACACAGCAAATCCACTTGGTACACAGTGCAGATCATGTCAAAGTCTTTGGGCAGTTTAGTGGCAAATGAATTAATCAAGAATAATTAAGCATCTTAGGCATACTAAACAAAAAAAAATAACTAGGACATGGCTGGATCTGCACATGAATCCCTCCTGATGAAGCACTTTCTGCTGTGACAGGAAAAAAAAAGCCTCTTGGTAATTTGAAGCATACACAGCAATTAATTCTGCATTTATAGGGCCTGATTTTAGAACTGTGTTTCAATTTTTTAAAGCACTGTTTTAATATCTGTGCTGTAACTGATAATTATTTGGGGAAGGGGACAAGAACAAGGGGATTTTAGTGATAGCACAAACACTTTTTAATGCAACAGCTGCAAGGCTTAAATCACTGGTGTGCCAGGAGCATTGGAGCCTGTCAGAGAGGGGATAGTATATAGTTACTGCCTTCTTATCCAAGGGCGCTGGGGTGAGGCTACCCAAACCTAACTATGGCTGGAGGTCACCTTCAGTTCATAGCTCTTTGGTGGCCTCAGTAAATGAAATGGGGCACTTGTCCAATTAACTCCTGGGTAACCACTCAGGACTAGTTCCAAATGGTCTCACTCTTGATGTGAGAGGGATGTTTCGCTGTGATCCATGAGGAATATTGTTGTTGTTGTAATTGATTATTATTGTTATTTATTGTTTGATTGTTGCTGCTGTTGTTGTTAGAGTGAGAAAGGATTTGACAAGCATCTAGTAAAATACCAATTTGGATGGAAGAACAATCCCAGTAGCTTTTGTTGATGTGCTAGGATTGCAAACGTTAGCACAGGGTCAGGAATAAAATTCATCCCCCTAGTCAAGCTTGGTACCCATCTAAGATCCTTGCCTACTATAGAGCTGCTCAGGACTGTAAACATACAAAGCCCTGTGAATTCTAGTCACCTCTGCTCTCCATGTATCCTCTTATGCTCATAGTCACTCATAACTGCGTTTTCTTTTTTTTTTTTTTTTTTTTTTAATTTTTTTTTTCCATTTTTTATTAGGTATTTAGCTCATTTACATTTCCAATGCTATACCAAAAGTCCCCCTTACCCACCCACCCCCACTCCCCTACCCACCCACTCCCCCCCTTTGGCCCTGGCGTTCCCCTGTACTGGGGCACACAAAGTCTGCATGTCCAATGGGCCTCTCTTTCCAGTGATGGCCGACTAGGCCATCTTTTGATACATATGCAGCTAGAGTCAAGAGCTCAGGGGTACTGGTTAGTTCATAATGTTGTTCCACCTATAGGGTTGAAGATCCCTTTAGCTCCTTGGGTACTTTCTCTAGCTCCTCCATTGGGAGCCCTGTGATCCATCCATTAGCTGACTGTGAGCATCCACTTCTGTGTTTGCTAGGCCCCGGCATAGTCTCACAAGAGACAGCTACATCTGGGTCCTTTCAGTAAAATCTTGCTAGTGTATGCAATGGTGTCAGCATTTGGAAGCTGATTATGGGGTGGATCCCTGGATATGGCAGTCTCTACATGGTCCATCCTTTCATCTCAGCTCCATACTTTGTTTCTGTAACTCCTTCCATGGGTGTTTTGTTCCCACTTCTAAGGAGGGGCATAGTGTCCACACTTCAGTCTTCATTTTTCTTGAGTTTCATGTGTTTAGGAAATTGTATCTTATATCGTGGGTATCCTAGGTTTTGGGCTAGTATCCACTTATCAGTGAGTACATATTGTGTGAGTTCCTTTGTGATTGTGTTACCTCACTCAGGATGATGCTCTCCAGGTCCATCCATTTGGCTAGGAATTTCATAAATTCATTCTTTTTAATAGCTGAGTAGTACTCCATTGTGTAGATGTACCACATTTTCTGTATCCATTCCTCTGTTGAGGGGCATCTGGGTTCTTTCCAGTTTCTGGCTATTATAAATAAGGCTGCTATGAACATAGTGGAGCATGTGTCCTTCTTACCAGTTGGGGCTTCTTCTGGATATATGCCCAGGAGAGGTATTGCTGGATCCTCCGGTAGTACTATGTCCAATTTTCTGAGGAACCGCCAGACTGATTTCCAGAGTGGTTGTACAAGCCTGCAATCCCACCAACAATGGAGGAGTGTTCCTCTTTCTCCACATCCTCGCCAGCATCTGCTGATAACTGCGTTTTCTTATCATTTCACTCAGCGTGCTCAAATGAGAAGTATCATGTAGGACATTAAACTCTTGCATTGATCCACTGACTCATGAACCTTAGCTTGAAAAAGGTCTCCTGATATCTCCATAGTCCTTCCCTGAAGCCTTTTTTACATCAAGACTAAAAATCTCATATGGTGATTATATACCTCTTGCATCCCTATCCTGAATAAATGAAACGCTGTATAAAATTGGACATGCATTCTTGCTGGTTACCCTATCCTACGCCATTTTATTCTTACATTCTTTGTAGAAAGAGGAAGAACATGAATTAACCAGGTAATGTGTTTAAATATCTCATTTTCATGGTCATTTCTCAGTCACAGCTCCATTTTGATTCTATTCATCCTAAATATATACTTGCTTTTATATCTCAGCTGCTCTGTCTGAGGTGAATATCTGGTCCCAAGTGGATAGAAGTTCCTTGCTTTATTTGTGGCCCAAATCACTCCTGCTGTGACACATTTTTGTCATTGGTGACCATCTGGAGAAAAGGTTCATTCCTCAGACAAACTTAGCATGGTATTGAATCAAATGGCTCTGAAGATACTCTAAGGGGTCACGGAAGAGTTAATGGTGCTTAGTAAATATTTGTGGAATCAACTGAATAAGCTAATGACCCTGCATTACTTGCCTAGGCTCTATGGCAATTCCCTTCACACTTTTTCCACTTCAACTTGCCAGTCTCTGAAGAAATGCCAGCCTGCTGAAGACCCCAAGCTTACATGCTTACTGAAGGAGATAAAGAACTGTGAGTCAACCACCTGGTCCCAGACTCAACAGCCACCTGCATACTAATTACTTCGGTGATTCAAACAGATGCCCTGAACTGCTGGTAGAGTGCATATGAATTTCTACCTCTGCACCTGACTGTAAGAAATGTCCCATTGTTTAATTTTTCTAAATCAAATTAGTTCTGACTTTGTGCCCACATGAGTCATGATTGGGAGAACTTCAAACCCAGTAGTATGTTTCTGAAGACAGGTGGCTTCTATGAGAACCCATATAAGGGAATGGAGGGTTCAATTTCTCTAGTCTTTACTGATTGTTTCTGACACATGTGGAGTTCATATGAATGGTTGTTTAGTATTCAGACCTGCTGGTGTTCAAGCTTGGGTGCAAGGAGCTTGATGAAGTCCAGACTTGGCATCCTATTTCAGTACACAGACATGGCATGTCCAGAGCATTGTAAGAAAATAGATTCCTTCCCAAGCCTTTCTTCCTTTCCATTCATTAAGATAGTGTTCCTTCTTTCAGATAGCCATTTTCTCTTTAGTCCTACACACACACACACACACACACACACACACACACACACACCCCAACATACACACACACATACTAATCATAAATAGATAAATAGATACTCGCATGGATACATAGGACCATTATTACTACAAAAATATATTAACCAGGACAAATGATCATTCAATTTTGTAAATATGATGCTCTCATATAATAAAATATACACAGTGGAAGTCTGCCTCTGGCTCCTGGCACATATTTGCTAAATTCCTAGACTCTCTAGAGCAGTGATTCTCAACCTTCCTAATGCTGTGATCCCTTAAATTCCTCTGTTGTGGTGACCCCCAAACATGAATTTATTTTGGTTGCTACTTCATAACTGTAATTTTGTTATTGTTATGAATACTAGTGTAAATGTCTGTATTTTTTTTGGTCCTTAAGTGAGCTCTGTGAAAGAGTCATTTGATCCCCAAAGGGACTGTGACCTATAGGTGAAGATTGAGTGATAGTAGTCTTTGTTATGCTAATGAGATGACTGGTGACTGGTGACTCCTACATAGATTGTGGATGAGTTTTTCAACTCTATCGCTTGACAGCAAGGGAGAAATGGGATTAAAATTGAATTGCAAATGGCAGAAGCAGGTTCTCCTCTTGAGTCTAGCTTCTTGAGCCATAGGCAGGTAACTAGGTTTACAGTACCAGACAGGAATTCCTTCCTGTTTAGCAGGACTTAAGACTAACTACACTTGATTGGTTGATTATTACCCACAAGCTAAAAGTTCCATGATTGCATAATTGGGGATATCTTGCCAGGTTAGTCATGCTGTGGGTAATAGGATTACAACTGAATAGGAGTTGAATTTTTTTTCCCCTTGGTAGCTTTCATAGCACCATCTCATATTATGGAAGCTATTCAGCCATAAGAGGAAAGAAGGTTCCAGATGAGTTACAGTTCTATCCCTCCAACTCCTTGTGTCCTCAGTAAAAGGGCCTTACCTTAAAATCGTGGGATGAATCAAGGGCAACACAAGAGCCATAGACTGTTTATTGTCTTGGGGATCTATTATTTCCCTCAGCAATTCCAGAGAAGACTTTTCATGTTTGGCACTAGGGCTTTTGTTACATAGTCAATGGCTCTTGATGACAGCATTATCACACCAAGTAGTATAATTTCCTTTAGAAGAATATTATATTAGAGGTAATATATTGTTATAGTTTGTCTATGTTCAGTCCAGGGAGTGGCATTATAGAAGGTGGGACTCTGTTGGAGTAAGTGTGGCCTTGTTGGAGTAGGTGTGTCATTATGGATGTGAGCTTTAAGACTCTCATCCTAGCTGCCTGGAAGCCAATATTCTGCTAGCAGCCTTTAGAAGAAGATGTAGAACTCTCAGCTCTTCCTGTACCAGGCCTGCCTGGTTGCTGCCATGTTCCTGCCTTAGTGGTAATGGACTGAACCTCTGAACCTGTAAGCCAGCTCCCATTAAATGTTGTATTTATGATAGTTGCCTTGGTCATGGTGTCTGTTCATAGGAGTAAAACCCCAACTAAGACACATAATATGTATAATTTTAGGTAAATATAAAATAATATGACCCCCTATGTCTTTCAAGCATTCTTAGTCTCTTTATCCTCTCCATCCCTTCTCTTTGTATTCATCTCCCAGTTCTAATAAAAGCCCACCCTCCTTTTCCATTCCCCACTTGGTAGCATCTATGTAATGCCATTCCCTATACCTGAGCTACTCCTACCCTTGATACCTTTTCACTTTCCTGGTTTCTGAGGTTAGGTCATTGCAGGTTATGTACTCAGATATAATGATTCAGAGCTAGGATTCACAAACAACTAAAGTGTGTCATTTCTGGCTCTGGTTTAACTCACTTGTATAGTAATCTCTAGTTTCATACATTTTCCTGCAAATATCATCATCTTGTTTTCCTTCATTTTGAGCTAAATAGCATTGTGTATCTATAACACATATTCATTTTCCCCTCATCAGTTGAAGGACGTTCAGGTTTTATTTGTTCCTAACTATTATGGACCATGAACACAACTAAGCAAGCATCTGTGGGATGTTGAGTTCTTTGGGTATACGCCAGAAAATAGTATAACTAGGGCATGTAGTATATGTATTTTTACCTTTGTGAGGATGCTATATACTGATTTCCATAGTAGCTGCACCAACCTGTGATCTGATCAACAGTGAAAGAGGGTTCCTCTTTCTCTTTATTACTGACAACATTTACTTAATATTTTAGCACCTATTCTTATACCCAGAATGTAAGTGTATTTTTTACCTCTAATAAAGAAAAGCTTTTTTTTTTTAAACAGATGGGGATTGTTACAGAGATATTTAGCTGATCAAAATGTAGGGATAAGTTACAGTGGGGCATGAATGCCAACTAATACATCATGCAACCAAATACTGAACTTTAAAAGTCAGAAAAAAATCTTAGAAGGGACGCAGATAATTGTAAGAGCCACAGTCTCAAGACACCCAATAGAGATTGTGGTCCCTAGATATGATGAGGAGAAATTTATACATGGTCTCGTAATAATATAGCTATATGAATAAGACAAGAATAATGAAAATTACAGTTGACATGTCAGTATATCCAAGTAAAATGAAGGGATTCCATGTGCTACTACTCTTAGATAAAGAGATATAAGTCAATGGCTGCTGAGAAATGGAGAATCAGTTGCTTCAAGAATGAACATGTTCATAGAATGTCCATTCTCAAATGGTCAGTGTTGCAATTGTGCAAATATGAGCAAAGGTTGGTGTTTCATGTATGTGTGTGTGCAATTAATATCAATTATAAATTAATATACATATTTTGTTTAATAATACATGTCAATGACATAATTAATAAATATGTTCATTATATAAAATATTAATTAATAATCAATTACATGTGATTGATATTATATAGAGAGCACTATATGTAGATAGATAATATATATTCATAGATAATTAACACATAAAATTAAATAAGAGATCATGAATATTAGAGAAAGAGCAGGGAGTGAGGGCAGATGGAAGGAATGGAGATATAGTGTCTGCTTATGTTTAAAATGTTCCAAAAAAAAAAAAAAAACCCAAGACTTAAAGACAAACTGACCTGGTTACTGTTGGAGTTGGTGTTATGTGCTATGTATCCAGAAGCTGAGGTTTTTTTTTTTTTTCTCCAAGTTCAAGTTGTAGTCTGTACATGGGCATTGTATTGGACAATGTGCTGTAAGGAATGCTACCCAATAATCTCTGATTGGGCAATAAAATGATGGAGCCTGTGACTGGGCAGGAGCAAGGAAGGCAGGGCTTGAGGTCAACTAAGGGGTCTCAGGTAGAGAGCATGAGGAGAAGAAACAGTTTAGCAACAAAGGAGGTTGTCATGAGGCATGATGAACCATGACCATGTGACCAAGGGAAAATCACCCTGATGCTAGACATGGATCAGAGCCATCAGAGCAAGACTCAGTTGGCAAGTAACATACGACCAATGGCTGGGATGTAGGTTAGAATAGCTCAGAACCTACTCAGTTTAGGCTTACAGTTTGTATAAAACTACCAGGTGTCTGTGTATATTATTCTATGGTCTAGAGTTGGGGAGAAACCCCCCATAAAATTACTTTAATAGGTTAGAGATGACCAGTGATGTATTCAGTTTATATAGGCACTGAAGCCTTAATACAAGCCTAAGGGCTTTTTATAGGGGTTCTCGGTTTTTTAACTGCTGAGCACGTGGGGATTCCTGGAGGGTGGAGTCCAGGGAGGACAGGAAGCCACATACTGTTCCCACTTTGCTTTACCATGTGCATCTATCTGCATATCTGGTGCATGTATATGATTTGCAATACACTTAATAATAAATAATAATCCTACATCCCTTGGTTCTCTGACTTCTCTTAGGCACACTAGGAAGTTAACTGCCTTGGGGAAGGTTGTGGCCACCCCAGCATCTGAGGATGATCTATAACCTGGGGCTTCCAAAAGGCATTTGAAGTGGAAACCAGTTTTCCTTCTGAGCTCCTTACCTGTGGAGTCTGATGTTCTTCCAGGTAGATAGTGTCAGAATCCAGTTGTATCCTAAACCAGCCATTTAGCCTGGACAAAGCTCATTACATTGGATTGAGGAATCATGTCCTTGACCATGTTCTCTTTGTACTGAGTGGGGATAGGCTTCCTTTCTCCAGAGTCATTCAGAGTAGGCCTTCCCCAATGGGTCTGTGGGAACACAATGTAGATTCCTTTTTCTGGAGAGAGAGAACAAAAAGCTGTCCTTTGTTGGTCTGGCCATCAGTGCATCCCATCCCATCTGTGCACACAGGGGAGAAAGCTGCCCTCTTCCCTTGCTCTGACAATACAGGTGTAACTGGACAAGTGCCAACTTCCTCTTGGACCCTACCTTCTACAACCCTTCTCTTGGAGAGTAACTAGGATAAAGTTTCAATGAATCACACAGCCAGGAGACACTAGCCATAATCCTAAATTGTCAGCTGATCATGTCAAAGGACTATCATCCCCCCCCCCTTTATTTTTTATGCCGTGGGCAGAGAATGTAAATTGAGAGTGACTTTATTCAACTTCCTGGAAGCTGTTGTCAAATGCAAGTCTAGATACCCTTTGGTTGGGATGCTTTCAGGCTCAGTGCCTTCCTCAGCAGGAACTGCAAAAGGCCTGGCTTCCCAAAGCCACTGTGGGAGAGCAATTTGCTCCTGAATTTCACTTTAACAGCAAAACACCTCCAATGCTGAAGCTAGAATCAGTCTCCAAGGTGAACTGAGGAAGGTGGCGGAAGTGTAGCTTTTATTACAGCAATTTGCTTCCTACAGCAGCCCCCAGATGGAGATGTGAGTGGCTTTCTTGCTTTTATCTCCTAGATTATTTTTCCCCCAGAATCCCTAATATACCCCTGAGCAGGCCAACTTTCTTTTCCCTGTCTTGCTGGCATTTTGCATACAGCCCAGCTTCTACTGGACACAGCAGAAGTCTAATTATATAGTTAGGTACTTTATTGTAAGCCACAGAAAACTCAATTTTCTCACAAGGAAAAAAAAAAGGGGGGGGGGACTCCCATCTCCTTCTCTCAAGCTTCTCAGGGGGATAAGGTAACCATTCTGAATCCTTCCAAAGATTCATGTTCGGGCACAGACAGTTGCATGGGTACAGTGTTGATCATGCTGCCTTTATGAATCAAGGAGTTTTACCTTTGAGGAGAAGGTCTTAAAAAGAGGACTGTATTTCCTTGGTTTACAGAAAAATAAAAGCCAAATACCAGGTACCCTCCTGTGATGCTGAGAGATGAAAATGTGTTTGTTTTTGCTATTTAATACCCTGGCTTCTTCAAATCCTATTTTCTTATATTTCTTCTTCAGTGATTGTTCCCCCCAACCACATATTTCTAAGGAAAAAAATAACATAACGTACATTAACAGAAAAAAATCAGTCTCTTGTAATTAAATATATTCAAGAAGATTTTTCCATATTTCAGGGAATGAATGTTAAATCTGAGCTAAGGGGCCAGGGCTTATTTCCCTAGCCTGTAACAAGTAGTATGAAAAATATCGATTTGCTCCTGAGCGATGCTAGAGCAACTTAATTAAAGTTGTTTAAGTACTTTGGAAGCCTTTGATGGAATGAAGCACATAAACATGTAATGTGCTTTAATGTGAAGTTTCCAAAAGCCATAGGAAGCCTTTCCACACACCACCCCATTTCAAGCAGTGTGCTCACAAAGATCTCTTTTCCATATTCGTGTATGTCTGATTGTGATAAATATAGTCTCTGACCTTTAGCAAATGTAAAAGTGAAAACACAAAGAAATTGGACATGCTGGGATGGCTATCACCTCCTTCCCAGCCTTTCAGCATATTGATTGTCTGGAAGACACTTCTGAGAGCTGGTATGTGACTCTTGATAAATCCACTCACTGGGGGGGGGAGGGGGGGGGAGTGTGCAGGCTTCTGAGAGCTCGCACAAACTGAGTCACATGAAACAAAGATGAAACCAGTCAATACACCTGCCCTTGTGACAAAGGCCAGCAGGAAGCTCTTGTCAGTAGGCAGCCTGTCTCTGCTTCTTGGTTTGCTACATAGTAGAAAGTGCGATCTCCATGATAGAAGGCTCTGTGGATTCTGTTAGCATCGTCTTGGAGCACAAAGGTCTCCTAGCAAGTCCTTGCCTCCTATTCAGCATTCTATCAAGGTCTTGACTGATTCATTCTTCTCTATTGTTCCGTCTCCATGTTCTCTGCCCATCTTCTGTTTGCTTAATAAAATCGTTGTTGAAGCCATCTATCAATGTTTACTCCTGGGAGCATCACTGGATGTGAAGGGATTAAGTTCCTATGGGTCAGTTGTGGCCATGACCTCTTGGTTTAGTCACAGTAGAACATTGTGCTTGGGGATTTAACAAGGGAACCCACTTCTCTACTTCTTAGGAGACACCCCATATTATCAACGTGTAGTGAGGGGAATAAGTGAGGGGCTTGCAGGAAGAAGGAAGTTTCCCTTAGGTACCACAATTTAATTTGGTTCATCTATAATGGGCTTTAGTGAGCACAGTCATGCTGGCTCTTGCTAAGAGAAGTGACTTTCTCCATGCTAGTGGATTTCTTTCTTCCTTGGACTTAGATAATGAGAAGAGACTTAAGACTGTAGGTTCAGCCACCCACTTATTTTTAAGCCAGTCCCATTAGGTTCAGATGGGCTATATGCTGGTGTTCACTTGGGGAAATGCTTTTTTTCAGTGGCTCACACCATTCTCATGAACAACCTTGCTCGTTTATGTCTAAGTTGGATTGATCAGTTTTACCTCAGTTGTGACCTCCACTCACATTTTGGATTTTGAAACTGGAGTTTGATTGTTGGACTTTGGCTTCTCTTAACTAGGATGACTTGGCTATTTCTATGCTCTGTATGTCTCTGCTTATCTTTTGATGACTGTTATTTTCTCAGATTTCATTCATAGAAACTAAAACTAGAATAAAAAATTGGACCACTCTGGATTGTGGGTTCTCCATGAAAATCTGCTAACGACTAGGGCTTGTGAGCAAGTGGCACCTAAGTTAGTTTTGTTGGTGGTGGCCAGGTCAGCATTCATCTAGTATTATCTTATTCCCAGTGAATGCTCTGACTACAGGTAATTCAGGATGTAAGGCCCTCGGGTGCTAGTCAACTTCTCCCTGAATTCTAAGAACTAAGAAACCTGGGTTTTGTTGTTGTTGTTGTTTGGCTGGTTGATTGATTGGTTGATTTTGTTTTGTTTTGTTTTGTTTCAGCCTACATTCTCCAGGTTGGACATTGACTGTCTCATATTCTGTTTTTAAAAGCTGAGTGATTTCTAACCCAAGTTGCCGTCCTATTTCTTCTTCTTTTTTTTAAATCAATGACTTGATATTTTTTAAATTAAAGACTTGATATTTTAGGCCAATGATACTCTTTTGCTCTTTCTATCAATGTTAGGTAACTTCTAGTTTTCCTATTATAAAAATTAGATTATGAAGCCCTGTATGCAATGTTTTTGTGTGCTTTTCCAGCAGGATATATACCAGGAGTTGAAACCCTTGGGTCAGAGAGTGTGCAGTGCATATTCTGACAGACACCACCAGATGGCCTTGCTAATAGGTCATGTCAGTCCAGATGCCAAGGAAACATTTGAAAGCATCCTGCACGTTGTCTTTGCAGTTCTGTGACTTGTAGAGATTTTTCTCCATCTGCTGTCAGTCTGCTTTCTTTGTATCATTCAGATCTCAACTGAAACCGATCCTAAGGAACCATCCCTAAGCCCTGGAGCAAAAATGGCTGGCTCTTCTCTCTCTCTCTCTCTCTCTCTCTCTCTCTCTCTCTCTCTCCCATCCCTTGCCTTCTCTACCTGAGTTATCTAATTCAACTCTTTTTATGGAGGTGATCCTCCATGTCCTTCTTTTCATATTAGATCACTTATGCCCAGAGGGTGGTCTGTCATCTAGTATACTGAATGCCCAGAGCAAGAGTTGGCACATGTGAAGCAATCTGAAAATAACTGGCACATTTCTCTATGTCTATGGACAACAAGGACGCTTAATATTCACTGGATGCTATTCTAAACACTGCTAACCTGTTAACTAATTTTATCTTCAAGACAACCCTGTAAGATTGGGTATGTATAGCTCTCTTTCTTATGATTCCATAACTACTTAGTCATGGACCTAGCATTAAAATTTAGGCAGAATCATTTTTGGGTGTGTTAGGCTAATTTACATCCTTATGTTTTTGACAAAAGGAAAAAGAATTTTTATTTTTGGTTTCTTTCATTTTGCTGATTGCCAATGATGCTGGGTAGGTATTCATTTTACATGTTTATTGACCACTGTCAGTAGCTTTGTCGGAACTGGTTCTCTGAGGCTTGTGAATGAGTCCGAGTTCTATTTTATTAACCTTTGCTTTGGCCACTGTCTTCCTTTCCGTTTGTTATTCCTGTTGGATAGAAACAGGGATTCCCATTGAATCTTCCATCTACTCTGCTGTAGGCTGGATTTGTAGAAACAGAGATCCTAGCTGAGGGCACTTTGATTTTGTAGATACAGAATCAGTTAGGAATTTTGTGTGTGTGTGGGGGGGGGCTTTCCAGTTATGGTGTTGACCAAGGGTGGAGGTAAGATCAAGAATGAGTACCACAAGAACTGTAGTGGTAAGATGAGCTGCTGCAGGACAGGGGCTCTAAACCTGGAACCTAGAAAGATAGAACATGCAATTTGGAAAGAGATGCTGACACAAAGAGAGCTGTAAGAAAAGTCACTGAATTTGAAGATGGTACTGGAAATGGGAGGGACCTGCAAGCCAAGGAACACAGGTTGAATGGAGACAAGAACAGAATGTATGTTTCAGATGGCTAATGATGCCTGTGTGCCTCAGGGCACATCTGAAACCAAAAGGAACCTTTGTTTCAAGTGTCTCACAGTTTGTGAAAACCTTCTTATTCTCTAGCTACCATCTCAAGTGCTAGGGAAAAAGAAAACAAAATGTTCAAAGTTGAAGAGGGAAACCAATCCAAACATCATATAGAATTGACAGTGACTTGTATCTAGTGAAACTATTTAAATTATTGGGTCTCGTTGTATTTTTAATTAAATTGTAAAAAATCAAACATGTCAGTGCCTGCTCCATATTAGTTGGAGGCTAACAGAAATCGAAGCAATTTAGGGAAATGAAAACCATAAGACAATTTGTTACCCGTCACACTGGGAATTTGCTCAGCATTTAATATTAAGAATGATGCTCATCACTAAAGGTTTCTGAAAGATACAGTTAAACAAATTTGAGCTGATTTCCTTTATTCTTAGTTCATTATGAGATTTCAGGAAATGGTTATTGAATATTTTAAAGAAATATCTTACAGTTTCTAGTGTGCTTCTTCTCTGTCAGTTTCTGTAGTGAATATATATTGTATACTGCCTAATATCAATCACACTTAGCTTCTTGAAGGAAAGATTTTTTTTTTGGTACAATAACAACTCATTGTCATTTTAATGGATTGATTCAATGTCATGTGCTCTCTACATGTTCCGCCCCTGAATTCCTTAAAATTGTCCCTGACATATTTTCTTGAAATTTATTTTGACTTTTTATATACAATTGGTCACGTTACAAAATTTTAGTGGACACAAAATTAGGTATATTTTCAGATCAATAGTTTCACCAATATCCCATACTACACACACATATTACATATATATGCATATATTTATGTAGTATAGTATCATATATTTGTATTATATATTCATATATATACATATAGGCCACTTTCTCTTTACTCTCATAATATGTTATGGTCCGGAAAGTACACTATAGTAACTGTAGTTACCATCTAAGTAACTACCATCGATTGTTACAGTAAATTTTCTTCATTTTTAATGTTTATCGAGACCCCCCCCCAGGTTCACAGATTCATCAAAAGCAATGGTTGGTTCTTTGTTTCCATGATGCCCCTATTTAAGTCTTTGTAGTTTTAACTTGTACTGTTGTTGCAAACACCTCACCTTTGAGGTTCTTTCTAACCACCTCAACTCTGAAAATATGAATTGAGAGTTGGGCTCTGATCACCTTGAAAGACTTCACAATTATTTTGTTTTAGAGAAAAGGATGCTAGTCATAGAGGACCTACAGACCTTGCATGCTCTGTGACAATGCCTACCATCAGTCTTTCTCAATGATCCCCTTGTTTATATAATCCCAAGCTTCCTCTTACATTTTTTGATGTTCCCCATCAGTACATACTCTCTCCATTGCAATGTCCTAAATAAAATGATCCTATTCGTTCTCTGCCATTTGTTTTGAACACAGGGAAACAGAGCAGACAAGCAGAGAAATGAAACTATGAGAGCATGTGGCATAATCAGACATGTAAAGTCAGCTGGGAGAACCTTCCCCGGTCCTGACAAATTTCCAGATTTAGGCCTTGATCCAAGAGAAACAAGGTGTCCCTAACCATTCTATCCCTTAGTTCTCTGTTCCCAGGACAAGTGACACTGCTGCACAGATTAAGATGACTTCTGTTTTCTGGGGTCAGTGGAAATGTTTTCAAAAAAAAAGAAGACTTTCCATGCACAATCTCAGCTTTTCATTCAGAATGTTATATAGCGAGTTATCAATTCACTGTGGCAGAGGTGATTTTTTTTTTTTTTCTTTTGGAAAGTGCACAGTCCCTTTAGTGGATGGCTAGGTGACCAGAGCGTATTTTCAGCAGGAACATAGGTTGATAGTTCAAGCATGTTTCACTGTATGGGGATAAATGAATAGGTTGACTTTATATAACATTATCGTGCCAATAAGCAAATATCATCAGTATATGGACTCAATTTTGATGTTACTTGATGGGAAATCATTAATGGATGTAAACTGGCAATGAAAGCAAGCAACTACCTCATCTTTAAAAATCAGTTGTGTGCTGCTGCTAAGCCTTAATTAAATTTCCTTTTCCTTTTTCCTTTATTGTGTTATTTACTCTATTTTCCCTCTCAGCTAATGTTGTAACTAAATGGAATAATTGTTAGCTCTTGGGATTTAATTCTAGGAACAATATTATACTTGCTGTGAATTAAAAAATAAGTAAAACAAATAGGAAAAAAAGGACAAAACTCAGGAACTTTCAGATGCACTAATAGGATTTTCGTTGTGGAGTTTTGACAATGTAATTTTCACACAAAGAAGTAAGACATTTGGACAAGAATAAGCAACTATCAGAACATAGACAAATATATCTATTATCTACTATAGAGAAAAGGTTTTATTTTAAATAAATTGTACTCATATTGAATCTCATCTCATTTATATTCTCACACTTATTGAGTACAGATTGCTTAGCACATGGTATGCTATATGTCCTGCATACAAAAATGTATAATATGTTAAGAATATATGAGTTTTAATATACAAATCCAGGTGGATGATAAATAGAAAATTTACACATTTTTTTCTCTAGATCAATCAAATTTCTCTTCTGGGATTTAGTTCATGTACATTGGCAAGAAACTTAGTATTTGCATTTTTCCCTCTGTTAAGCCACTGTGAGTCTGGCCACATGCAGTTACAGGCATCAATGATGAGAGGGTAGTGTAGAGGTCTGTGTTGATGAGACATGTTTCTCTCCTCTTAGTTTGGGTTCTTCTCGGTTATGTATAGGTGAGACTCTGCTAGGACAGCTGGCGCTCAGGTGCTTCTGTTTTTCTCCTTGACCCTGCCCTTGCCTTTGACCTTCAAGCCTTTTTGAAGCATTGATTCTACAACTTGCCATAGCATCTGCTTCTCCATGGTCCAGGGCAAAGTCTTTTCCAGCCTGGGCATAGTCTCTCTCTCTCTCTCTCTCTCTCTCTCTCTCTCTCTCTCTCTCTCTCTCTCTCTTCTTTGTGTACAATCTGCTGTCCCTTATGAATTCCTTCCTGCAACATTTCTACATTTCTAGTGCAAGCTACTGGGTAAGGTTATGCAAACAGAAGCTGAAGTTTGTAGAATCCATCTGTTTTTCAGCCTTGCCACACTTTCTTTGAGACGATGATGGCAAATACCCTCCATAAAATTCCTGAAGTCTTGATTCAGACGATCATAGTGTTTTAAGAACCCTTTTTATTTGTGTAATATTCCTTTTCTTTTATACTGTAAGCAACACATTTCTCTTTTCTTGGAGTATCCCTGATCTTACCATCTCTGGCCCCTAAGTCTTTCCTGGGTTTTCATTGTTGACAAAAATAAGCCCTCATGCCTTAAATATTTTAAATCTCCCCTGTTGGCCCTAACATTCTTAGTACCATTTTCTCCCCCATGTTTTTCTTTTACGCTTCTGTGTTCTAACCAAAGCACAAAAGAGCCTACCTGCTTTCTCCTTTTATGTCCTGGTTCATGATGCTTCATTGGGTGACCAAATGCTGTGAGCTACTTGGTTCGGGAAGTTGTTGTGGTCTCCTGTGGGAGTTAGCTGTAGGAATATGGCAAAACAAAAAGCTGAAAGCAGTCTGTGTGGCTGGCCTGGACTGTGGAGTAGAAAGAAAATGTAGCAAAATGTGTAGTGAAAATCTCACAATAAATCTCAGCCTCTGCAGAACCTAAATGGCAGTCTCTGAAACAAAGGAGTGACTTCAGGGCCTAAAGTGGCAACTACTCTGCTTTAAATCCAGCTGGGCACCAAGAAGAGCATAGTCCTTGCTCTACTTGAGTTGCTAATCTAAGATATCATTTCGACTCCAACCTTAAGCAGCAATGATATCTCAGTTATGTATAGGCGAGACTCTGCTAGGACTCTGCTATCAGTGAACAAATAACCCAAAGTGAACTATCTGAGCCCCCGAACTGCTTTCCTTATCTTCGTAGGAAAGGCAATGTTAATAATAATATAAGGGCATTGTTGGTTTAACCCATCTCCATTGATGAACCATAGCTCCCTCAGAGGTAGGGCTTCAATTCCTTTGTAACACAGTGCCCTGGGCCTAATTCTCAATCATTTTTAAACAGAGTCATCAAAGTTGTCATACCCACAAAAGATTTGGTCCCATCAAGCATTTCCTCCATATTAGACCCAAAGACTAGTGAGTGGGAAAGAAATATTTTTGAACTACTTGGGAATGTTCAGACTGAATAGCAATGCTATGAAGGTACCAGATCTAATTTACAGTCTACTGCAATTCTTCAGACAGGAAGCACAGGGTTTCTTTTCTCTATTCTAAGACTATGTTGACACTTAAGATACATATGTGACTGAGAGGCACTCTCTTGGTATGATATAACAACATTTATAGGCATAGTTGGCATATGGTTAAAAATATCACTCAGTTTATCCCTAAGTAAAATAAAGAGTCAAAATACTCATCTTAGTAAAAGAAGAACTTGATTAAAAAGATACTATAGAAATGAAATTCTGATGTTACTATAAATCCTGTGGTAAGTACAAGAAACTTCCTGATCAGCTCGCCTCGATGCAATCATGACTCTCCCCTGAAAAGGTGTCCTAAGGGTTGGACGAAAATATACCAAAGGAGCTTTGGCTCCTTTTCAAAACTTGTTTGTCAATTAGATGTTTTGTGTCATCTGTTGGTACAAATCCCTTCCAAGACCTCTACATATATTTCAATAAAGATGTCTGGCCTTAAATTATCTAAGCATAGCCTTCTGTAAGCATGGTTTCCACAGGGATACTCCCATGAAAGTCTTCGAACCTATACTTCCTGAAAGTTAAGCTCTGAAAAAATGCTAGGTTTAAGTTTGCCCTTTATGCCATCTTTTAATCAAATGATTGCTTTGCCTTGAAGAAGTGTTTTCAGTGGTATCTGAGAAACTGTTAGTCTCCACAAGTCTTTATCCTGGATGAAAAGAGAATAAAGCATTTAGGCCTTTAGTGTGATCTATTTCTTCTCCCCTCCACCCCCAAGTCTGAAAAAACTGGAGGGTGAGAGATCTGCCCATGAGTGAAGTCTGTTTGCTTTTCTGCCTTCATGTTCGCTGAATGCTGCATTGATTGTTGCAGTTAAAATGTTGCCACATTCAGTGACATAAGCTTCTCATGATTCAATATTTAACTCGTGGGAAAGGAGCCCAGACCTTTCTCTCCCTCCATTTAATACCAATGTGTTCACTGAAACAGGAAGTGGTATCACCAGCCTCTCTGCTTCCTTTCTGCCCATTGTTTTAGGGAGAATAAGGAAGGGCCCGACTGGCATTGAGACGCAGGGTCAAGAAAATCACACATCTTCCTTCTCCTCGTGCATCAACATGTTTAATTTTCACATTCATATTTTGACTCATTATTATTGCTTTTCCCTATGGGAATTGATTTGTACAGTTACCTAATCAGTGTGGTTCCAATTTTAACCTGGGAGCTGCGTAATAAATATAAGACATCAATTTCCATAAACCATATATACTTGAAAGCTTCATTTACATAGTGAACAATTCAGGAGTATAAATTCTAATGTGTTTCTATTCCTTATGGGTTGCTGTTTGCACAACCTTTTTTGTGGCTCTAAAAAAACCATAATGCTGGCCAATGCTATCCAATGTATAAAAATGTATTTTAAGTAAGTCTTCAAACCCCCTCATTCATTTCTCTTTTTTCTTCCAATCACTAATGAGGGTAATGCTTTTGCAAAAGCTTAACTGCCCCCCCCTTTTGTTTTACCATTCCCTTGCATCTCATCTGCATTTTTCTGTAGCCCCATACATTTCTCTGATGTAGAGAAATCTAACTTTTTCTCGTAGAAACACAATTCTAGTTTTCCCAGGTAGGGCCTCTCTCTTTTGGGTATATTCACTTGGGTGAGGAGACAGACATCATGTCTCTCTCAGAGTATACCATGTGTTAATTGAGTACACTTAATTAAGTCACATAAACACCTTTCATACAGATGTGAGAATCCAATAAAGATGGTAAAATTGATTATCCTACTGTAGATAAATGTTTAGACATTTGTATATTCACACATATCACTCTGTGCATGTATACGTATATTTATAGTTATATGTGTTTGCAGACATATATTTATATAGTACGGCAAACATACATATAGGAAGAGAGAGATTTAAGACAGAAAATATATTTAGTTTCTGTTGATCTTTATCAGTTTCTACAAGATTAAAGCTCCAATTACCTAAAAAAAATTCTTTATATAAAACTAACTTGTGACTAATCTAATATCATTCTAAGAAAGTGTCTGCATATATTCCTATATTTCATACTTGATCTTTACAGTATTTCTATACAGCATTATTGTATCAGTCTAAAACATAAGGAATCTAATGGACAAAGGTAATTGTTACATTACTGTTGATATAATGTGAATACTTAAAGGGACTGTGTAGAGTGCAGAAGAGCTGAAATATATACCTATTCATGCACAAATAGTCATTAAGAACTTGGAATCCTATTATAAGTAGAGAGCTCCCCTGGTTGCCCAGTCCCTTGAACCTAAGGGGAAATGAATTTCAACCAAGGTAAACATATATTGGTGTGTTCCATAACTGTCTGTCCTGTGACTCCATTAGAACAGCTCTCCCAGAATTTAGTCCAGGTGGATAGTAAACCAAAACCATTAGCTGTTGTTTCACAAACAAGGAGAAATAAGTCAAGGTTTCAGGTCAGTTCCTAGAAATCAGACTCCATTTTGTCCCCCAACTTCTGTTAGACAGTCTTTTTTTTTTTTTTTTCATCTTTTTTTTTCCATTTTTTATTAGGTATTTCGCTCATTTACATTTGCAATGCTATACCAAAAGTCCCCCATAGCCACCCACCCCCTCTCCCCTACCCACCCACTCCCCTTTTATGGCCCTGGCGTTCCCCTGTACTGGGGCATATAAAGTTTGCGTGTCCAATGGGCCTCTCTTTCCAGTGATGGCCGACTAGGCCATCTTTTGATGCATATGCAGCTAGAGTCAAGAGCTCCGGGGTACTGGTTAGTTCATAATGTTGTTCCACCTATAGGGTTGCAGATCCCTTTAGCTTCTTTGGTACTTTCTCTAGCTCCTTCATTGGGGGCCATGTGATCCATCCAATAGCCGACTGTGAGCATCCACTTCTATGTTTGCTAGTGGTCAGAAATTAATAGGCACAGGAAACAGTGTTTGTGGTTTTCTTGGAAGTCAGATAAGTGGATGCTGAAGAGGAGGCTTGTTCTGCATCATAGATAGGAGCAGAAGCAGACAGCTCAGAGGCAGGAAACCAGAAGGCTTCAGTGAGGATGCTAAGCTACAGTTGAGCTCAGGTCCCCATGCACTGCTGATTTGGGATGCTCTTGTACTCGAACTACAGGGAGGAAGCTGGAGTTTGGTGTTAAGAGCACTGTGTTCACAAACTTCCTGTTCCGTTTAGCCATATTAAACACTAGGCCATGCTATTCAAACTTTTTGATTCTCAGCATGAAGTTGTTAAATATTGCATACTTTCTACTGCTGAAAAACAAATTGCCTCCAGTGTGGCAGCTTAAAGCAACATCCATTTATCTGAGTGTCTGCATTTCAGAAGCCAAGGCACAGTGAGACTCTGGATTTTGTAGGACCACAAGCAAGGAGTTGGTTTGGTTTGTAGATCTCATCTGGATCTTGAGATCTCCTATGCACAGAGGCTGTGGGTAGACACGCTGAGGTCTAGGTATTTGTGAACTTCTGGCTCTTACTTTCTCTCAGCTCCTGGAGGATGACCGCTGGCCCTTGCTGGAGCCACTGTGCACAGTACACAGTGTACACACTGCATTTTATCAAGAAAGTTATGGGTACTCCTATAAATTCCTACTGCTCTGGAGGGACGTTTCCAATTTTAACAATTTCTGTGCTAAGGCCAGGCCCTCTTTGATAATATTCCTATGTTAAGGCCAGTTGTGCCATATAATACAACCCAATCACAAGTGTGAAATCTTAATCAAGTTTACAAACCCAGGATTGTGCAGAGAGTGTATCTCAGAGTCTGAAAAATGCAAGGTATGCCCCAGATAATGCAATATCTATGCATCAACATATGCAATATGTGTGAAACTAACCCAACCCCAGGCAATTTTTTGGCAAATAATGAATGATAATTCCATAAGATTAAGAGACTTAATAGAAGGATTTTAAGGGTATGATAATTCTGGTAACTATTTTATGTGATATCCCCAAAAGAGACAATTTCATATAAAATAGTCATCAACATGCAATCTAGTTTATCACTAAGTATATAAGTACAGATTTGTTCGATGTTTACTAGGGAGAAGAGTATCCATCCTTTTAAGCTGGAGAGTTGTCTTGGTATTCTAAAGACATCCTCAGGATATTAGTGGTCATTCTCATAGTCTTAAATGAGGTTCCTGATTATACAGTCACATATTTACATACGCAAATCAATGACTGCCAAATACTTGAATCTAGAGTGATAATTATGAAATATTCCCATTTCTGTAATTTCTAAATATCTCAAAGTCAATATATTGTGAACAGAATCATGCCACATGTGTATATATATATATATACATATATATATATACACACGTATATACATTTATATATATATGTGTGTGTGTATGTATATATATATATATATATATATATATATATGTGTGTGTGTGTGTTTGCTCATGCCATATATACATTTGCTGTCTCAGTGAGTTGATGAAAGCATGTAATCTCTTTGTCTTGTTGGGAGGCTCTGTGACTTAATATCTTCCTTTATATGAGGAAATCCTGGTCTTCATCATTTCCTACCTGGACTACAGCAGTAGGGCACCCATATTTTATATTTTCAGATTTCGCATTCTTTTCTCTGACTTAATTTTCACAAGTGTACAACTGACTATACTGCTTGTCACTTTTCAGTGACACTGAACTGATCTTAAGGAAAAAAAAAAAATGAAGGCTGCCAAGCTGCCACTTCTATTTGACAATATGGCAGGGAAAAAAATTGCTTTTAAAAACTATTTTGGGGATATAGTCAATGTACAGTAAAGCATTTATTTTTATGCTTTGTCTATGCTTATGAATTTTGACAGAGGTATGTATTTGCAGTACAAAACATCAAAGTCAGGTACTGAAAACATAAATCATGTTACCTTGCTTTCCATAATTCCTAAAAGTCTACCATCACAAAATAAGCTTCAGTATAATACTTGGGAATCCATCAAGGTTATTGGGCTTGTGCATTGAAAAGACTAAAATACTGATGAATGTAATTAAAAAGTATACCTATGTTTATATGTGTGCATGTATGTATGTATGTATGTAGTCCATGCTCATGGGTTGGAAGAATTAGTAGTGTTACAAACTTATTCTACATCATAAAGAATCAATGCTATTTAATAAACCCCATTGGAACTCTACAAAATGGGGCAAAAGCCTACACTTTTAATGTAAACATGAAAGACTCCAAAGAGCTAACACAATTCTAGGAGGAAGCTGTTGAGGATATCCTGGTTCTACATGCATAGCTACCCAGTGAAGCCCACCTCTGCCCATCCTGCCCCATGCTTCCATTGATACACTTCCTTCATGGATGTGCTTTTTTTTAGTTATCTCAAACATTGCTAGCCCATCTCTGTCTTGGTTGACATTTTTCATGCCATTTCCCCTCACCTCCTTTTAGACTGTTCAAATGCAACACATTTTTAAACCTTATTTTTAACAAGGGCTCCATTCATGCCTAGCGCCCTCATCACAGTCAACCCCATTCCATGTATCACCACTGACTCGGTCTCATGCATCAGTTCAGCTGTGTGTTTGCTAGAATGTAGGAAGCCTTTGGATGTCCTGTTTTCTTTAACCAGATGACAATTAGAATAAGTTCTCTATTAGCACTGTTGAAACAGGTAAATAAAATCTGAGCTCTGTGAGGCATGGCAAGCAAGGTCCTTCACCATCTGGAATTTACCTGCTTTTTTCCTTCCTCAATGCCCAAGCAGTACTTTTGGCCATGCCCAGTTTTGTAAAGACAACAGTTCCTTTCCCCTTGGCCTCTGCTCATGGAGTCTCACTGTGGAAGGTCTTTACCTCTTTTGTCTCCCTTTAGGATGCTCACTCTTCTCACCGTCTCTTTCTCTGTGGATTTATAGCTTCCCATTCTTCATGGTTTTTCATTCTATGGCTTTACTTACCTGATGTTGTGATGGTTAGAGATTTTAGAATTTAACAAAAACATACCAGCATTTTAAGTGAAACAGAGAGAGGATCTTACTAGTTCCTGGATCTCCCCTCAACACTTAGACCTCACTGTTATTTACCTCCTTTTCTGTAGATACAGAGACAGCTTTACCATGTCCAATTAGATGCATTCGTGTTTCAGCAGACTGATGCTATTTTACAAATACTTGTGCTCTTATATAATTTACTATCAAATTTCATCCTCCTAAGGATATGAATGATCTCTATGGCCAGGGTATCCATACTCCAGATGTTGCCTACCATTAGGTATTTGAAGAAAGAGCTATATTCATATAACTTTTGTGGCATATTGTTTATACTATATAATCATTGTCTGTTTTATTACAGTGGCTTGACCACAAACTCAGAACATATTTAACAATAATAAATATACACATGCATGCAGAATTTGTACACAAGAACTTTGTGATGTTGACATAAGCTATATTCCCTCATGTCTTATTTAAATATTAGAAAATATATTTACAATGTGCTCAGAGGTAAACATAATCTTGCTGTGTCTAATCTACAAATTATAGCTAATGATAGGTATATGTCCATAGTAAACACTATAGTTCGGTCAGGAGTCGGTTCTATTCATTGTTTAAGGCACCCATTTTTGCTCCTGGGTTGTATCCCTGCAGATGAGAGAAGATCACTTTGTTTATTGGACTCTGTGGTAGTTTGGAAAAAATGCCCACCATAGACTCACAGGCAGTAGCACTGTTAGAATGTGTGCCCTTGTTAGAGTAGATGTGGCCTTATTGGAGTAGGTATGGTTTTGTTAAACGAAGTGTGTCACTGTTATTTTCTACTGACTGTGTACCAAGGTGTAGAACTTAGCTGTTCTCCTGTGCCATGTCTACCTGAATGCAACCATGCTTCTTGCCATAACTATATTGGACGAAACCTCTGAAACTGTAAACCAACCCCCATTAAATATTTTCCTTTGTAAGAGTTGTTGTGGTCATGATGTCACAGCAATAGAACCATAACTGAGACAGACCCTTTCCACACACAGGAGCTTACTGTCCTTTGATTCCTTCTTTGTACACAGGTAGACAAACTTCACCATTCCCAATATTCATTTATGTTTCAGCACACTGTTGCTTTTCTTTTCTTTTTTTTATTTGATATTTTCTTCACTTACATTTCAAATGCTATCCTGAAAGTTCCCTATACCCTCCCACCCCTGCTCTCCAACCCACCCATTCCTGCTTCCTGGCCCTAGCATTCCCCTGTACTGGGGCATATGATCTTTGCAAGACCAAGGGCCTCTCCTCCCATTGATGGCTGACTAGGCTATCCTCTGCTACATATGCAACTAGAGACACAGTTCTGCGGGGTACTGGTTAGTTAATATTGTTGATCCTCCTATAGGGTTGCACACCTCTTTGGCTCCTTGGTTACTTGCTCTAGCTCCTTCATTAGGAGCTCTGTGTTCCATCCAATAGATGACTGTGAGCATTCACTTCTGTATTTGCCAGGCACTGACATAGCCTTTCAAGAGATAGCTATATCAGAGTCCTGTCAGCTAAATAAACTAAATATGCAATAGTGTCTGGGTTTGGTGGTTGTATATGGGATGGATTCCCAGGTGGGGCAGTCTCTGAATGGTCCTTTCTCTGTTTCAGCTCCAAACTTTGTCTTTGTAATTCCCTCCACTGGTATTTTGGCTTTCATTGGATACCATGATCGTGGAAACTCTTAAAAGGAAAACCATTTAATTGGGACTGGCTTACAGTTTCAGAGTGTCAGTCTTTTGTCACCATGGTAGAAAACACGTGTCCAGGCAGACATGGTGCTGGTGAAGGAGCTAAAAGTTCTACATCTACTTCAAGCAGCTAGGAGGAGGCTCTCCTTCCACATTGGGTAGAACTTGAGCATAGGAGTCTCAAAGCCCACACTACAGTGACACATTTCCTCCAACAAAGCCACACCTATTGCAACAAGGCCGCACATCCTAATAGTAAAACTCTTGGTGGGCCAAGCCTATTCAAACCACCACAGTGAGGCAGCTTACTATACTGAGTTTAAATATTTGTAAAGGAAAGTAATCAAACAAAAAGGAACACAGAGAAATGGCAGGTGGAAAAGGACAAAGAAGACTGAGAAGTGGGAAGGGATGTGGCTCAAATTCAGTTCCGCAATTGCAGAGTTAAAGGTTTTAGCAAAAGCAAGCTCCTAATATCTGTTCTCAGTTGTTAAATATAACAACTCCCAAATTAGAGCTCCTAAATTCTTCCTGAGGTTGTTTATCTCTTTAGTGTGTATGTATGTGTACATATGCATGCATGCATGTTTCTAAGAGGCAAGCTGATAACAGAAGAAAGACATGGCTCTAAGCAGTGGCTTGAATACCAGAACACATGTAAGCACTAATAAATGGATATACATTAAGATGAGGACACAGCTATGTGGTGCTCACATATAATGTATCCTCTCGTGTTTTATTTAAATGTTTGGAAATATGTTTATAATACACTCAGAGGTAAACATTATCTTATTTGGGTGGTGTTTAATGACACTCAGTGCTCCCCATTTCAACTTCTTCCCTCCTTAACCTTTTTGCTTTTTGAAGCTCTTAGGACTTAAATTTAAGAGTGTGGTAAAAAAAATTTAATAAATGGCTATATAAATAACATTTCCAACTTCCAGATTTACATAAGAGTTTCATATCTGAGAGGTTTTGATGGTCGAAGAGACTGTCCTCAGAATCAACCGATCCCCAGAGATAGCAAAAGGCTAACATGCATATCACATGCAAAACAACTAAATCAAAGTCCCCTGTCTTCAGGTAACTTCTCCTCACAACTGTGCACTCAGCCACTGTTTCCTTTTCAGGGCTCCTAGGGGTCAGATGGTGGCAAGCAGAGGCTACCCATTTAGATGAGAGTTTAGATGAGAGTCTGCTAATGTTGTTCAAAGTTATTGAATCTCCAGTTTGCTCAGACTTGACGCCTGTCTCTGTTTTTCCTAAGGTCCCAGATCATGCTTTCTCCTTACCTGGCAGTGAGGTGACATGTCCTGTGCTGCCTGACTTGCTGTGTGTCCTATCGGGAGCTGTGAGAAAAAGAACCCCGTGTCCTCAATCACTCTTTAAATTAGATCCTGGGTCATGATCAAGTCAATGGTTCTCTATAGGTAAAACAAGAACAAAGAATGAGTCCTTGAACAACTTGATTAACTTTAATTATCAATATTCCACATACACCTCTCCCTCCAGGATTGTGCCTAATAGTAATCAAACCAGAAAAATCAAGAATTGCTGGCAATATTCATCACACTAGAAGGCACGGAGTATGATGAAAAGAAATGAAAGAATTCCCTGGGAATCATGGCAGTATGTGCTCACATCATTCTCTGGAACTGTTCTCTGGACAAAAATCCATTTAACTTATTCTCAGCCATCATAGCTGTTTTCCCGAATCATAAAATCCCCATTATGAAATAAACCCTGACATCGACTTGATTAGTATGAGCATAAATCTGAACAGTGGTGTGCTTGCTTTAAACTGCATTTTCACACGCCACAATTAGAGATTCTATTATTTCTACCGTGACAATTAGAGATTATTTCAATATATTGCCAATTGTTCGGTAGTTATTTGTTTAATGCATTTAAAGGACTTATTGGTTTAAAACTATTGACACAAAGTTTCAGGAAAGTCTGTGATAATATATTAAGTATTAAATTTATTGATTAAATTTTGACTTGTATTTCAAAGAAAGGCAAATTATCTATAGCATTGACTTATAAAGATATAATTTTTCATGTGTCATTTTTAGAGCATTTATGGTAGGAGTACATCTACATTTAACAATTATTTTCTTTATATATATTTAAAGTAAGCATTTTATTTAAAATTAAAAGCGTGGAAATGAATATTTTTCTTTGATGGATTATATACGTTTCATGGAATAGAAAATATCTATTAGTAATCTGTTGTTTAATGGAATGTTATTTATGCTCTGTGTGCATAAATAACAGAGTGCATGCTCACAATTCAGTCCTTAATAATACAAGCAGCATTAACTTCTCATCTTTTCTGTCTGTAAAATGAACTTTGTACTAAATCATTTCTCCCCCTACTAACACACACACACACACACACACACACACACACACACACACACACACACACCATTCACATACAAACCCAGTCATTCACTCCCAGGTACCATTTTTAGCTTTAGTCTTTTCTAGATGACCGTTTTGGTCAAGTTCCAGGAAAAATTGCTCAGCCAGATAGAAAACCCAGCTTCCTTCCTATCTTAAGAAAGAAATGTATATTCAGCCAAAGATAATTAACTTCCCGAAAATGGTCCCCTGGGCCCTCACTTTCCTTTCTGACAAGCTTTCCAAACTAGCCAATGAGGAACAAGCAAGGACTAAATTGTGAAGTTGACCTTCCTGTGAATGAGGAATAGCCAAGCCCTGTTTGCATCAGGGATGGAGGTAGAGTCCATCTTGGACATATGAACTTACATTTCTGATCCCTTCTGCTGAGTGATCCCATCAATATTTCAAATAGAAACGGGGTTGATGGCTTTGTAGCAGGTAAGGGATGCTGCTGATAACTACACACACATAGTGACAGAGCTCAGCATATTCACCCACAGGGAACTCCTATATTTGGCTTTCAGTAGGTAGAAATCAGGTTGGGTCTACTACTTGACTCTATAATCTTGTCTTTCATCACTGTTAAAGGGAGATTTTTAGATTACATGGCTAAGGCCTTGTTGATTGCTAAGCTTAAAAGTATAGAATTAAATATCCAGCATAGAAACGGGAGAGAGCACATACTAGCAGCTTGATAACACATCTAAAAGCTCTAGAAAAAAAGGAAGCAAATTCACCCAAGAGGAGTAGACGGCAGGAAATAATCAAACTCAGGGATGAAATCAACCAAGTGGAAACAAGAAGAACTATTCAAAGAATTAACCAAACGAGGAGTTGGTTCTTTGAGAAAATCAACAAGATAGATAAACCCTTAGCTAGACTCACTAAAGGGCACAGGGACATAATCCTAATTAACAAAATCAGAAATGAAAAGGGAGACATAACAACAGATCCTGAAGAAATCCAAAACACCATCAGATCCTTCTACAAAAGGTTATACTCAACAAAACTGGAAAACCTGGACGAAATGGACAAATTTCTGGACAGATACCAGGTACCAAAGTTGAGTCAGGATCAAGTTGACCATCTAAACAGTCCCATATCACCTAAAGAAATAGAAGCAGTTATTAATAGTCTCCCAGCCAAAAAAAGCCCAGGACCAGACGGGTTTAGTGCAGAGTTCTATCAGACCTTCAAAGAAGATCTAATTCCAGTTCTACACAAACTATTTCACAAAATAGAAGTAGAAGGTACTCTACCCAACTCATTTTATGAAGCCACTATTACTCTGATACCTAAACCACAGGAAGACTCAACAAAGATAGAGAACTTCAGACCAATTTCTCTTATGAATATCGATGCAAAAATCCTCAATAAAATTCTTGCTAACCGAATCCAAGAACATATTAAAGCAATCATCCATCCTGACCAAGTAGGTTTTATTCCAGGAATGCAGGGATGGTTTAATATACGAAAATCCATCAATGTAATCCATTATATAAACAAACTCAAAGACAAAAACCACATGATCATCTTGTTAGATGCAGAAAAAGCATTTGACAAGATTCAACACCCATTCATGATAAAAGTTTTGGAAAGATCAGGAATACAAGGCCCATACCCAAACATGATAAAAGCAATCTACAGCAAACCAGTAGCCAACATCAAAGTAAATGGAGAGAAGCTGGAAGCAATCCCACTAAAATCAGGGACTAGACAAGGCTGCCCACTTTCTCCCTACCTTTTCAACATAGTACTTGAAGTATTAGCCAGAGCAATTCGACAACAAAAGGAGATCAAGGGGATACAAATTGGAAAAGAGGAAGTCAAAATATCACTTTTTGCAGATGATATGATAGTATATATAAGTGACCCTAAAAATTCTACCAGAGAACTCCTAAACCTGATAAACAGCTTCGGTGAAGTAGCTGTATATAAAATAAACTCAAACAAGTCAATGGCCTTTCTCTATACAAGGAATAAACAGGCTGAGAAAGAAATTAGGGAAACAACACCCTTCTCAATAGTCACAAATAGTATAAAATATCTTGGTGTGACTCTAACTAAGGAGGTGAAAGATCTGTATGATAAAAACTTCAAATCTCTGAAGAAAGAAATTAAAGAAGATCTCAGAAGATGGAAAGATCTCCCATGCTCATGGATTGTCAGGATCAACATTGTAAAAATGGCTATCTTGCCAAAAGCAATCTACAGATTCAACGCAATCCCCATCAAAATTCCAACTCAATTCTTCAACGAATTAGAAGGAGCAATTTGCAAATTCATCTGGAATAACAAAAAACCTAGGATAGCAAAACGTCTTCTCAAGGATAAAAGAACCTCTGGTGGAATCACCATGACTGACCTAAAGCTTTACTACAGAGCAATTGTGATAAAAACTGCATGGTACTGGTGTAGAAACAGACAAGTAGACCAATGGAATAGAATTGAAGACCCAGAAATGAACCCACACACCTATGGTCACTTGATCTTCGACAAGGCAGCTAAAACCATCCAGTGGAAGAAAGACAGCATTTTCAACAATTGGTGCTGGCACAACTGGTTGTTATCATGTAGAAGAATGCAAATCGATCCATACTTATCTCCTTGTACTAAGGTCAAATCTAAGTGGATCAAGGAACTTCACATAAAACCAGAGACACTGAAACTTATAGAGGAGAAAGTGGGGAAAAGCCTTGAAGATATGGGCACAGGGGAAAAATTCCTGAACAGAACAGCAATGGCATGTGCTGTAAGATCGAGAATTAACAAATGGGACCTAATGAAACTCCAAAGTTTCTGCAAGGCAAAAGACACCGTCAATAAGACAAAAAGACCACCAACAGATTGGGAAAGGATCTTTACCTATCCTAAATCAGATAGGGGACTAATATCCAACATATATAAAGAACTCAAGAAGGTGGACTTCAGAAAATCGAACAACCCCATTAAAAAATGGGGCTCAGAACTGAACAAAGAATTCTCACCTGAAGAATACCGAATGGCAGAGAAACACCTGAAAAAATGTTCAACATCCTTAATCATCAGGGAAATGCAAATCAAAACAACCCTGAGATTCCACCTCACACCAGTCAGAATGGCTAAGATCAAAAATTCAGGTGACAGCAGATGCTGGCGTGGATGTGGAGAAAGAGGAGCACTCCTCCATTGTTGGTGGGATTGCAGGCTTGTACAACCACTCTGGAAATCAGTCTGGCAGTTCCTCAGAAAATTGGACATAGTACTACCGGAGGATCCAGCAATACCTCTCCTGGGCATATATCCAGAAGATGCCCCAACTGGTAAGAAGGACACATGCTCCACTATGTTCATAGCAGCCTTATTTATATTAGCCAGAAGCTGGAAAGAACCCAGATGCCCCTCAACAGAGGAATGGATACAGAAAATGTGGTACATCTACACAATGGAGTACTACTCAGCTATTAAAAAGAATGAATTTATGAAATTCCTAGGCAAATGGATGGACCTGGAGGGCATCATCCTGAGTGAGGTAACACATTCACAAAGGAACTCACACAATATGTACTCACTGATAAGTGGATATTAGCCCCAAACCTAGGATTCCCAAGATATAAGGTACAATTTGCTAAACACATGAAACTCAAGAAGAATGAAGACTGAAGTGTGGATACTATGCCCCTCCTTAGAATTGGGAACAAAACACCCATGGAAGGAGTTACAGAGACAAAGTTTGGAGCTGAGATGAAAGGATGGACCATGTAGAGACTGCCATATCCAGGGATCCACCCCATAATCAGCATCCAAACGCTGACACCATTGCATACCCTAGCAAGATTTTATCGAAAGGACCCAGATGTAGCTATCTCTTGTGAGACTATGCCGGGGCCTAGCAAACACAGAAGTGGATGCTCACAGCCAGCTAATGGATGGATCACAGGGCTCCCAATGGAGGAGCTAGAGAAAGAACCCAAGGAGCTAAAGGGATCTGCAACCTTATAGGTGGAACAACATTATGAACTACCCAGTACCCTGGAGCTCTTGACTCTAGCTGCATATGTATCAAAAGATGGCCTAGTCAGCCATCACTGGAAAGAGAGGCCCATTGGAAACGCAAACTTTGTATGCCCCAGTACAGGGGAACGCCAGGGCCAAAAAGGGGGAGTAGGTGGGTAGGGGAGTGGGGGTGGGTGGGTATGGGAGACTTTTGGTATAGCATTGGAAATGTAAATGAGCTAAATACCTAATAAAAATGGGAAAAAAATAAATATCCAGCATAAAACTGCACAGGTGTATATGAATAAATGAGATATAAAGATGTTAACTACATCACTTGCTATGTTTTCAGAGGTGTTTATTTCCTAACTCATCTCCAGCCTCCATTTTTCAACAAACACCCCTGAGATGGATTTGAGATGAAACACTGATTTTCACTGGGACTCAGGCTACAAAGGCATTCTATGTCCTCAAGGACATTTCTCCTCACCCTCTTACTCTGCATCAGGACCCCTCCTTAAATGGCTTTTGATGCTTATATTTTTGGTTCAAACTCTAAAGAGACAAATCCCTTTGGCTCTCCAAGTAGACTTTCAGCATGATATACTTATGGGAACTGTCGTGCCTCAGCTTGCAAACACCCTTTCAATACAGTTGTGAGTAATATTGTTTTGGGAAGTAAATTCCATGATAAATCAAAAAACAATGTCTACATAGCTGCTCTAAATAGCCTAAGCATTTTAAAATTCTTATTCTGTATCAATAAATAGAAATGTAAAAGAATATAACAGACATTAATCAGAAGGCTTTGACCTCCCTCCTTCCCATCAAATGTTTGATATTTTTTTCATCTCTACTGTTACCAGTTATTCATTCTAAATTTTGCATAAACAGATAAATCCATGAAAATTTCAATAGTTATCTACACTGGTAGGATTAGAGAAGTTTTCTCTTTGTTGATAGAGGTTGAAAATGACCCTTTAGATGTTACTATTTAACTTAATTCTCTTTTAAAGACTAGCAAGTATATTGTGAATGCTTTTCTATAGAATTGATTGAAGGTTAAGGAAGCTGAACAATGGGATTCTTTGCTAAGTAATTAAATCTCTGGTGGGACTTGTCAAGCCTATTTGCTTGTCAGTGATCTGAAACAACACAAAAGAGGGCACTGCACAGCGTGTGTTAGCCACGTGGAAGGAAGGACTGCAAAGGAATACTGCCTGGTCTTCCACAGCAGGCACCCCCAAACCTAAATCAGTTCTCCAGAGCAGTCTGATGACCAATGCAGAGACCCATTGAAGGAACCACAGACAATCTGTGGTGTGAATGGTAAGCACAGAGTCTCAGCAACCACGGCCCTTTCTCCAGGGAGAGATGGAAAACATGTGCTTGTTCTCCAGGAAGAGTAGAAAGCCACGTGCTCATTCACCAGGAAGAGATGGCCCTAAGGTTATAACTTAAATGCTGAAATGGCAGGCCAATGATTCTGCTGCTCATCCATTCTTCAGAAGCCCGTTCTCTACGTCATGCCTTGGCTGTTCTGCATGTCGGGTGTGTTAGGCCCATGGAGATTGGCCCGCTGTTTTCCATTAAGAGATGAAAAGGGCTGCAGCAGGATTGTCCAGTAGAAAGAAGTCTAAGCAAACAGACTAAATATTCAACGGGTTCCAAAATCCTGATTACTAGGACAAGAGCTAGAACAGCTCATGTGCAGGCAGGCTCAATTAACCCTAATTAGTTCAGAGTCAGGCTACAAAAGACTTAATTAGCAGTTATTAGGTGGTGTTCAGAAAAAGGAACATAAATAATGGTTGGTAGCAAGCTGTGTTTAAGAGTCTCCTAGCTGAATGACATCAATTAAAAAAAAAAGGGTGAAATAAATGTTGCTTCATTCAGGATTAAATATAAAATAATAATGCAGGTCTGGACTAAAAATTCATTTATTTGGTATGGATTGTTGATTTATTATTTTTTCGTAAATAACTAAAGTGATTCGGGAAAGGATTTGAATTTATTTAAATTGATTTCTAGTGGTGTGAGCATGCAATAGTGATATCTATTACAAGTGGAAGACTGCTTGCTTTGGGGGTAACAAGTGGTCAGCCAGTCACAGAGCCGAAAGTAAAGTTCTTGTGAGGTCTCAGTCCTTCTTGGGGGAGTTGCATGGGGTAGATGCTTGTGCAGAGCTGCCTGAATCCTTCCTCCTTTCTTGTTCCATTTATTCACCAGCATTCTTTCTTACAAGGTGTACTGGCTAGTTTTGTGTCAACTTGACACAGCTGGGGTTATCACAGAGAAAGGAGCTTCAGTTGAGGAAATGCCTCCATGAGATCCAACTCTAAGGCATTTTCTCAATTAGTGATCAAGGGGGAAAGGCCCCTTGTGGGTGGTACCATCCCTGGCCTGGTAGTCTTGGGTTCTATAAGAGAGCAGGCTGAGCAAGCCAGGTGAGGCAAGCCAGTAAAGAACATCCCTCCATGGCCTCTGCATCAGCCCCTGCTCCCTGATCTGCTTGAGTTCCAGTCCTGACTTCCTTTGGTGATGAACAGCAGTATGGAAATGTAAGCCGAATAAACCCTTTCCTTCCCAACTTGCTTCTTGGTCATGATGTTTGTGCAGGAATAGAAACCCTGACTAAGACAAATTGGTACCAGCAGAGTGGGGTATTCCTGTGACAATCTGACCATGTTTTGGGGAGGACTGTGGAAGGACTTTGGAACTTTGTGCTAGAAGATCGGTGTTAAGTGCTCTGTCCAATGTTGTGTAGGAGCTTGGAAGATAATGTTGAGAACAGTGCAGAAGATGGAGGTCTGGCTTCTGAAATTTCAGAGGAAAAACTAAAGACTCTTTTCAGGGCCATTGCTAGATTGATTGTGAATATTCTGTGGTTCTGGTTAGCTGGGGCTGAAGAATCAGCTGTGATTAACAAGATACCAGAACTACTAAAGCAAAAACTTGGCATTACTGGGACTATTGATGCTGGTTAGCTGGAGCTAAGAAATTAGCGGTGATTAAGAAGAGACCAGCATCATTGAGGTGACATCTTCTGGGAAGTGTTTTCTAAGAGCACAGTGGCTGTGTTCCAGATATAGCCAAAGTTGTATCTTGTGCTGTGGCTGGACTTGGTAATGTGTAAGAGTCACCCAGGTGGTACTGGTTTTGAAGGCATGAAGGAGTTGAGCAGAGCAGCTGAGGCTTGGCACAGTGAGAGGCCATGGAAGGCCATTGGTGAAAGTGCAGCCTCAGTTGCAATTGATGGCCCAGGACTGAAGGGGTCATGCAGTGTTTTGGAGATGCCAGTACCATGAGATGACCACCAAGAGCAGCAGCAGCAGTGGAGTACAGGCATCTGGAGCCTAGAGGATGATGCGTGTGCTACAAAGGGCATGGCTGGAGAAGTGACCCAAGCCCTTGGAGGAGCCCAGAAGATCGTAAGTTGGATCCCAGACATTGGACGGTTGGAGATTGACTTTTGCTTTGATTGTGACTGTGCCCTGATATTTTCCCTCTTGAAGGAAGAAACTGTTTTAGTGGAGCCCACAGTTAAGAGACTTTTAATTGTAAAAAGACTTTGGATTTTAAAAGAGATGGATATTTTAAAGAGATTGAAATTTTAAGAATATGTAAAGACTGTGGGACTTTTAAAGTTATTTAGATCTTGGGGATGAATAAGAATGTAAGGGTTGAGGCTTACTAGTGATGTGTTTTTGTGTCAAGTTGACAAGGGGTCAATTGTACTGGCTAGTTTTGTGTCAACTTGACACAGCTGGGGTTATCACAGAGAAAGGAGCTTCAGTTGAGGAAATGCCTCCATGAGATCCAACTCTAAGGCATTTTCTCAATTAGTGATCAAGGGGGAAAGGCCCCTTGTGGGTGGGACCATCTCTGGGCTGGTAGTCTTGGGTTCTATAAGAGAGCAGGCTGAGCAAGCCAGGTGAGGCAAGCCAGTAAAGAACATCCCTCCATGGCCTCTGCATCAGCCCCTGCTCCCTGACCTGCTTGAGTTCCAGTCCTGCATCCTTTGGTGATCAACAGCAGTATGGAAATGTAAGCCGAATAAACCCTTTCCTCCCCAACTTGCTTCTTGGTCATGATGTTTGTGCAGGAATAGAAACCCTGACTAAGACACAAGGATCAAAGCCTAAAAACTGTTCTTCTAATATTTTAGTAAGACAACACAATAACTCGACTGAGATATTAAAAATACAAAGGTAAAATCAAGAGTTTGCATGTACTCCCTCTTCATCTCCCTGCATCCTTGACCTCTTTCTACCAAGAGCTTGGTCCAAGCATGAACCAGAGAGGCCCAGAGTGTTAGGGTCCCTTTACTCTGATAGCTCCACTGTCTGATGATACAGCACTTGCCTGGCATGATCAAGGTTGGGGATTCAATGCTTAGCATCACAGAGAAACAAAACAATGCAAAGAACCTTGAACACTTTAATATTTGTATACTATTCCTCTTACATGTGTACATCTCTGACACTAAACACACAGGATTGACAAGGCTTAGACAGGACAGGGACAGGCTTTGTTTAAAACTCTGAGACCTTCTTGTGTTTTTGTGCAGCAGCTCATCATTACCTTTACCTACCAGATTTACAAATGTTACAACTCGACTCATCAAATTCTTCAGCCTTGCCATAGGCCTTCACAGACGAGTGCTGTGTGCAGGTTTATCTAAACACAGAAAGCTATAGTTTGAGTTTTCTTTAAGCAATAATTAGTTTTAAGTAACCACATTTCTCTTGAAAACAACAATGCAGCTGACGGCTTACAGAGAATGGAGATTGATTGCTTTGTATTGTTGTAAAACCAACGGCATAAACTGATCTGCTCAAAACAGTACCCTTATTAGCTCTCAGTAACGTGCTAGCAGGCCAGTTTTGACTTGATTAGGGTCTTAAAAGGTGAAAAATAAAGTATTTGTCCAGTGGGGTCTCCTAGAGGCTCTGTGGGAAAATCATTTCCCAAGATTATATCAACTGTTTCAGCTTAAGTGAAGTGAAGGCCACTATCTGATCCAGGAGGATGTTCAAGGACCTTCTTGCTTGCTAACACCCCTTTCGGTGCAGGGGTGGAATACCAGATCTTTACCATTCTTTGAAAAGTTTCGAACATCTGCTCCCATACAGACAAAATCTGCCACTTAAAAACCAATCCAAACCAAACCAAACCACCAGCCCAGTATAATTAGCTCAGTCCCACTCCTATAATCTCCCTTTCTTTATCATACAGTCTCAGCTGATTAGTGATCTTAATTACCTCTCGAACATCTTCATCACATAAATTCATGTAGTCTCAGACACACTCTCTCACTACATTGAGGTTTAGAGATAAAGACCTTGCTTGTTCTTATATCCATATCTAAAACCCTATACAGGGTGAGAGATTAGATGTGTGACTGGATGAGGGACAGAATGACATGAGCAGGGTCTAAATATCAGAGTTCATTTCTTTTATTCAGGATTTATTATTTTTTTGTATGTGAGTGCACTGTGCTGTCTTTAGACATACCAGTAGAGGATATCAGATCTCATTTCAGTTGGTTGTGAGCCACCATGTGGTTGCTTGGAATTGAACTCAAGACCTCTGGAAGAGCAGATGGTGCTCTTAACCACTGAGCCATCTCTCCAGCCCCAAATATCAGAGTTCTAAACATCAGGTGTTGAGTACGTAGATGGCCTGCAGCTACATAGCTTGAGACTGGGAACCTGACTAGAGGCAGGCGATGACGGAATGAAGAAAGAAGAGAAACATGTGTGCAGGTGCAGAAATACTGTGGTCAGGTAGGTTATGGGTACTCTGATGGAGAGGTATAAAAAAACTTGGAATCTCAGTAGCTTTATTAGGTACAGCAAAAGGGGACAGGGTTGCAGCAGTAGCATATTTCTGTAAGTGAACAGTTTCAGGTTGTATACATCTGGAAGAGGACACAGTTGGAATTTTTACACATACTGGTCAATTGCTTGTAAATACTCTATTTGTACAAATTATCAACATTCACACTCAGGCTAGAGGAAGACCTTTTCATCTTTCTGTCTGAGCCTGAGCAATGGCTAAGGCTTTGCTAATTTCCCATGTGTCTGTGGTTTTGGTCCTGTCATGGCCATTACCAAGTCAAACAGGACAAATTTACTCAATATCTCACTAGTCCTCTGCAGCCAGAGGGGAGCAGCAAGCAGCAAGAGGGAAGAACCACACATAAACTAGTGCCAAGGCTCTAGAACGCATCCTTGGCCATTACAGATCTCACTTGTAATGAGCATCTTAGAAGGGTTTGGCTTTTGTGTAGCAGTAATAGAAGCAACGTTTTGTAGACACAAGACACTTAGCACAATGCTTAGATCCATCAAAACACTATTCTACCTTCCTTTTATATTTATTGACCTGTAAGTTAAGACTGGATAATGCTTCTACTATTCAGTGCTAGCTACTACTATTCCTAAGGGGGCAAGGCAATCAGAACTCCAAACCACTGTTTTAAAGATATTCCTTCTTTCTGAGCAAGTGACACTGATGGTTTACACGGTACATGTAAATCTCCTCTATTTTTGACTTTTATGTTGTCCTGGGTGCTTTCCTAATTTCCAAACTAAAAACTTGGCTCATTCTACCATCACCGAAATTAATTAAAAATAAATCAACTTGAACTTATGTTCACTTTATTATTTTTTTAGCACAGCACACAATTCAATTCAAATTCAAATTTATTACAGAGTAAGTTATGAAAATTGCACATAGTTTTCCCATTTTTTTTTCTTTGCTGCCATAGATGGAACAAATGCAATCCCAAGGAAACTAATAAAGTGAATTGTTCACACAATTACATATTATTTTCCTGTTATGTACAATTCTCTCTGGGCGCCTGGTGCTGGGTGATTGACTGATCTGTGAAGCAAGAGTCTTGTCTGATTCTGAGCTTTGAGTATTCAACCATCGCTACATTTTTGACAAGGCTGTTGAATGAGCACAATGATTGAATCATAAAACTACTCAAAAGCTCTCACATATGCTTTGTTCTGTGTGAGGGGAAAAAAAAATCCCTCATCCACAAAAGGAAAAGAAAAAAAAAAGGAAAGAAAAATAGACACAGCAAAAACCCTTTAACTGTGATGAGCTACCATGGAGATACATATTGGAGAGAAAAGATACATAAATATAAAATGTAAAATGGTAAATCAAACTGGGAAGGTAATAGCAGCCATTTGGGTATAATTGAGTCCAGTAGGGTGAATTATGATGTTGAGATTTCAACTGCCAAGCACCCGTGAGCTCTTTCGGGCTATTCTTACAGTTTTTAGAGTGCCTAGGAGACCTTGGTGTCAGTACTGATCCATACCCATCCTGTTCCATGGTTGTAGGATGCTTAAACAAATATTTTTACCCTTTCAGGTACGTGGCTGTGTTTTAAAACATAAAGCACTGTTTTGTTGTGTTTGAGGTTACTAAGGAAAGCAAGGGTGTCCTAATGCTAATACTTATGAGATGACTGATAAACACTGTTGCATTAATTATACCAATAGTCAAAGAATGCTTCTAGAGAAAAAGGATCATGCCATAGAGTATCATGGGACAGCTAATGAAAAAAAAATCTTACCGCTTAATCTCTCACATGAGACATAGCCTAGTCTCTCTAAGCAAACAGATACCCATATATATATATTGATATATATATCAATGTAAGTTCAGCCATCTTCATTTTGTTTGTCTGAGTTTGTATTCCCGTCAAAATAGGGTTCTCAGTAATAACATCTGATGATAAGTAGTTTTCTTGTGAGATGTTACCAGGAAACAACTAGGGAGAAAGCAGAGGAGGAGGGTAAAAGAAAGCAACAATGAAGGGTATCTAAGTAGTGAGTTAAGATGGGGATACCTGGAGCATAGTTGGAATGCTACTCTTGTTTAATCTAATCTCAGCATCCCTGGGCTCTATTATAAATGTGTATTTTGGATACCACTCTAGAATGACTGAAACCAAAACCCTGCATGTAGTATCTTTACGACACACTATGCTGGGAGTCTAGGCAAAGTATCTGCTTCAGATCTTTGCCACTAGAGGAAAGTGGTAACTGGAATAAGTAGACATCAGCTCCCACCAATTATTGTTAGGAGCTCTTTGGTGGAAATATTAGGTGCCAACATTAATTCTCCATTACTTTTGTCTATGGTACCCAAAGACAAAATATATTTCAGAATATGCACTTAAGAACGAGTTACTGGTACTGGCTGATAGAAGTCCATAGCATTTTTAATTTGACCTGGCACAAGATAGGACACACACAGCTTCTACAACATTGTCTAAAATATAAAGATGATGTACTAGAAGCCTATGTGTTAGTTACATAATCATATTATGTATTAATATTCTAGCCTAACACAAAGATTCAGAACTTTTGGCCTGGGAGATGACTCATTTGATAAACTGTTTACTACAGAAAAATAAGGACTTAGATCTGTATCACCAGTACTCATGTGACAAGTGCATATATATCTATAATCCTAATACTTGGGACCTGGGAACAATGGTATTCCTGGAGCTCACAGGTGAATTGATGAGTTCCAGATTAATCCAGATACCCTGCACACACACACACACACACACACAGAGAGAGAGAGAGAGAGAGAGAGCCATGAGAATACAAAATTGGCAATTATAACATATAATCAATTGACAATTATAACATATAATCAATCAGGAAGCACAGTTCATTGCTGTTATAGTATCCAGAGGCAGGCTAGTAAAATCAGCAAAGGTAGAGTTTATTTTAACATTTACTACATGGTCTGGAGAAAAGGCTCAGAAGGTAAGAGTGCTTGCTCTTCTTTCAGAGGACCTGAGTTTGGTACCCAGAGCATGTAGGTCGAGCAGCTGACAACTGTCTGCCATTCCAGCTCTAGGAGATCTAATGTCTTCTGCTGGCCTCTACAGATAACCCAGCATGTATGGTAAACACAGATACACACACACACACACACACACACACACACACACACACACATACACACACTATTAAATTTGAGATAAAGTGTAAGTACATTTCCTCCCTCTATTTTCTCCTTTTAATCCCCTCCCTACATCCTCCCTTTCCATTCATCCCCAATAATCCATTTTAAATTCATTGTCTTTATGATTACTATTATATATTTATATAATATATATATGTTATGTATGTAGCCATATATCCACACTTACCTTTCTTTTTTCTCTCTTTTTTCCTCTCCTTCTTTGTTTGTTTGTTTCTTTCTTTCTTTCTTCCTTTCTTTCTTTCTTTCTTCCTTTCTTTCTTTCTTCCTTCCTTCCTTCCTTCCTTTCTTTCTTTCTTTCTTTCTTTCTTTCTTTCTTTCTTTCTTTCTTTCTTTATCTACCTACCTATCTATCAATCAATATATATGAATAGTATATATGAAAAGGATTAGAGGGAGAAACTTGGGTAAATGATGTAATTATGTCTTTATTTGCTTGTTTTCTCAATTTTTATTATTTTATATATTTACACTCCTGTGATTACCCAATTATATTTTTTAACAAAAGTTAAAAAGAATTAATGCAATAGGAAAATATAGACTACAGTAGAATTAGGACCAATTCCAAGTATGAGAATAGGTGGGCTTTCTAACTATGTGTGTTACTTCTGAATTGCCTTGATCACAATATTTAAGTTCCTTCAAGGAGTGACAATTGACTTGGCACATGCTGTCAGAGGATTTCAGCCTGTAGAGTCAGGCGAGCATAGGGTTAGGAAGGTGAGGTACAGTAAGTATATTTACATTGTGGTGGACCTGGAATTAGGAAATAGAGGCAGTAACCTGGAGCGAGGCTATCAACTTTAAAAGCCTGTTACCAGTGACCCATGTCTGACATCCAAGCCCTCTCTCCTATATCAGTGGTTCTCAGCCTTCCTAATGCTGAGACCCTTTAATACAGAAGGAAAATTACAGGTATAAAGTGCAGTGGAAATAATTTTGGTTTGGAGTCAATAGAATATGAGGAATTATATTCAAGGGTCACAGTATCATGTTGCGGAGACCCCCAACCATAAGATTATTTTCATCGTTACTTCATACCTGTAATTTTACTACTGTTATGAATCATAATATAAATATCTGTGTTTTCTGATGGTCTTTGGTAACTGCTGAGAAAGACGCATTTGATTCCCAAAGGACCTGAGACACACATGTTGAGAACCCACTATCCTGTAGGTTCCACCTCCCCAAATAACAACAGGTTAACAGGCTTTCAACACGTGAGCTTGTGGAGAATATTTTAAGCCATAACATTCAAGAAACAAGCCATTATTGCGGGTGGAGGTACTAGTCTCTGGAAACTCGCTACATCATAGATGAAAGAATACTGACTTAACTGAATTGGGAGTCTTAGGACAGAAGGGATAAGGTGATACAGTCATCTAGGAACTAAGAGTGATGAAGAAAGGGCCACAACAATATCAAGAAGGGACCACTTTCCAAGCTGTCTTAGCAAGATTCTAGCTATAACTAAACTCTACGAAGAAGTTCACAAATGGACCTCACTGGGAATAGGATTCTGAGCCTAATTAAAATTTACTTAAAGTGGAATAATGTTTGCCAATTGTTATCCACAAGGTGGAATGGTGGTTAAAAGCTTAGATGCAAAGTCAGGTAAGACTTAGCGTGAGTCTTCAGCATGCTATTTAATCTTTCTAGCTTAGTTTTCTCATCTCCATAATGTTGGTAATTCATATTGTCTACTTTATAGGATTATTATGGGGATGAAATAATATATACCAGGTGCTCTGTGAAAAATCATTATAAGCCTGTAGGAGACACGGTGTAGTTTCTTATCTATCTGAGGTATTATTTGAACTTTGTTTGCAGGTACATTTGTTTGCTTGCTTGGATTTCCTGCAATTACCTCCCAGACTACAGCATCACCCCTGAATTCTCCTAGTTCTTGCTCACTTCCTAAGAAAAGGAATAGAATTTCTGATTATCTATTTTCTTTCTTGAATATAATACATACAATCTAGGAACTAAGTATTTAAAATGATCTGCAGACTGAGAAATAAAATTTACTCATTTAGAATTAAACTCCTCCTGGGGTTGGTATTAAAACAGAATTAGGTTTATGTTAGCCAAACGTTGCAGGATGCCCTAGTAATAGCTTCATAATCAAAATGTAGTTGTAAAATAGGAATATTTAAGTTACAGAATATTTTTTTGTTTTGTTTTTTCGGGACAGGGTTTCTCTGTGTAGCCCTGGCTGTCCTGGAACTCACTCTGTAGACCAGCCTGGCCTCGAACTCAGAAATCTGCCTGCCTCTGCCTCCCAAGGACTGGGATTAAAGGCATGCACCACCACCACCCAGCCAGAATATTTTTTAATGTGATTAGGGATGTAACAGTAAAATATCTGGGTATTTTAAAGGTGACTATCAAGTCACAAATCCCCAGTTAAGCCCTGTCATTAAATGCAGTGCAGTAGTCCACAGTAACAACATAGAAGCCACAGAGAAACTGCATCATACCTCTTGAATCTCCATAAATGGCACACATGCCCGTTCAAAGAATACTTCCTATAGTATCTTGGTATTGCTCTGACTTTGGAAAGTATTTTGGAGATGTGGGTCCCTCCCCTTCTCTGATTTTCATAGTGCTTGTGCTTTATTCACATACTATATTCAGCACAGATTTGTGCCTCAGTTTACCTATCCCTGTCAGAGTAACGTGGTTTTACAGTTTTCGGAACATGAGCAAGGTGGAATGTCAATGGAAAAAATTCTTTCTACTCAAAAGCATTCTGGAAACTGCAGGCACCCCCCTTGCTCTTTGAGGGGATACTTGCATTAACTTCCAACAGACACTAAGAATGGGGAAGAACGCAATGTTTCCAATTCTGCTGCACCCTGGGGATTCATAGCAAACAGGTTTCCAAGGACTGTGCTTCTTAGAGAACTGGTGCTCAGGATCTGATTATATAAGTTCATAAACTACCTGTCAAGAATTCTTTTCCTAGAAAAATGGCCTTATCAGAAAAGAAGCAAAATAAAAACATTTCTGATAAACAGAAATGCAGGAACTGTCTTGCTGGGATATCTACTGTGTAGGAAATTCTTTATACTGAAGGAAAACAAAACCAGGTGTCGACTCACGTACACAGAAAGAGCTGGGAATGGTAAATCTGTGGGTAAGTGTGAAATTGTTTCTATTTTATCCTCTTTACTCCCTCCCTTCTTCCCACCCTCTCTTCCTCCTTAGTCATTTATTATATATGTAGATCTGATCTCTTCAAATACTTGTAGGGTTATTTAAAGCAATGGTTAGTGCATTACACTATCAAGTTCATAGCATACATAGGTATAACCAGTATAGTTGTATCTATACCAATACAATACAGTCTGATAATATTGCACAACCTTTGTGTGACTGAAGCTACATTTTCTAGAATTAGGTCAGTGTTAATCTGAAAATGTGCTAAATTCATAGTGCATGATGCATGCTGTAATTCCTAGTGCAAATTAATCTGAACATTGACTCAAAGAGTAAACAAAACAATATCTTAAACAGTGTTCTTAAAATGGATGGCTAAAAAAAATGCTTTGTTTCAAAAGGAGGAAGAACAGTAAGACATCAAAAGTGCACAAGACAATGAGAAAACATGTATCAGAATGACAGACCATAGTTCAGCCATATTGACAGCTGCACCAAGGGTGGATGGGCAAAGGGCATTAACAGTTGCATCGAGTGTGAATGTGCAGAGTACAGCCCAAAGCTCTAACAATCATGGAGATTCCATTTCATTTTTGACTTGTGTTTATTTGTTGGTCTTTGAGACAGGGTCTCACTACCTAGGCTTGGATGGCTTTGAACAAACAATTCTTTTGCCTTTGCCTCCAGAATTTTGGGATTTCAGGTGTGTACTTCCATGCTGGATATTTATTATTATTATTATTATTATTATTATCATTATTATTTCTTTTACTTTCTCTTGTAGTACTGAGAATTGAACTCCAGGATTCATTCATTCTAGGTCATGCTACACAGGTATGTCTTCAGTACCAGAACAGATTTTTAAAACTCAAATTGAATTATATGCTGTATATAACAGAAACAATTTATTTCAGATGGACATATTAAAAATTAAAGGTTGGGAAACCTATACAGTAACTACATAGTAACTGGAAGGGAACTGGGGTATTTATGATAAGTGATAACAGAATAGTTCTATTTAAATCTGTGTTTACTTGGGTGAAGGCTAACATGTTTGAAATTTAAATTACTGCAGTTAAGAGAACTAACTATAAAGCAAAAATGTCTACAACCTATAAGCTTCACTTGTCCAAAGACAGTTAGTTCACTTCCTGAACTGCTGTGAACTGTTCATATAAGAAAACAGGTTGAATATTTTTACATCTATAAACAAGCTGGGTTGCTTTAATTGAACAGGATGAGTGTTTGATCACACATAGGCACAGTATATAAAAAGGAAACACATGAGGATATTAGCTTGGTGCTGAATGCCTTAAGGTGGGAAGTATATAGGCTTATGAGTTTAGCCTTTATAAGCTTCTGACTAATGTATTTCAGAGACCTACTCAGAGCTGGAGTTTCAGTTATGGACCTGGTCAATATCCATAATCCTGACCAGTGTTTAATAATGCCTCTTTTGTTTGTTTGTTTGTTTGTTTGTTTGTTAAAATTTTGACAGACTGCTCCAGACACAGGAGGGCATACCTCTGATCCACAATGCCAGGAGACAGGGGAAGGAGGATCCTATGTTTGTAGATCACTGTTGGTTGTGTAAGATCCTGTAACAGAAAAGGGTGCGGGTAAGAATGTTTCATTTATGAAGTATTTGAAGAGACTTTCATACAAGTATGTAAACATTCTCGTCAGGAAATCTAGATTGTTTTTAGCATATAAAAGGAGATACAATCTCTTTTAGGGTCTTGTTTGTTTTAAAGGTTATGAGAGTAGAAGCGCAGAAGGATGCTCTTCCACAGAAGGGTTCTCTCATTCTGCAGACAAAGTGAAACAGAACAGTCCTATGTAGTTCTTATTTATTCAAATCCACCTTTTGAAGAGACGAAACCAATAAATATGTGCTATATTTTCACATCTGCATTTTTTTTGTTTATTTAAATGGAGGAATTCTGCGTGATGGAGCTCATGAACTTCGTAGCCATGTTTAAAACGTCAAGGTACAAATCTTAACTGCCAAACTTGGAAAAGTTGTCACCATCTCTTTGTTGCCCAGTGAGTTATCTGTAAAATTGGAAGACTTCTAGGAGATAATACATGGAAAGAGATTAGGAAAATACTTGGTAGTGGGACATTTTCCATCAAGGAGACCTACCACCAGTTGAGGCATTGTGCTACATATAAATCATCACCACAGCTGCCAGGGTTTCCACATTGTGGGCACAGACTTCTGAGTTCCTCACTCAGATGGCAGAGATGCATCTGGACATCAAGCTGCTTCAGCAGTCAGCATTAGGAGCTGAGTTGCGAAAAGGTGGAGCTGAAAGGGAAATCTTGTGAGCCAGATAATATCCGATGAAGTCAGCAGGTTTGTGCTACCACTGACGAAGGAGCGGGAGAGAGTACGAGATGCGAGACGAGGGATATGCAGAGCAAATCCAGTGTGATGCACATGATTCATTGCTCACTGGAAGACCAGAAGTGGAACACTGGGTTAGCATGCTGGCCAGATGGTAGCTCATTGACCCATGAAATTCTCTTTATAAAAGGGTCACCTTTGCTTGGGCTTTCTGCTGCCCTGAGTTCCACACTCCTGGCTCAGGATCCCATCCCCAGATAAGCAACATCTCTTACTACTGTGACTTTGTTCTGGTCTTTTGGAACATACTGAACAACCCCAATACCACACAGACACACAGACACACAGACACACACACACACACACACACAGAGAGAGAGAGAGAGAGAGAGAGAGAGAGAGAGAGAGAGAGAGAGAGAGAGAGAGAGCTCCACTATTTATAACCCAGTACAGTGAACAATTCATTCAAATGAAGACTTAATATGCCACACACTTAAAATGCTGCATATTGGATAGATCCACACTACAACACAATTCAATATAAAAGTGTCTTCTCCATTCTGTGTCTTAACTGACTTGTCAAGATACATGTGGGCTCCAGTATTCTGCAGGTGGAGAAAAGAGCTCCCTATCCAGCCAGAGGCCATCAGCTGCCTTCCTGAAGGGCTTAGAGAGGTAGAGTCAGTACTGTGAATGTAGAAAGGAGACAAAGGTGCTAACAGATCAGAATGGAAGATCAGAATGGAAAGTGTGGTGTCCACACCAGAATGTTAAAGAATGCTGTTTTTATTCCTGGACAAAACACCATGACCAAGAAGCAAGTTAGGAAGGAAAGAGCTTATTCAGCTTACTCTTCCACATTGCTGTTCATCACCAAATGAAGTTAGGACAGGAACTCACACAGGACAGGAACTTGGAGGCAGGAGCTGAGAGATAATGCAGAGGCCATGGAAGGGGTGCTGCTTACTGGCTTGCTTCCCCTGGCTTGCTCAGCTTGCTTTCTTATAGAACCCAAGACTACCAGCCCAGGGATGGCACCGCCCATAATGGGTCCTCCCTCCTTGATAACTAATTGAGAAAATGACTTACAGCTGGGTCTCATGGAGACATTTCCTCAAGGGAGGCTCCTTTGTCTGTGATAACTCCAGCTTGTGTCAAGTTGACACACAAAACCAGCCAGTACAGGCTCCTACTGGGAAAGTGAAGCTCCGAAAGCCTGAAAGGAAGAAGTGACAAGATCAGGAAGGCATAGAAAATGACGAGTGTCCTCCTAAGGAATTTGGTGCTATTGTGGCTATCATGGCAAGCCACTGAAGGGTTTTAACCAACAAAGGAAATTGGTAAGAATTTCATTTCAAAGATATCGCTTTGGCAGAAGTATGAGGAATGGATGGGTTCTAAGCAAGAGTGAATTAAACAGAAATTTGTTTTCAGGGTTATTTAAAAAGAATCAGTAAAAAGAAGGATGAGGACCTAAAATGAGGGAAAGACAGGGAAACAATGAGAGAGACAATGCGATAGAATTGGACATATAAGATGGGGTAGGAGTGGCTCAGCTGACCCATAAGTCATTGACTTCAATGCTGCAGAGACGGTGCTGCCCCTTTTAAGAGAGCACAGGTAGGACTCTATTCCTGTGTCCTGTTTCAGATTAAGTAATTAATTTACTTCTTAAAAACCTTCAGTGGAGAAGAGGATGCTCACAGTCATCGATTGGATGGAACACAGGGCCCCCAATGGAGGATCTAGAGAAAGTACCCAAGGAGCTAAAGGGGTCTGAAACTCTATAGGTGGAACAACAATATGAACTAAGTACCCCTGGAGCTTGTATCTCTAGCTGCATATGTAGCAGAAGATGGCCTAGTTGGCCATCATTGGGAAGAGAGGACTCTTGGTCTTGCAAAGTTCATATGCCCCAGTACAGGGTAACGTCAGGGCCAAGAAGTGGGAGTGCGTGGGTAGGGGAGTTGGGGGGAAGGGTATGGGGGACTTTTGGGATAACATTTGAAATGTAAATGAAGAAAATAGCTAATAAAAAATACTAAAAAAAATCTGTGGAAATCTTGTTATATTCCCAAGAGTAGCCCATGCATGCATCAGGGACTAAACACAGAAAATCAGCTTCCCTAGTACAGTACACTGAAATCAAGTGTTTGTAAACACCCCAAATGGTGGTTGCATTAGTTCTTAAGTCTAGAAGAAAACCAAAATCAAAACCAAAACCAAAACCAAAACCAAAACCAAAAACAAAAACAAAAACAAAAAAGCTAAAGATCTAAGGAAAAACAACAAAGCAATAGTTGACACTGTGCCCTGAGAAGACATCTCTATGCTTTGAAGTATCTTATTGCAGAAAGAACAACATGCAGTTTGTGAAAACATTTAGTTTAGCAGAAATATTCATAATAAGGTCCATAAAAAGATAACAAAACCTAATACAACCATTCAAGTGTGATTTCATGGTGTAAAGGTAGACAGACAACAGCAGATTGTAGGAGGTTGTCTGCCTACTGTGCACCTAGGGAAGTCTTTAACTGTTGTGTCCGGCCAGCCGACTACATGTTTGGGTTTTGAGTATTGTACATATAACCACACTTTGTGTGGGACACAGACATACAACTTAGAGACTATTATTAAACTCAGGATGAGGTGGAGAACTCAAAATCAAATGTGTGGATTAATAATAATGATAAGTATGACTGTGGTCTTTCTAAGCATGTGTGGGTGCAGTTAGGAAGACATTAACCAGCATCAGTGAGCAGAGGGTACAGAGACATTTTCCATAATCAGATTACTGGTATCACTTTCATGCCCAAAGACACCAGGGTAGAATTTGGAATTTGGTAGTGGCTCTCTAGAGCAAAGTAATCGATTGGGGCGGGGGACACGTCCACATTGAGAAATGCATTGCAGGTATTGACTCACATGGTTATGGAGACTGGCAGGGTGTATCAACAAAGTGGAGATCCACAAGATGCAACAGTGGGGCACATACACAAAGGTCATTCATGTAGATGACAGAGGAAGGAGTTATATAACTCTGTTCTTATGCAAGAGAAGGAATATAACTGATATCCTAGTTTGAAGACAATTAGGAAAAATTATTTCCCTTATTGAGGTAACAGTCACCTGTTTTCTTCTTCTTCTTCTTCTTCTTCTTCTTCTTCTTCTTCTTCTTCTTCTTCTTCTTCTTCTTCTTCTTCTACTCTGGGTATAGGATAATTAGTGCAGGCATAGTGTTACAGAGGGCAGTATACCTAAACTATAGATTTAAATGTTAATCTCATTTTTAAAACACCCTCTAATATGTAATGGTAAGTTTGATCCCGCAGGCCAGCCAGGCTAACACATGAAATCAAACCAGTAAAATGAACACTTTTTTTTTTCTATTTAGAGATTGTTTGATCTCAGTCAAGCAAATGGCAAATCATGAATTTTTGTTGAACTAATAGCAATAACAACAGCAAACAAGAATAATCACCACCAAGTCACATCTCATCTGTGAAGTTTTTCGAAAAATGCCTTTCCAGAGGCTGCCAAGTGAGGTCTCACTGTGCTCCGAAATCCCTGCATTCTCCCCAGAGCATGGAGTCCTGGTGGTCACAGTGACTGGTCAAGATTAGTGATAACATACTGCATCTAACAATCACTCTCAGAATATTCCTCTATCAATCAAGTCATTGGTAGCAAAAACCTCTGCATTCAAAATTCACATACTCTTTATTGATTGCCTCTCCTAGTGTTTCTTCTTATGGGCCAGTCCCAGAAACAGAGAAGAGAATAAAATATGAACATTTAAAATGTATTTTTAATTAGAGGACTTTCATAATCCAAAGCTCTGTAAAACTACTAGCGCCAGAGGTGCCCTGGTCCCCATTTAATCTTCATTTCCCCAGCTCTCATCAGCTGTGCGTGCAGATGCTGAAATCTTGTTTGTTTATCATGGGGCCAAGAAGATTTATGGTTGGGCGCATATTGGGCTGCCTTCCCTGCTCTCTTGGCACAGCGCTTGTGCTACTCAGCACGGGGGACACTTAAACATGCTTAATGGGGAACTCAGTCCCACATGTTCCCTGTGGTTGTCATCTGGTTATTTTTTCAGCTTCTGCTTTGCTTGAAGTTAAGGTAATTACAAAGTTATTATTTGTCATTTCCATTATCTTTGGGGTCAGAAAGGCATCTGTTGAAAGTTAGTATCATCTGTCACTTTTGCTGGCCGGTGGTCAGCACCTGGGGGGACTTGAAAAATGAGGGAAGACACAGGTCATCATTGTGTGTGTGCTGGGAAGAGAGAGGAGGGGAAGGGGAGGAAGAAGAGGAGGAGAGGAAAGGGAAGGGAGAGAGAGATCAGGAGGGAGGAAGGGTGTTGGGAAAGAGAGAAGGAAGGGAGGGAGAAGGGGCATGAGGGAGAAAGAACACTCTGCAATGAGAACTTAGGGAAGAAGTAGGTATCTCCTTGCTGCATGGTTACTCTAGTCTGTAAAAAATGCTTCTGTCTATGTGAAATTCAAAAGTTTGGGACCACTCATATGGAAAACAATAGTGACATCAAAGGAGCTGTTGGCATTTCCTTCCTACCGGGATCGTTTTCTTCCCTGACATGCCGCACAGAGTTCTCTTTTTATAGGAGTGAAACTGGGGAAATGGTCTGGGTGTGAAATGCTGTTTCAGCCAATGAAGAGACATAAGTGAGGTAGAGGATCAGTATTGGCTTTCTGAGTCAGCCAATGCCTCTGAGTTTTGCAAATCCAATGTTAGCACTGAACCTTCAGCTAGTGCACAGAATCTTCTTTTTATTCTTATTCTTTTCCACCAAAAGCCATCAGGAATTAATTTAGTCAGTGTTGGTTATGAAATCTTCACCCTAATATGTCAAATCTGCATTATAGTCTGAAAGCAGGCATGGGGCAGGGTGAAGCATACATACATAAATGCTCATGGCTATGTTCTAATAAAACTGTGCAATCAGCACCGAAGCAGGGTTGGTTCACAAGACAAGGTTTGCTGACATCTGCTTTCACTGATGGGCAACTTCAAGCTTGGCCAGCAACAAATCATCACTTGAGACTAAGAGAGATTTAAAGAGCCAAAGGATAAGTCCCACTGTGTAGATCCATAGAAGGTTGATATTACTAAGGCCTAACTTCTTTCTGGCTGACCTAGTCCCTCACCATATATCTTTAAAATGTTTACCTAGTAGATACAGCACAACTCCTGTGCCTAAGGCTTTTCTTTGCAGAGAAAAAGCCAAATGTGCGTGTGTGTGTGTGTGTGTGTGTGTGTGTGTGTGTGTGTGTGTGTGAGAGAGAGAGAGAGAGAGAGAAAGTAAACCATGAATCTCAGAAGGACAAAGAGAGGGGTATATATGTGATTAGAGAGAGAAAAAAGAATGGAGAAATGATATAATTATATTTCAATTTCAAAATATAAAGAACTGAAATAAAGATGAAAAATGGTTATAATTCAGCAATTCTACTTTGCTTTGCATGCTTTGGGAAGATCATTTGTTTTCTGTTGCATTCCTAGAAGATAAAAATATGGCCAAGTTCAAAACCCTCCACATTGGTGCACTCATATGCTCAGCAAATGACTTGTGTCTGAATATTAATCATGGATAGAGCTGGTGTCAGATCATCTGTGTTGGGTGTCTTAATAGCATGCTCTCCTGGAAGACAGGAGGCGATTCACCTAATCCTCAAAAAGGGAAATGGAATCTTTGCAGATCAGTGAAGTTAGTCCAAATGTCAGATTAGAGAAAGATAATATGCCAAACCAAAGACCAGGGCTTAGCCTTCCGTGTGTTGGGCATTCACCAGGATTTAGAACATGGGGGACTGATGTTGAGTTCCACTTTACAAAAGCCTTTAACTTTCCTTAAAAATTCATCTGAGTTTGATGAATCTGGGGAGCTTATTCTCTATTTTGGATCTGTCCTACAAAGAGGTTCTTAAAATTAATATAAACAGGGACTCATTTCAACTTCATAAAAAATTATACTACATCCAAAGGAGTTTCCTTAAACTTTATAAAATTTAAGGCAAGAATGAAGAAACACGTTAATATCTGCTAAAATTCCATTTAAAATTCCTCTACCTTTAGAACATGGATCCTACTTGGCACCACTAAAAATCAATCCCAAGGTTCTTTCACTTTTTTTTATAATAGAGAGCAGAGGGTTGAGAAGAACTGGAGTTAGATTCAGTGCTCATGGTTCAAGTACTAACCAGTATGTGATGACTAATTTCATCTTTTCTTATTTTTCTTTTTAGTATATGGTTGAAGGTTTATGTTGACCACCTGGAAAAATTCCTTCAGTGTCCTAATGAACATGTGTTGTGTTGCAAACTCGGGCATTCTTTCTGAAGACTGTGGGCATTATAAAAGCATTGATACATCTCCAGTTGAGGTAGGAATTCTACAAAGCACAGAAATGTTTTCAACTAATATAAATCAGAAAAAGAGGAAATGCATATTTTCTAGGGACTTAAAATCCTAGGGACTAAAAGCTCCTTAAAGGTAATGCCAGAAATGAGTTTTATTTAGTAGAAAGTAATAAAAATGACACACTGTTCAAGAGTCTTTGCTATAAGTCAAAGTATGTTTCCTCAGATACTGATTCAGTACATTCTACCTAGAAATGGCTATTGATACGCTATTGAAATATAAGTAGAAATGTGGTTATTGTAATGCTGAGTGATAGGCCTTGCCCACATCAAATGCCACATACTAGCTGTACCTGACTGATCGCTGCAATTTGCAGGGTTATTCAACACTGGTGTTAGCTACAGCCTGATACATGAGGCCATAACTTAAAATGAGAACTTCAAACAATTAAAAAGGTAGAAGCACACTGATAATTTAGAACTAAAGTCATTTATACAACCTTCCATCTTATAGCAAATTCTGGAAAGTTAGATCAGTTGGGAAATCTGTTTTTAAGAATTTGGGTATTCATCCCAGATACGGTTACCAAACTCTGACACTATTGTGGATACTAAGAAATGCTTGCTGAAAGGAGCAAGCTACCAATCAAGAAGTACCCATGGTTCCAGCTGCATATGTAGCAGATGATGGCCTTGTCAGTCATCAATGGGAGGAGAGGACCTTGGTCCTATGTAAGTTTGATAGATGTCCCAGTGTAGGGAAATTGAGGGTGGGGAGGTGGAAGTGGGTGGGTGGGTGGGTGGAGAAAAACCCTCATAGAAGCAGGGGGAGGGAGGATAGGATACGGGGTTTCTGGGAGGGGGGAAACGAGTGAGGGGATAACACTTGAAATGTAAATAAATTAAAATAAAAATAAATAAATAATAAAATTTAAAAAAATAATTTGTATTTGAAACACAATATATACTTTAGAAAAAAAAGAAATGTTAGTTATCAAGTGTTTCTTCATTACTGGGAAGCTGATGCTACCTATAGGTAGAAATAATGAAGAAAATGTTACCTCAGAGATGTCTTATTCCTTCCTAGTGACTAGATTACAAGAGCCTCCATGCAGACACTGGCTCAAGTTTTAGTTTACAGCATTTATTGTCTAAAGTGCAAAGATAGTGATAGATGTGCATAAAGATTATTAACCCAGAATTTGCATTGATGTACAACTACAATATAAATGCCTTAACCACTCACCCAGCAGAAAGCTGCAAAAGCTCAGTATTATATTGATTAACTCATATTTATATTTAAGAATGGCCGTTAGCTCAGTGCTTCTTGTCTTTATGCCATTGGTCTGGAGGCTGGGAAGCAAGATAGTAAGCAGTAAATTATCCTTTAGGACACTGGTTGACCAACAAGAACTGGAGTTACTCATTTTATATGACCCATAATAGCTAGAATAATCTTAGAAATACCAGTTAATAAACACTACTTAGTATCTATTTTTCAAATACATGAAATCTGTGAACTAGCCACTTATAGATAAAAGAGAAGGAAGGAGCCAAATGCATTAATACTAGAACGAGCTATTGACTTGCAATCAAGCTTTTGACCTATAAAATAAGGTTCTGTCATCTGCATAAGATAATAAGTATACTCTATTATACTTCTGAGACTTTAAGTTTGCAATGCTGTTTCATGCACTAGTTTACCAATAAATCATTCATGTCTTAAAGACAGTAAGAATGTGTGTCGCATGTCTCCTTAGCATAGGAACATTGTTCATTACTCTTTATTATTTCATACATTCCTAACTATAAGAGCCATTTTCTGCATTTATCAATACACACTTAAGTACCCCTGTCCTGGATCTATGTGGCACATCTACAGTTGAAATGACAAGCAGAAGAACTTGAAAGAGATAAGTCAAACCCTCCAAATATACTATGAGCATAAAATTATATGAGTAATATTTCTTTGTGAATCCTATCTCCTTAGCCTTATTGAGAAACTGGCCCATCACTTCTTCTATTGTAATTATGAAGATTATTTGATTTTATTCTTGTCTTCTTCATGGCCAGGCTGCAAAGTCTAACACTCATACTAAGGCATAAAATTGTAGTAGGATACTACAAATGTCTCTAGTCTAGGAACAAAAGGTAAATTTTCTCATTTATGTGCCCAAGAAAGTCCTGATCATCACTCCTGAAATAGCGGAGAGGCAGAGTGAGATATTGGTGAGGTTAGAGTCACAGACATCAGTGCAAATTCTGTGGTTGGTTTTAACTAGAAAACTCTGGATACTGAAAGGATCCTCCCATGGCCTCTCTGCTTTGTAATACATAGAAACTTGGGCCTTGACTATAATATATCCTCCATTAAAAAGAGATACGAGTAGTTAGAAAGATTCAAGAGTCAAGAACTGAACAGTAGATGCTCACAGTGTAATCCCAGCCCTTGGGAGGCTGAGGAAGGAGGACTGCAAGGTCACATGGCAGAACCTTCATTCAAATATTAAGAATACAAAAATCAATCAATCAATGAATCACACACACACACATCAGTATTAAACCACACACACACACACACACACATATATATACACACACACATATGTATGAATATATATATATATATATATATATATATATATGTACTAATGTATATATCGGTATTATTATATCCCAAAGTGTCAGCTACTGAACAAGGGGGCAATTTTGCATACCTAGGATACCTGCTGTCACTTTAAGATACTGTTAATATAGCTCTAAAGATGATAAAGTTGCCTTTTCTGTCTCTTTATAATTTATATTTCTTCCTAACTAAAACACTTTGAAGAAACTTCCAATGAGCAAAGGTTCCCATTTTACTCTGACTCACTTGTCAAGATAACTCAGGACACACCTTCTTAAGCTCCAGGTCACAACTCAACAAGGGATCATGGAATTGAATGTGGGGGCAGCAATAATATTTGCAGCAGTGACAGATTGCATAAGCAACAGGAAAAAACTAATTCAAAGTCAGACCCATAAATGGCTAATGTTTTTGATGGTGCTCACCTATGCTGTGTCTCGTGACTTCACTGTATCCTTGTTTCTGCACATACACCTGCATTTTCCCTTATGCATGCCTTCATAGTAATGCACATTAAGTTATACATTTCATGTTTTTATTGTGCATACATACTTTCTGCTCTTCTAGAAATGTAACAATTTTATCATGGAAAACAAAAATTCAGATTTTTCCTTCTGTCTAGTCTCAGCATGTATCATCAGTGTATCTTTGGAGTATAGTGTGTTAAAATGTTAAATTAAAAACCGTCACCAGTGAATTGTTTTGAGATTCATAAATGGCCATTCAGTGACTTTTTTGGTTAGCATTAGGACAGAATTTTCTAAGTATAACAGAATTCTCAGTACTGATGATTATAACATGAAATATCAAACAACAACTATAAATACTGAAGGCACTCTTCAGCCAAGATTCAATTATTTATATAAAGATAAACATGTCTCATTAGTAGGAAAACTTGCATTAATATTTAATATATGGTAAAGTTACATATATATATATATATACACATATATGTATACATATAAAAGAATTTTTTTCAAATAAATTTCTTTATTACCTGTGATCTACAGATGTCTGATTTGCGTAGCTATTCTGTGCATCTATATACCTACAGTTGCATAAGTTTTCTCCACCAAAAAGAGGGTAGAAATCATTAAAAACTATAAAAGCCCTGGACTAGAGTAAACTTTGGTCATTATGATGCTAATTTCTCAGCATGGATGCATTTCCATTGGCTTCCTTTGCTTTTTTTTTTAATATATGCTTTATGATCTTGATAGAGTAAGTTCAGAAATACATACTTGAATTTGCATATCATCAAGAACATACCCATTATGCAAGGGATAGTGACACACATCTTTAATTCCAGAACTTCAAATCAAAAGACAAAGGAATCTGTGAATTTGAAGCCAGCCTGATCTTATGAAGGAAGTTCCAGAGTATTCATGGGCTACATAATAAAACCCTGTCTCAAAAGAATAGGAGGAGTAGGAGGAGAAAGAGGAGGAGGAGGGAGAGGAGGGGGAGGAGGAGGAGGAGGAGGAGGAGGAGGAGGAGGAGGAGGAGGAGGAGGAGAAGTGTATTCACAGCTACCTGTATTTTGCTTATGAATATGTATAAGGTACACAATAAAATACTCCTACTTTCCCTGTCTAAAAGGGTCACCAGTTTTCTTGTAATTAGTGCCCCCTCCCACTTTCTGAAAGTAATAAACCTCTGATTCCTTTATCTCTGGGTTTTGCTCATTAGTTTTGTACCCACTAATGGAGGCAAATCCATTGAACTCAATTATAAACTGTAAAACACTTGGCCATGAATTTATGCTGATACAGAAATAAAGAAAAGAAGAGAAAAGAGGAGGAGAGGAGAGAAGAGGAGAGGAGGGGAGAGGAGAGGAGAGGAGAGGAGAGGAGAGGAGAGGAGAGGAGAGGAGAGGAGAGGAGAGGAGAGGAGAGGAGAGGAGAGGAGAGGAGAGGAGAGGAGAGGAGGAGAGGAGAGGAGAGGAGAGGAGAGGAGAGGAGAGGAGAGGAGAGGAGAGAAGAGAAGAGAAGAGAAGAGAAGAGAAGAGAAGAGAAGAGAAGAGAAGAGACGAGACGAGACGAGACGAGACGAGACGAGACGAGAAGAGAAGAGAGAGAAGAGAAGAAGAGAAAAAAAGAAGGGAGGGAGGGAGGAAGGAAGGAAGGACGGAAGGAAGGAAGGAAGGGGAGGGAGGAAGAACCTGAGTGAATAAATAGGAGATAAGAGACAAATCTTCCATACAGAAGGATTTCAATTAATTTATATTGATTGCTCTGCTCCCTTATCAAGGAAGGGAGGCCCAGCTGTTCCCTGTGAGTGTGGGCTTTCCTTATGACTTTCTTCCTAGAATTCCATACAGAATGCAGAATAGGCAGAAACATCTGCCCAACACTGCTGCTGCTGGACAAGGGCAAGACCATCAGTGGCACTCCATTTTGGCAGTGTGCATCCTTACTGGGGGCAATGAAAGGGGCCCCGATATTTGTGGTTATGTCAGCACTAGCACAGTGATAGGGAGATGCAACCTTACCCTGCATCAAGCAGCTTGAGTGTGTTTCACACTCTCCTTTCAGACCTCCACTCAAGTAATGCCAGAACTTTGATTATAGGGTAGAAAAGAATTTTAGGATTAGAGAAATTAACGCTAAGTCAGTAAGTGGATAAACCTAAGGAATAGTGACACTTTAGAGTTAAACATGGGCATGGAGAAACACACAAATGGGGGAGATAAAGATAGATAGATAGATAGATAGATAGATAGATAGATAGATAGATAGATAGATAGACAGACAGACAGACAGATATTTGAACAGGGCAGTACACACCAAAGTCATAGGTATAGCTGTCTCAAGATGAAAAGCCACTGTCTTCAGTGACTCTATGCTGTTTTTCTCTGGCCTTCCAAACTGCATTGCTCAAAGGTTATAATTTATAACAAGGTCTAAAGATTAAGCAAAGTTTAAAAATGGCATATCTCTTTTCTTGAAGGAATTTCCCTTTCTTTGTAATAAAAAATCGTATGATGATTTCTTTTTCTTGCTGCTGCTACTGATGGTGGCCATGTTTCTGTGTGATGAGGTATCATGCTGTAGCCAAGAGCCCAGGCACTGGTTTGTCCTCATCTGGTACTCACTGTGTAGCCCAGGTTGACCTTAAACTTCCATTGAATTATAATTTATAATTTCTTTATAATTTATATTTCTTCCTAACTAAAACACTTTGAAGAAACTTCCAATGAGCAAAGGTTTCCATTTTACTCTGACTCACTTGTCAAGATAACTCAGGGCACACCTTCTTAAGCTCCAGGTCACAACTCAACAAGGGATCATGGAATTGAATGTGGGGGCAGCAATAATATTGGCAGCAGTGACAGATTTTAAAACTTGCATAAGCAACAGGAAAAAACTAATTCAAAGTCAGACCCATAAATGGCTAATGTTTTTGATGCTGCTCACCCGTGCTATGTCTCGTGACTTCACTGTATCCTTGTTTCTGCACACACACCTGCATTTTCCCTTATGCATGCCTTCATAATAATGCACGTAAAGTTATGCATTTCATGTTTTTACTGCGCATACATACTTTCTGCTCTTCTAGAAATGTAACAACTTTATCATGGAAAACAAAAATTCAGATTTTTCCTTCTGTCTAGTCTCAGCATGTGTCATCAGTGTATCTTTGGAGTATAGTGTGTTAAAATGTTAAATTAAAAACCGTCACCAGTGAATTGTTTTGAAATTCATAAACGGGCATTCAGTGACTTCTTCAGACTCAGGAGTGCCCACATTGCAGACAGCAATCTCCATGTCCAGCTGAAGGGTAAATTTTTGAGCTGCTTTGTTTATATATTTGGTGTAGTTACAGCTCATTTCAAAGGTCACAAAGATTAGGCCCTGTGGAAGCTCGTTTTACTTGCTTGTAACACCCTAGTATGGAATGGAGGCTTCTGGGAAAAGGAACATTGTCCCTGTAGGCTATTTTGACTTTTTCAGTTTTATTTATATTTCTTGACTCCATCTGAATCATTTCTTTAGTGCCTACAGGACAGCAGTTACATAAGACCTGAAAAATGGAAGAAATTAGAGACTCATGAGAAATCCTTTAGCAATTATTTTCTCTGTTTTTGCAAATGTACAATTACCCTAAAACAAAAAGATTATTTAAATATAAGAGAGACATGACTGGGTTTTGTATCTTCCATGCTACGTTTTATTTGTCACTGGGAATTGCTACCCTGTTCTTTTGGGAGTGTTCTTTGTGAGCCTGAAGAATTCTGCTTGGTCATTGAGTGTGTAGGTTATGGAGCTGTCTGATATCTCTACTATCCTCAGAATCCTACAGAGACAAAATTTGGAGCTGTGACGAAAGGATGGACCATCTAGTGACTGCCATATGCAGGGATCCATCCCATAATCAGCTTCCAAATGCTGACACCATTGCATACACTAGCAAGATTTCGCTGAAAGGACCCAGTTATAGCTCTCTCTTGTGAGACTATGCCGGGGCCTAGCAAACACAGAAGTGGATGCTCACAGTCAGCTATTGGATGGGTCACACGGCCCCTAATGGAGGAGCTAGAGAAATTACCCAAGGAGCTATAGGGAACTGCAACCCTATAGGTGGAACAACAATATGAACTAACCAGTACCCGGGAGCTCTTGTCTCTAGCTGCATATGTATCAAAAGATGGCCTAGTCGGCCATCACTGCGAAGAGAGGCCCATTGGACTTGCAAACTTTATATGCCCCAGTACAGGGGAACGCCAGGGCCAAAAAGGGGGAGTGGGTGGGTAGGGGATTGGGGGGGTGGGTATGGGGGACCTTTGGGATAGCATTGAAAATGTAAATGAGGAAAATACCTAATTAAAAAAAAAAAGAAAGGCTAAACATCTTAGAATCATCTTTCACATATTATATTGACAAATCAATGTAACACAATTCTTATGGTCACTACTTTACTACCATATTTCCATGACTGATCACTGGTGAGCAGAATTGAAAATAAATGCAACATATGAAATCATTATATTAAAAAAAAAAAAAAAGAATCCTCAAGCACTGAATTCTCGATATATGTTAGGCACATGAAGAAAAATTGATTATGGTTTTCCTGCTCATAATACATAAGATGCAGGTTCTCATTGGGGAGTGAAAAGGAATCTTTAAGCCAAGCTACGAAAAAAACATAAGACATTCTTTCAATCTTTTAAAGTTCTCTTCGAGTCAACAAAGGAATCACAGATTTTCACCTCTCGTCAAAATCAAGTCATCCACACTCATCCCTCCCATTGTAAAAAAAAAAAAAACGACTGCAGCATCCCCTCTCCTGCCACCATCTCCTGGTGGTCACACCAATCTTCCCTCTCTCTTCCTTATTCATTGCTTTGTCCCAGCCCCCAGTTCTCAACTCTGGCAGGAAGTCCCTCAAGAACTCCAGCTAGGGAAACTGGTAGGCAACCTGCAGAACTTCACCCTTCTTCCTTTGCTGCAAGTCCACTCCACAGTCTCAACCCCAGCTCTGTAGCAGAGCACCTGCAATAACCTCTCCGGATTATCTACCCCTGTTCTCAGGGGACTAAGAAAATCCTGGTAGAACACCCAGCTTTCCTCCCTCCTGTGAACCCTCCAACCCCATTCCTAAGTATCAGTTTCCAATATTTATTTTATTATTAATTAATTTATTTTACACTCCATATTTTATCCCCCCCATTTACACTCTGATTGTTCCATGTCCCATACCTCTTCCCCACTCACCCCCATGTCCATGTGGATGTCTCTACCTTACCCACCCCACCTGACCTCTAAACTCCCTGGGTCTCTTGAGGCTTAGGTGCATCATCTCTGAATGAACACAGACACAGCAGTCCTCTACTGTATGTGTGTTGAGGGTCTCATATCAGCTGGTGTATGCTACCTATTTGGTGGTCCAGTGTTTGAGAGATCTCTGGGGTCCAGATTAATTGAGACTGCCCATCCTCTTACAGGATCGCTGTTCTCCTCAGCTTCTTTCAGCCTTCCCTAATCAACAACAGGGATCAGCTGCTTCTGTCCATTAGTTGGGTGCAAATATCTGCATCTGATTCTTTCAGCTGCTTGTTGGGTCTTCTGGAGTGCAGTCATGCTAGATTCCTTTTTGTGAGTGCTTCATAGGCTCAGTAATAGTGTCAGGTCTTGGGACTGCACATTGAGCTGATTCCCACTTTGGGCCTGGCTCTGGACCTTCTTTTCCCAGGCTCCTCTCCATTTCCATCAATTCAGTTCTTTCAGACAGGAACAATTATGGGTGAGAGTTTTAACTGTGGAATGGCAACTTCCCCCTCCTCATTTGATGCCCTATCTTCCTGCTGGAGGTGGGCTCTATAAGTTCTCTCTCCCTACTGTTGGGCATTTCATCTAAGGTCCCTCCCTTTGAGTCCTGAGAGTCTCTTACCTCCCAGGTCTCTGGTACATTCTGGAGGGTCCTCCCATCCTCTGATCTCCTGAGGTTGCCTGTTTCCATTCTTTCTGCTAACCCTCAGGGTTCAATCATTTTCCCTCACCCAATACCAGATCAAGTTCCCCTTTCCCCTCCTCTCCCTATCCGTCCCCCACCCCTGTCATCCACTGTAGTGCTTAGTGGCTTCACAAATCAGGATCCCAGGAGAATTGCCAATTAGGCAACACACTCAAAAGAGCCCAAGGAATAAACTGTCCCAGACCAGAAAAATGAAGAAGAAGAAGAAGAAGAAGAAGAAGAAGAAGAAGAAGAAGAAGAAGAAGAAGAAGAAGAAGAAGAAGAAGAAGAAAGAGGAGGAGGAGGAGGAGGAGGAAGAAGAAGAGGAGGAGGAAGAGGAGGAGGAGGAAGAGGAGGAGGAGGAGAAAAAGAGGAAGAAGAAGAAGAAGAAGAAGAAGAAGAAGAAGAAGAAGAAGAAGAAGAAGAAGAAGAAATAGAGAAAGAAGGAAAGAAAGAAACACAGACACCACTGTCTCCTAAGAATCAGAGAAGGCAACAGAAATCAAAAAATAGAATATCCACTCAACAAAGACAAAACCAGATATCATAATCTATACAGCTTCCAGAATAATATGTCTCCTCTGGTGCCCAGCCACCCTATCACAGTAGGCCCAAAGTATTGCTACATACCTGAATCATGAGACAAATACTTTAAAATAGCTTTATGAATAGCTTAGAGGCTTTTAAAATAGAAATGAATAAATGCATTAATGAAATCTATGGAAACACAAAGAAAAATTAGAGGCAAATGAATAAAACAGCTCAAGACTTGCAAAGGGTAAGAGAATGCATAAAGAAAAACACAAAGTAAGGGAAATGTAGAAATGAAAATTTAGGAACTCAGACAGGAACTTCAGAGGCAATGCTCACCAAGAGTACAAGAGGTGAAAGAGGGGATTTCAGGCATTGAAGGCACTATTCAGAAATGAATACCTCAAAAAAAAAAAAAACAAAACAACAACAACAACAACAAAAAAACCCTGTTCTATCAAAAAAAAAAAAAAGAAAGAAAGAAAGAAAGAAAGAAAGGAAGGAAGAAATAAAACTACAGACATGAAACATCTAAGAAATCTGGGACACTATAAACAGACCAAATCTAAGAATAAGAGACATAAAGGAAGGTGAAGAAACCCGGGTCAAAGGCAAAGAAAATATTCTCAACAAAATCATAAGGGAAACTTCCATAAGCTAAAGAAGAAAGTGCCTGCCAATGTACACCACGCATAGAGAAAACCAAATAAACTGTGTCAGAAAAGAAGTCCCCTTTGCACATAATCATCAAAATATTAAACACAGACAATAAAGGAAGAATACCAAAAACTGAAAGGGAAAAAACCAAGTACCATATAAAGGCAGACAAATTAGAATAACACCTGACTTTTCAGTGGAAACTTAAATGCTAAAAGAGCCTGAACAGACATTTTATAGACCTGAAGAAACCACAGCTCCTAGCCCATATCAGTATGTGATGCAAAACTTATAATGGAAAAAATAAGTCTCTCAGATAAAGCCAAATTTAAGCAGTCCTGATCTACAAATTCAGCCCTCTAGAAGGCAGTAGAAGCAAAACTCAAATCTAGAGAAGTTAATCACACACAAAAGGGCACAAGGAATAAATAGTCCCAGACAAGAAAATGAAAAGATGGAAAGAGGGCACACATACACACACACACACACACACAGGCAAAAATAACAGAAATCAACAAAGACTGATTATTGAAATTTCTTTTTTTATTAGATATTTTCCTTATTTACATTTCAAATGCTATCCTGAAAGTTTCCTATACCCTCCCTCGGCCCTGCTCCCCTACCCACCCACTTCCACTTCCTGGCCCTGGCATTCCCCTGTACTGGGGCATATAAAGTTTGCAAGTCCAAGGGGCCTCTCTTCCCGACTAGGCCATGTTCTGCTCCATATGCAGCTAGAGACATGAGCTCTGTGGGTACTGGTTAGTTCATATTGTTGTTCCACCTATAGGGTTGCAGACCCCTTCAGCTCCTTGGATACTTCTCAATATCAGTACTTTCAATTCTCCAGTAAATAGATATAGACTAACATCAAGGATAGAGGTTTCCTCAGGGTAAAAGATGAAAACACAGTACTACAAGCAAATGGACCTGAGAAGCAAATTGGTGTACCCATTTTAATATCTAACAAAATATACTTTGAACCTCAACTAATTAAAAGAGATAGGGAACTGTAAATGGTAAATTTATTATAAACACATGCTATAAATTAATACAGTGGCTGTTTTTCCTTACCCTAGCTAATTCCCCAATAACAACAGAGAGCCCAAGATTTATTTTCAAGCTTTATTTCAATACCTGGACAGTCAATTATTTACATTAATCCCCTAAACTAATCTGGCTACCTCCCAGCACAAATTACCCTAATACATGCATGTTGGGCCTCCCATTCTCCAGCTGAATTCTCTTGGACTCCTTCCTTCCTCCTCATGGCTCAATCTGTCTTCCTCTTCTCTCTCTATCTTTCTCCTCTGGCTGGCAGATGCCCCACCCTATTCTCTTTTTCCCAGTCATGGGATGATCAGCTTTTATTGACAAGGCAGAAAATAAATAGTAAATATTTTTTACAGAAACTTGAGACAGGAATTTTTTTTTTTACATAGCATGTATGTGTGTGTTTTTTTTAAAAAAAAATCTCTTTATTTATTTTATGTACGTGAGTACACTGTAGCTGTATTCAGACACACTGAAGAGGGCATCAGATCGCATTATAGATGATTGTAAGTCACCATGTGGTTGCTGGGAATTGAACTCAGGAACCTCTTCCAGAGCAGTCAGTGCTCTTAACCACTGAACCATCTCTCTAGCCCAAGACAGGAGATTCTTAACATAAGCATTACAATGTCATGTCAAGATTGAAACAAGATAGATCTGATAGCATAGAAATTAAGGTAAGTTTTAAACAGTGCAACAAAACACTATGCCCACAATGAAGGACACTAGATTCTCATTAGAGAAAAAAAATCCACCAGAGTGACATTTCAATTCTTAACATCATACTCGAAAAACAAGGACACCCAAATTTTTAAAGGAAACACTCCTATAATTTGTCACATATTGGCCCTCACACACTGACAATGGGGGATTTCAATACACCACTCTTACCAATAGACAGGTCATCCAGAGAGAAATTAACCAGAGAAATGCTAAAGGTAAAACATTCTATAAACCAAATAGATTTAACAGATACTTACAGAAGGGTTCACCCAAGTACAAAAGGATACACCTTCTTCTCCGCACTACATGAAACTTACTCCAAAACTGACCACATAGTAAGAAATGAAGCAAAGCTCAACAGGTATGCAACAACTGAAATACCACCTTGAATCCTATCAGACCACCCCACATTGAAGCTGGATATCAATAACAACAGAAAGATTACGAAATTCCCTATTAAACACAATCTAGGTCAAGAAAAAAAAGAAAAGAAATAAAAGCCTTTCTAAAATTGATTGAAAATGAATAGACAACATATCCAAATTATGGGATACCATGAAAGCAGTTCTAAGAAGAAAGTTAAACAAACAAACAATAGAACTGGAGCAAACCCTCATGTTAGCAACATAACAACATACCTGCAAGCTCTAGGATAAAAAGAAGAAAACCTTGCAGCCTGAGAGTTATTCCACAAAGCACGTGAACACCTATCTCAGTCAGACAGGGATTTATTGAACACACACCCTAATACTGATCAAATCAGGGACATAGCTCAGAATTATCTGAACTATGACATCAAACATTTTTCAGGGCAGGTTTATAAAGGAAAACAAAAGAGCACAAAACACACAGTGAGCTCCTAAGCAGGTGCAGGAAGTGCTGCCTGGTGGTCAGCTCTGACTAAAGCCATTTTAGACATAACAGTTTATATTGACCTTTATTTTGATGGATCCTCCTGCTTAAAGCTTTGTAGAATTTAAGATTAACAGCATAGGGTCTCCATCTGCCCCACACACCCCAGGGAGCTAAGCTGTTCCACAGCCCTCTGCACACAAATCCTGCCAGGAGAGCTCCCAGGAGAGTCTCCCAGGAGGGCTCTCATTCCTAAGCTCAGAGATGAGATGGCCACTTTGTGCTCTAATAGCTGTCCAAAGTGGGACTGGCCAGGAGCACACAGAGCACAGGAACAGTGGAGACTATAGTCTATAGATATTATAGACTATAATAGCTGGGGACAGGATCCTTCTGGTCTCCATCTGCACCATAGAGCTAAGGCCGTCCCATAACCCTCCACACCCAAACCCTGCCCAGGAGAAAGATGGTCTCCCCAGGAGTGCTGACACACCTAAGATCATAGGCTTATAGCCCCATAGGAGGGACAAGCTCCAACCAGAGACAGCAAGACCAACTAATACTAGAGATAATCAGATGGGGAGAGGCAAGTGCAAGAACCTTACTAACAGAAACCAAAGCAACTTGGCATCACCAGAATCCAGTTCTCCCACCACAGCAAGTGCTGGATACCCCAACACACCCAAAGATTAACAACATAATATTATACAGAGCATAACAGGGTATATGGTCACCATGACCCTTCTCTGAGTCAAGTTATTTTTCTGTGTCAATGACTGGCAGGAATAGTACAACAATAATATGAAATGGCTGGCAGGCATGGAATAAATGGCTTCAGATAATGCTGGGGGTGGGGGGGTGGGGGAGACCTCAACATAAATCACAGGGAAAAGGAGTAGATGGCAAGACATAATCAAACGTAGGTCTGACATCAATAAAATATAAACAAAAGAACAATAAAAATAATCAAGGAAACAAAGAGTTGATTCCTTGAGGAAATTAATAAGATCAACAAACCCTTATTCATATCAACTAAAAAGCAGAGAAAGGATATCCAAATTAACCAAATCAGAAATGAAAAGGGGAACATAACAATAGACAGATAATCTAAAGAATCACAAAGAAATACCATAAAAATCTGTACTCCACCAAATTGGAAAATAAAAAATAGTGGATGATTTTTTTTTCAATTAGTACCACTTGTCTTAGTTAAATCAAAACCAGCTAAACCATTTAAACAAAAACTATAATGCTTAGTGAAATAGAAGGAGTCATTAAAATCTCCCAACAACAACAACAATAATCTAAGGCCAGATAGTTTTAGCGTAGAATTCTACAAACTTGCAAAGAAGAGTTAACATCAATACTCCTCATTTTTTTCCCCACAAATTAGAAACAGAAGCAACACTGCCTAATTCATTTTATGAGGCTAGTTACCCTGATACCTAAGCCACATAAAGACTCAACAGAGAATTACAGACAAATTTCCTGCCTGAACATAGATACAGCTATATTCAATAAACTAATCATAAACCAAATCCAGAATATATTAAAAAGATCCTCCACCATGATCAAATAGGCTTCTTCCCCAGAGATGCAGGTATGGTTTAGTAAATGAAAATCTATCAATATAATTTACCATATGAACAAACTAAAAGAAAAAAGCCATGATCATTTCATTACAAATGAGACTGTTAAGTCCCTTAACAAAATCCAAAAACCCTTCATGAAAAAAGTCCGGGATAGATTAAGGCTACAAGAGACCTAAACATAATTAACCTTGTAGAGGCTACAAGAGTATATGTTCTTTTGTTGGTGGCTCAGTCTCTCAGAGCTCCCAGAGATCCAAGTTAATTTTTTCTGAATTCTGGCTTGCTAATTCAATTCAGCTGTCTGGCTCAAACTCCTCTCCAGGCTAACTGATTCAACTTGGCTTCTCTGGGTCTCTCCTGAACTGCTCTCCTCTGCTTGGCCTCATACTAACTCTGGCAATATGTTCTAATCTTCTGTCTCCTTCTCGTCCTCTTGTTTATCTTCACCTAGGTCCACCTTATTCTCTCTCTACAGCTTGTTTCTCTATAACTGTCCTGGTAATACTCTGCCCTCCCCCAGTGTGTGTGTGTGTGTGTGTGTGTGTGTGTGTGTGTGTGCTGCTCACTTAAGTTATCTCTTTTTTTCTCTCTTCTCATGAGAGTTTGGCAATTAGACATCACTTTTAAACATGGCTGTTTCCTTCTACAAACCAACTTTAATTCCATTGTTTGAGAATAAAGGCATGTGCCTCCCTAGTCCTGGTATTAAAGGTTTGTGCTAGGGCTGAACAACACCACAACTAGGAACAGGTTTTATAGGTAAATGACAGTTTACAGTGTGATCAAATATTCTGCAGCATACATTGAACTTGATAGAAGAAAAATTGGAAACAGCTTTGAGTTCCTTGGGGTAGGAAAAGACTCTGAATAGGACTTCAATAGTGCCAATATTAAAAACAAACAAACAAAAAAACAAACAAACACACAAAAAGCAATAGATGGGACATCATGAAACTGAAAAGGTTCTGCCCAGCAAAGGTCACTGTCTTTTGTACAAAGCGGTAGCATACAGAATGAGAAAAAAAATTTTAACAACTACACACCCGGTAGAGGACTAATACCCCCAATATATAAAGAACTCCAAAAACTAGATATGACGAAAACAAATAGCCCAATTTAAAAATGAGATGCATGTCTTAAAACAATTTGCAGAAGAGAAAATTAAAATGGCTGAGAAACCCTTAAAGAAACGTTCAACATCCTTAGTCATCAGGGACATGAAAATCAACTACTCTGGTTCCTCTACTACTCTGGTTCCTCTTTAGGTCTTAAACTTCCTTCTTCCCAGATGATGGTAAATTCCTGTGTAAGGCAGTGACCAACTTTTATTCAAAGTGATAGTGTAATGCCAGAGGCAATTCTGAATGTCACTGAATAGGCAAACGTTCTTCCTGAATTCCAAGCCCATGGTCAGCTCAAGGACTTTCTAGGATGCTATATCCTGTCCTATGCTAAGACTACTACTTCTAAGACATCCTTTGCCTCCAAATTTTTATCTATATAATATGTTGCTCTGACAAAGCTATGGAAATATTCCTATGCTTATCATTAACAAAATGGGCAGTATGTAGCTGCTGATCTAAAGCTATGGTAGATACCTTTTTAAAGTTTGTATTCTCAGATTTTTAAACCAAGGATCATTTTCTAACTCTAAAAGGCAGCAAAACATAAGCAGGTCTCTTACAAAAACATAACAGTAGATTCCTTATCTAAATTACGATCTACACAATTAGTTAATTGACAAGAATTACAATGAATATAAAAAGACTTGCCAAGATTGGCGATCTTAACTCTTAAAATTATCTAACAATAAGCATATAGGTAAGGTACAAACTTTCATAGCTATAAGGAGCTGGCCCGAATGGCCAAAAACAGCGTCTCTGACGAAAGCATCTTGTACATTCTCTGTACCAGCCTTTTTCCCTCATGAGTCAGCTTTTTTAGTTGTTTTTATTTTAAGTTGGCACCAGGTTGGTCCTCCTTGCTGCAGCCCATGGTAGAGATACGAAGTTTCTTTATCTGTAAGTGGCTGCTCTCCGATTTCTCCTCTTTTGTGCACTCAACACAGCTTTCTGGTCACAACTGTCAGGGCACTCACAGGTCACAGGTCAGCCTGTCACATTGGAAGCTAGTATGCTCTTATAGCATTCTGTGGAAAAAACAGAAACATTCCCCCTTTTCCCCATATTAAGTATCTGAACAGGATCATGACATGTGCCAATAAGTGGATCCTTTTTATCTGCCCTAGACATTATATCTAGTTTTTTGTTTTGTTTTTAAATAAAAATGTGACTTAAATAATGTGCACAGGGATATAATTTCCCCCTTCTTTGTTTTTAAAGAAGGTATAGTTTTTAAAGTTTTACAATACCTTGTCTTTGAGAATTATAAAATATCTCAGTAACATGTGTAACATTAAATTGTTGACAAAACATCTCAAATCTTTGGCTGTAATAGTCAGTTTTAATTTGATTTAGAACACCAAGCAAGCAAAAAAAAAAAAAAAAAAAATCAACACAGGCAATAACTATACTTTTAGTTGCTTTTCTTGTTAAAGTAGTTGTAATTAGAAAGACTAAAAGGGTATCAATAGTCATATGTGAATATTTTTTTTAATTAAAAATGAGTATCCATTTGCAATAATTGATTAAGTATAAGTCCTCGAGAATTAACACCAATGTGTGGAACAGGTAGAAACTGAGGACACTGAGAGCAAATCTTTACAATATGACATGCACATTTATTTATTTATTTATTTATTTTAAGTACCAAATTATTATTTTAAGCCATTACTAATTTGATGATGTAAAGAATGAGATTATATGGCCAATTATTTTTGTATACGATCCATAATCTACCTGGGATATAAATCTAGCATGGCATTGTCTTAAGAGGTCTTTTCCAGGCAATCGTCAATATTTTAAAACACCATCTACAGCACATAATTTAATTATCTGTGCTGAAGCAGACAGAAACTCAAAAGAATAAACATGTGATCCAATTCACATATACTTTTCTCCCATAGAAGGGTTGTTTTTAATTACAGTAAATGGGATGCATGCATGCATGAATTTATAGAAGATACAAAAGCATGCATATAAGCAATTTAACTTATTTTTAGGATGAGTATCAATTTTATTTAAAATGATGGTATGTAATAGGTCAAATATCAATATTTTGCAATAACCAATTGCTGTTTGGAACAAGGAATTTTTAATTAGCACCACAGCAGCTTTATAATAGGATGTTAAAACTTTGAGGTGAAGAAGGATGCTTTTACATTAATGTTTTTTCTTGCCAAAGAATAGCTATGGACACATTTAATAACAATAACTAGAACATGTAGCTAATATTTGATTACCACCAATTATAATCGATATCAATAGATTATAGAAGTTTCCTCTACTTTCTGTTAAAGCCTTTTTGGTTCTTACCAGTTAATTTGAATCTCACTTGATAGCATGTAACAAAGGCTTAGGTTCTCCTGTGGTGAGTTTAAGGTGAGGTCTTTAGCCAATTAACATCTCCTGGAAGCTTTTGAAAATAAAATTTTGAAACAAATTTGTACCACAATTTTCTAGTATAACTAAAACCCTAAATATTAAAAATATTGCCTCTGAATCTTATGGAGCAACTATTCCCCAGAACTTTAAACTTCCTTTTTAGAGGCATTAGCTAAAATACTTTTCACCCAGGAAACAATATACACTGAAAGATTTAAACTTTGTTTCTTGTATTGAAGCAGACAATAAAAATTTCTTACATATTGTAAAGCTATGTTAGCCATACCTACAGGCAAAATTATCTAGTGATCACCGGTTCATTAAAAGCAAAACTCTTCGAATTTAAGCATTATTTTAAACATCTGAATAGATCTGCAACAAAGCTAAAAAGAAATTCCCTTGAACACAGGGAAAACTTTCTCAGGCACTGTTTTCAAGATAAAAGAAGGTTACAAGCTTCTCTGGGGCTGCCTTGAGCCCTGCATTAACTCAAATGTAAAATATTTTTTAATCTGAGCATTTTGGCCTTCCTGAAATAAGGACCGATTTTAGAGGAACAATTTAACTCTCTATGCCTCTAATTTTTGATACTCTTTCTCAAAGATGATTACTCTTATAATTATCTTAATTACAATATATGGGTGAGTTAAAAATCTTAAGCTTTCGATCAAATTGCAAACTGCAGTCAATGGGACACTGGCAATTTTAACCATAATTTTTAAGTTTCCATTGCAATATTAGAATATATCTATAACTTTTGGAAAGCAAGACCCAATTTTAAACAATTTATTCTCTTTAAAATCAATACTAGAAACATCACTATCATGTTACGAAATTTGGCTGCCAATTCGTGAATGCATGACAGTGTAAATTTTAATGTTCCATTAAGGAGACATTGTTTTAAAATCTCATCTCTATAAGTCTACTTTTTAGGATAAGAATTACATAAAATATTATCTCAATTTAGAAGTATCTTTAGAGGACTAGTTTTCTGGGCTGGTTTATGCCAGGTGCTTTTGTTTGAAAATGACTCTAGCCCTGAGTTACTATTTAAGCTAACTTTGTAACCAGTGCTATACCTTTTTAATCATACCCAAATACTTATAAGCCAATTCTCTATGACCAAGATATGCAGATCATATTTATACCTTTAAGACCAATAAAAAACCAAATGAAGTGGCTACATGAATCTTATAAATTTAGATCAAAGAATTTTACTTTTTATAGCTATAATTAATTATAAGATAAAAAATACTTTGTAATTTGCTAAACACAATAATCACAAAATTGCAGAGAATTTTTTAGGAAAAAAACAACTATCAGCTTATTTGCCTTAGAACTAAGAGGTTGTAGATTCTTTTTCTTTAAAAACAAGTTTTTCAGCAGGACCTCTCCTGCTGTGCTTGATTTTTGGCTAAAGGGAGGGGCCTCTCTCAGCCTCTGTTGTGCAAACTGAGAGTGATTCAGCAGGTAAAGTTTTAACCTTTTTTTTTTTCTTTTTAACATGAAACATAAAACAGTCATTCAGACATCAAAACAATCATTCAGACAACGAAAAAGAAAACATACATGAATTGACATGATTGGTGCACTAAACATAGACAATAGAAAGAGGGTAGAGAACTTCTCCTGTATGGGCCAGAGAGAATTAAACAGGGTGTCCCCCGATTTCTCTCTGTCCCTGGGAGAGTTCTAAAATCCATTTCTCTATTCCTTCCTTTCCTTTCCTGCTTGTAAGAGGCAGCTTGTCAAACCAAGATTAAAATCCAAAATTTTCTAACAGCTTCTGGCAAGTATCCAAAACTTCTAATTTATTTAATCTGAGAGCAAATTTTTGAGAAAACACACAATCTTTATACACTAAATGTCTCAAATAGCCTAAAAGTTTACCATGCTGAATCTTTTTTTTGAAGCCATCATCAGTCCACACTTAGTCAAATATTTTATAGCCATCTGCAAAAACGCTCTCTATTTTTTGCAACCAACAAAATCAGCATTGACAAAATGAATTATATATGTTTTAGGAAATGATTTCTTAACTTCTAATAAAACCTAATCTATGAATTTTTTTACACAATGTAGGATTGGGGAGTTGTAAATAAGGTAACAGTAAGAATTGAGCTATATTTTGAACTTTATGAAGTCTCTTTAAAACCCATTTTTATTTACTCTAAACGTGTTATTGCAAATCTCTAGCAAGGGTCTTGGCGGAAGCATGTCTGGGCCCAACACACAACTTCTTACCCCAGAGAGTTCTGTCAAGGTAAGCTGAATTGACTGAAGGGAAGCTGCCTAGCATCTGAAAGCAGGGTAAAATTTCCAAATAAGGCTATGCCCTCATAAAAGGGCGGGGAAGCAGAAAAGCACATCCAGCAATCTTCAAATTCTGACGCATTATCTCTTTGTGTCTTATCCAACAAGGCTAAAGCAGAAGCATTTAATATAGACTACAATAAATCAGTGGAAGAGCCCCCCCCCCCCCACTCACCTTACTCTAGGCCCACCAAGGCCTCCGTTCATCTAGGTCTGCTGCGTGCTCGGCCACGGGCAGGCCTGCGATGGCAGAGTGTTCTTGCTCAGACTCGCTGCCTTAGGCCGCAGAAGCCCTGAAGGCCCAGCCTTGGCCTTCAGGCCTAGCCGGTGGCTGCCTCGAGGGTGGGTGAGGGCTCCTGGCTTCCGCAGGGTAGGGACCGAGGCTGCTCCTGGGCCCCTCGGGCTCACCCACAGCGGGCTGAGGCCATAAGGGGCCCGGGGCGAAGAAGGCCGCACTCCCAAGCTCGCTGTGCTCTCTGTTGGAACCCTGCACAATATACCGTGGGGGCTAGGGGGTTTTCTGCAGTTGTTATTAGGGGAGACGGGCCTCGCAGGGGGGCCCTCTGGCCGTTTCCCTGGACCGCAGTTACTAGGGTGTTCTGTCTTTGTGTAGGGCATTCTCTAGCAAAATGTCCAGGTTGGTTGCATCTATAGCAAGTCTTTTCTCCTATATTTAGTTGTAGAGCAGCCCCAATGGCCAGGTTAATAGACTTAGAAACTTGTTGAGAAAACACATCTACCTCATTTCAAAGCTTGATCATACCATTTATATCTAAACTCTTGGTTTTACTTCTCAGGGCAACCCTAAACTCTGACTTCTAAGTATTGGCCTCTAGTGAGGACAGACTGAACAACTTTATTCCATTCATTGGGTATCAAGTAGCCTTATCCTGCTAAACCTTCTAATAGAGATACTGTGGGCTTAGTTTCGCTTTTGCGAGATGGTGATTGGGAGTTTTCTAAAAAAATCTTCAGTAAGGGCTAGGAGGCAAGCACCTTCTCTGCCCTCTTCTGCCTGTTTAAGGAGATCTCTGATGATTCCCCAATTGCTAAAAAGGACACAGGGACATCTTCTCCTTGTTCTATTAAACTATTGATTTCTTTGCCTACTTTATTCTAAGTTAAAGGGTGTATTTCAGAACCATTCAATACCAGCCATGGACATCTCTCGTCCACAAAACAAAAATATTTTATTAAATCCCTTTTTTTAAACTCTTATCCCTCTCTCCTTAAGAGAACCCTTCATCTCTTGAATAAAGACTGCCTCTTTGGACAGAACCTTCCCCATAGTTAATGGGACAACAACTGAATGCCTAGGCTTACCTCTCTGATGTCCATCCGTGACACTCGAGCAAAGTGGTGGGGGACTGTCCCATTGTCTCACTGTCTGCGCGGTACCTCTTTAACCATTGTCCGGAGGGCGGTCGTACCTCGTGCCCCACGTCTGGCACCACTTGACCCGTCCAGCAGCTCCAGTTATTCGAGGGTCTCAAGGGGACCTTCTCCTAATAACCAAATTAGGGGGGGGTAGAGAGAGACGAGGATCTTGTGCGAATAACGACACGGAAACCATTCTGGATTGCATCAAGACTCCAATGTATTGCAAAAGGCCCAAGTCTTAAATGCACAAGCAAAAGGGGAAGTACAGATACTTATCAGCGGGAGGGGTGGGGCAATACAAGCAAAAGGAGAAGTACTTATCAGTGGGAGGGGGCAATATGTGAGGAGCCGCCCTCACATTTGCCATTATAAGATGGCACTGACAGCTGTGTTCTAAGTGGTAAACATAGTCTGCACACATGCAGGGGCAGTTTTCCCACCATGTGTTCTGCCTTTCCCGTGATGACAACTGGGCCGATGGGCTGCAGCCAATCAGGGAGTAATACGTCCTAGGTGGAGGATAATTTTCCTTAAAAAGGGATGGGGTTTCGCCATTTCCTTGCTTGCTCTCTTGCACTCTGGCTCCTGAAGATGTAAGCAATAAAGCTTTGCCGCAGAAGATTCTGGTTTGTTGCGTCTTTCCTGGCCGGTCGTGAGAACGCGTTATTAACAAGTGGTGCCGAAACCCGGGACAAGAGACACCTTCAGGCAAGAGTGAAGACCCCCTGCTACATGGAGGATTCAGAACTGCATCACGGGGAAGGAGTGGTTAATAAAGGTTCTCATAAAACAGACTGTTGAGAAGGATCTGGCGTGGATTCAGAACTCTTCAGCTGGGGAACGGTACTGATGAAGAGAAAGAAGAAAGATGAAGGCTGAATAAACTGCTGTTAGAAGGACTGGTGGTCGCGTCGTTCTTGCTGGTCGAGAGCGGGCGCGACAATTGGTGGCCCCTATGGGGAACCGACTCCCCCACCGAGTTCAGAACTTTCAGCAGTCAGTGGTTGCCGGCAGGGTAAGTTCACAGTGAGTGAAACTTGCGACTCCAGGACTTTGGGAAGGACCTCGGATAAAATAGAGGTGAGCATAAAGTTGCCAGGAAGTAGGCACAAAGTAACCCAGGAGTTTGGGAAGGACCTCTGATAAAATAGAGGTGAGCATAAAGTTGCCAGCAAGCAGGCACAAGGTAACGAAAGGTTCCCGGCTTTGGGACAAGTTAAGGTTCCTGGTTTGGGGACAAGTTAAGGAACTATGATAACCTCAGTGTAGTGATCAATAGATCCTCGCTGTGTAGTTATGCTTTTTTCTCCCATTGACCCTTTGTGGGTAGGTCTGATAGTTTTGGTCTTGTTTGTTCTGATATATGGACTCTGTTACTGTTTGAAACTGTGTGTAGAGGCAGTCAAGACAGGTCAGAAAATCCTTACAGAGCAACAAGAAAGTATGTCGGAAGAGGAGAAGGGCTTAAAAAGAAAAAGGAAAAAGAAAGGAGACACAGTGTTATCAGGTGGACAGAAAGGACAAAATAAAAGAGCCGAGGTGGAGGAGGAAGGCGAATTAGCTTTTGCGCCGCCTCCCTATGCCTCCTCAGCAGCCACCTGTAGGTGGACCTTCTGTCTGGAGATTTGGAGAGGATCGACCAGATCTGGTATTGACGTGGGCGAGAGGGTCTGTTTGTGTGTTTCCACAGGACCAGACGGAACCTCTTTGGGTGCCGGAGAGATTGGTGAGACGCTACAAGAATGAGGCTCCTGATCCAGTTGCCCCTGTGGATGTGGTGGATATTCCCACAAGCACAAAGGATGGAGCTGAGATGGGAGATCCTTTCGGTATTCCAGAAGCCGATACCAGCTCGACATGACATTCAAATTTTTCCACGCTTTTTGATCCCTGAATTCCCCTTAAAGAGATAGCCCCGCTGGCTATCTATCCCTTGCTTCAGGGAAGATGAGTGGGGATGAGAGCCCTGGGATGTATGCTTGTTATAGTGTGTGTGTGTGTGTTTTGTGTTTGGCACATGTGTTAGGTGCAGAGTGTGCGGCCCGCACTTTCGCCATGGTAGCGTAGGCTTTTGCTGCAGTGGAGGCGGGACAATCTCCTCAGATTCGGTTTGCCGCTCTAAAAGAAATTATGCTGCGTTATGCCGTGGGGTGCGAGGCTAAGCACTGCACAGAGGATAGCTTGCTGTTGGCATCCTGTGGAAGGCACGTCTGATTGCATGAAGGTTCAGTGTCCTAGTTCCCTTCCCCCAGGAAAAACGACACGGGAGCTGGCCAAGACCTCTCTGGGTGATGAGCCTAAGGGATGGTTTTGTGTAGGGCCCCTATGCTTGCACACTGGGGATCAGACCTCTACCTTCACCCATGAGGCTTGCTTGCAGCAATTAAGATCTGGCCATAGGTTAATTAACATCCTGGCCTTTTGATGCACCTGCCGCAAGCAAAACACAATCTCCCCAGGTGTGGCTTGGCATGATAGAGAGGTAGTCAGTGATAAGACTCCCTGGGCATGTCACCAACCTAAGACAGGGATCAAACCAATGCTGTTTGTCACCCAAGGACGGGTAAGGGGCATGGCTGCGGGGGGCTATCTACAGACATTCTCTCTGCCAAAAAAGAAAAAAGGGGGAATTGTGGGGAGCGGGTGTGGCGGCAGTCCCAAAGGCGCCAGGGACTGCAGCTAAGTCATATGACTTGCACCTGACTTCCTCATATAAGACACAAACATCTTGAGTGCTGCGCAGGTGCACCAGGATACAGGTGAATCCAATTTGATGGAGATTTGCCCCTGCTGCCCTGATTAGCTGAAGCCTCACGACTGGCGAGGGGGCGTGGCCTGCGGTGCGTGGATGAGAGAGAGTATAAAAGGAGTGAGAGGCCCAGGGTTCGGGGGAGATATAAAAACAGGGGAGATATAAAAACAGGGGAGATATAAAAACAAGGGAGATATAAAAACAAGGGAGATATAAACAAGGGAGATATATGGAGAAAGAAGAAACAGGACTGAATAAATGTGTGCAGAAGGATCCTGTAGCAGCGTCGTTCTTCCTGGCCTGTTGAGCGCGCGCAGCAGCAATAGAAATTCTTTCTTTTAGCAGCTACCCCGGGAAGCAGGAACTTGGTGGTATCAGGGTGTGGTCAGGACATCAGCAATGACTTAGGGCTGGAACATCTGTGGTTGTTCTCGGAATCGATGCGTTGGTGGCCCGCTTTTGACCCCCTTTTCTTCTCAGAGGGAGAGGCCCAATTCAGAGATCAAGAGTTGTCTTAATAGCTCCCAACACCTGGGAAGGACCCCAACAGAGATACTTACACCAATATAAGAATTAGAATAAGAACTCCATTTTGAGTAGTGGCATAGTAAAGTTTAAGTTCCCAAGACCTCCCTGGAAACTTACATTCTACTTGGCAGAAAGAGACATGTATATATGAAACTTAGATCCTGGTTGGCAAGTTAAGACATGAATGTTAGACAAGTCCGATGCTTGTAATCCCCATCATGAAGACATGAATATTAGACAAGGCAAGTCCCCTGCCTCCATCAAATATTCCAACTAGTGAAAGTGGAATAAATGTATGACAACGTCGTGTTCCTAAGGAAATGCCCTATCCCTAAATCCTATTTTGTAAAATAACTTTGCGCAGATGTTTGTGGATTTTAGGCTTAAAATCTTAACTTGATGTCATGGTTCAGTTCCCAAATCTGGTCAAACAGTCCTGGTGTTTAGACTCATTAAATTATCCCTGTCTGACTGAGATCAGTGCTCCTGTGGTTTGTAAGGGGATTCCTGATCCCCAACAACTGTTAAGATTCTCAGTGGCAGCATTTTGATCTTGTGATCCAACTTGCAAATATTAAATCATAATGAAATTGTATTAGATGACAATACTCAAAGTGAAGACTTTTAGTTCTCTTTCTATGTGTATGGGTGTTTTGACTGCATGTATGTTAGTATAGCACCCTCATATCTGAAGACCCGAGGAGCAAGAGAGTGCATTGGATTCCTTGAAAGTAGAGTTACAAATAACTATTACATACCAGAAATTGGGAACCCAAATTGGGTTCTGTGGAAAAGTATCATGTCATATTGATGAAAAATCTCTCTAGTTCCAAGAATCAATCATCTCTCTCTCTCTCAAAATGTTGTATTCAAATTTAACCCTGCCCTAGAGGGAGAAAGACAGCTCTTTGGACATAAGAAACTAAGGAAATTCCCAAGACTCTGGAAACATAGACATTCAAGCTATTCAAAAGCCCCCACTCCAAGGTTACACAAGTAGTAATCAATTGCAGAGAGAGAAGAGGATGTGCAGTGGCAAAGTTGTTTGCAAGCTGTGCAGAAAGCTTCGATTACATTTTTGGGACTTGTCTTCCATCCTGGGGTGAACTTTTCAGTGCTGGGACTGCTTCTGAATAATCAATATTTCCCCAAGTGGCCCCAACACCCACCCTGCCCTAAGTTACCACAATACATTTTTGGGGCTCCTCAAGGAAAACTTAGATGGACTTCTTTCTTTGGACTATTACTGATAACCTTTTTGAGTAACACAACATCTGTTCATGTTTCTCCAATGAAAAGTCAGATCATATCATTTTAAATATTCCTAATACAACTCTTTCGTGTTTGAGATGGTGACAGTCAAAACAAATAGACAACTAAAATAACTGCTTCAACAAACAGACTTTTTATGGACTAAATTTTCTTTGCCTTTTCTTCCTGAAGCCTACTTTGCATGAGGTTTCTCACTTGATCTTCTTCAAGTTGTTTGGGGTAGCCAAACATTAAAGCATTCCTGAGGAGCTTTAAAGATAAACCTTTGATTGCTCTGAATAACAGTTGTTGTGAGAGATTGTCCTTAGTAGTGACATGCTTCTTCATTTTACTATTGAGAAAAAAGAGACCCGGAAAAGATCAAATTGGTCCAGGCACATGCCTATTGAACTATCTGGGGTATGGAGCCTGCATGCATTAATGCATCTGCTTCCTTCTGGTGGGGCTAACTATATATCTTTTCTTTCCATTAAGGATTATGATTTGATGCCACTATTTTTAAACCCCTTGTAAATAGTACATTATGATTTAAGACTAATACTCTTAATGGACTCTTTCAATATCATAAATAGCTATATTTAATAATAAGAAGCTCATGTTCTCTTAAATTTAAATACCCTGTACAGAATAAGAATTGCCAAAACTATATTATTGTTTTGGTCTCTAGGACACCTACAGACAATGTAGATTTAGTCTGAACCTTCAAAAACAGTGATTTCTTTCACAAGTGAAGGAGCAGGGACTAGAGGGAAGTCTTTTAGGTAAGAGCACACCATAACCTTATTTTTAATAGAGTGAGTCCTGTCCACATTTTTTACATATTCTTCGACACCTTCTTTTCTGAAGGTCAAAATTTTTACCTCAACTTCAAAGACAAACTTTAGGATACAGTGTTAACTAGTGACAGAGCGTTTATTTTATATGTGTGTGTGTATATATATATTTATGTATATATATATATATATATATATATATATCCCTGATTGTCAATCTACAGCACCTATAGTGAGGAAGGAGAGAGGAAGGGAAGTAGAAAGGGAAGGAAGGAGGGAGTGAGGGAGAGACAGATGAGAAAGAGAGAGAGAGAGAACTTTGAAGTTATGAGGTCAGATTACAGAAAGTTTTGGTCCTTTGACAAGCCTGTCTTTTTAAAAGAATACCATCAAATTGTACAGATTGAAACTAAACTGATTCAAAAATTAAAGGATCTTAAAAGCAAAGAATCAAAGACTCCAGAGTATTTCATTCCAGCTAGTCTCTCAAGTGCATGACTCAGTTAACTCAGAAAGCTGTTAGTCTATTGATTCTCTATGTGTTTCCCACCTCAAACTGAGAACATGGTTAGAGACCTTTCCTTTATGGTCAGGGACTATATGAAGTTAGGAATATAAATGCAGTTTCAATTCCCTTCTAGAGCTCTCATATCAGCAGTTAAATGTCATTTGTTGAAGTTCATAGAAAATACATAAAGCCAAGAACTTTTGAGATCTATATTAATTTCCTCAATTCTCATTTGCATGTAGTAAAGCAATAAGCTTTGAGAGGTAATGGAACTCAATTATATGAGAAAGATACACTGGCTTTAACTTCATAACATCATGCTTCTAATTACCCAGAATGCTTTTGTTCTTTCCCAGAGATCACATTGCATAAGGTTACTGTGATACGGACAAGTAAATGCTACATAAACAGTACTAAGTTAATATTAGAGCTAGCAAACACTTTTACAGTTGATTAGCACTATTGCCTTTGCTGATAGCTCTATCAGGATGCACTGTTGTCCAATGAGTGTAATGAGTTGAACTATTTTGTTCTTTTTAAGTGAAATAAAGATTAGAAAACATTGATTTACATGGCAGGATGACTTCTATATAAGAACAAGCAAAATGAAGCCATGATTAGTATGAAATTTGAGCTGATTGGCCACTTTTTAAAAAATAGAATAAAAGAAGCACAAATGATATCTACTTGTAACTTCCTTGCAGTAAAATATTGCAACTCTGACCACGGAGCGAGAATAAAGAAATGATAGTGTCTGCATCATCTCTCTGATGATAAATACATGGTCACTATTTCTATAATGAATATAGTGGTTGGGATTTTACTTTTGCTAATTATGAATTGATATTATCTTTCATTTGACCTGTTTCTACTATTAAAGTTAGATAGTTCAATTATGGATCCAGACAAAGGGATAGGAATATCAAAAAGTCAGTAAATTTGAAGATGACAAAGTTGGTCTATGTTTTAGTTAGGGTTCACCTTTGCTATGGTGAAACACCGCAACCAAAAGCAACTTGAAGAGGAAAGAGACTATTTCACTCCCAGTCCCTTGTAATGGTTCGTAATGAAAGGCAGTGAGGACCATAACTCATACAGAGCAGGAACCTAAAGGCAGGAACTGATGCAGATGCTATAGAGAGATGCTGCTTTCTGGCTTGCTCATCATGGATTGATTTCCTGCTTTGTTATAGACCCCAGCAACACCAACCCGGGTGTTGGATTGGGCCTTTCCACATCAATCATGAATTAAGACAATACCTACAGACGTGTCTACAGCCAGATCTTATGGAGGCCTTTTCTCAATTGAGTTTCCAACCTCTGATGAAAATAAACTTGTCAAGCTTACATAAAACTAGCTAGTACAATCTGGTTACATATACAAGGGAGGAAAGAGGATTCTGTGAGGATAGGAAATGAGGACATATAAGACATGGAGCAAGAGGAAAGACTCCAATTCTCTGCTTTCAGTTTGAGGTAAAATCCTTTTGAGTCAAGGAAATAGAAATATCTAGATCATTGGATGATCTTCTAAGAAAGCATGGATTTCAAGTCCGGATAAATCAAATATCTTACAATGAGGATGTGTCCATCATCATAGTTCAGAGTTGAAATATTGTCATTGCAGCCTTGCTACATGCCAGCAACGAATAGGATAAATCAAGGAAACAAACAAAAGACAGCTAACAAGTGTGTTAATTTGGATATTAATAATGATTCCTTGACCCATTTTATGAATAAATTAAAATACATATACACTTACTTCTGCCAAAATATTATTTATTTTCTAACTTAGTGAGCTAGAGCAGATAATAACACAATTGGAAATTTCTCATAAGGATACAATATTTGGGTTTTAGTCCATATTGTTTAAGTATGATGATGTAGATATTTCAAAGATTTAATGTGAGTTTAAAGCTAAGTGTACATGTTAAATATGTTAATTAATATACTTACTATACATAACAACCACTGGAGAGTCTAGAGGAAACTATCCTTATGTTCAGATGATCTGGTTAAAGGGAAGTCTGACATTAGCTTTGCTTTGACATGAGTTCAGACATGAGCTAGCTTAGTTCCACTACTCTTGGTTGATGTAAGAGAGATCCTAGAATGTATTAAGAGATGGATAGAAGAAATTAAGGCTGTAAACTAGCTGAGAACTATTGTCCTGAGTCAACAGGAAAAATGAGGAATATGCTGTGATGCTCAATTGAGAAATGTGACTGAAAAGCATCACAAGAATTGCTAACTTTAAAAACAAGTTCTGGGGATGACTCTTTTACAGGATGTCCTGGGGAGGTATCATTCATCCAGGAACCAAAACTGAGGTAGTTGCTAAGATCAACTTCACATAAACATGTACAAAGATCTGTTCTGTCCCTTCTTCCAGTCTGAGCACAAGAGGCATAGGAGCACAGAAGGAAGATGGACAAGGGTACCTGTGCACACATGCTTCATGCACATTTGGGAAAGAAAGATTAGAAAGTACAGTATGTAATTTCAGAAGAGCATTGCAAAGGCTGGTTATCCTCTTCCCAGAGGGGTAAGTAGGCATAAATACTATTTATAAATAATACTATTTATAAATACTATTTATAAATAATAATACATAAAATACTACGACTACTACTAATAATAATAATAATACATAAAAGTCATTTCTGGAAATATTTTTGTCTTGAGAAGTAGAACTGTTTTCATAACTGAGAATATTAGAAGATGGTCAAATCAGACCTAGTTATCATTAACAAAACCCACTTTTCAAGAAGAGAAGACTTGGAGATCACCAGAGCAAATTGCTACGACATGGTGGACAAACTGCAGTTCTTGTTTTCATCAATATGTTGTTGACTCGAACACTATTGAACAAACTCAAAATCTAGTTGTTCTCATTTATTGGATGAAAGGTTTACATACAATTCTTTGTTTATAGTATTAATTTATTGAGAAAAATAACTTATTTCATAGAAGGTTTTAACTATATATCAGCCCAATACCTATTAGAAATTTTAGGTTCTGATCAGTGGGATCTAAAGGGATAAAGATTTACTATGTATCAATATCAAACCCAAACTCAAATTAAACCAAAATGACTCAATAATAAATCATACTTTAAATGGTAGTTTTAATGGGGTGTTTTCTCTATGCAATCTTTTAATACGATAGAACTATAGTGAATGTTTTAAAATAAAGCTATAGTTTAATATTCCTTCAGCTATCACACATTTGTGAACTCAGTTACAAAACCAACTTTGTAAATTAAATCCACATCACAACTTACTTCCTTTTCCATGAACATAAACTTGTATCTTCTCAGAAATAATTACCTTCTTACTTTTTATATCCATAATGAAACGTCTGTGAATTGACATTGGTTAGTGAAGAAGTCAATGTTAGATTCAAAGGCATTTTTTAAAAAGCAACTGAGCCAGGTGTGGTGGCACATACCTTCAATCCTAGTCCTGAGAGGTAGAGGAAGGACGCTCAGGAGTTGAAGACCAGCTTTAGCTATAAAAGGGGTTTGACGGCAGACTTGAATCTATGATACCCAGTCTCAAAACAAATAAAACAAAACAGAAAGCAATTAAATGCTGCTGTTTATATGCACTTTGAAGAGCCAATCCTTGGATCTCATCCTTGGTAGTTTGGCAAGAATGACCTTCCAAGTAGAATCTCTCATCATACATCAAAATTGCCCAGACTGGTCAGTATGCCCCTTCCTGTTATTCTGTGAGGGCTAAGGAATGTTGCTCTTTAAAGTCTGTGGCCTAAGGACAATCTTTGGGGGATAGAAAAGACAGAATAACTAACATATCTGGCCATTAAAATATCAAGAGCCTTTATGTTTCAATGAGGATACACTGTATTGATTTTAGAGGAAATTCATCTGCTTTTTTTAGTTCAGGCAAATTTAGCCTAAATGTTTTCGTTCTTAAGAAATGAAGGTAAGCATTGAAAAAGAGGCTTGTGTCCTTGCAAAAGCTGAAGGAAGAGCAGAAAAAAAAAAAAAAAAACCTTCTATTCATTTAAGTGTATTTAATCTAGAACAATAACTGCCAGAAAGAGGTGTACTACTTGCAGAGAACAAAACAGCAAGGCATGGATAGTGGAACCAAGGTTGGATGAAATTATACAAAAATGTTGCTATCGTGGTCTCATTTCTGTTTGATAAAACACCCTAAAAAAAAAAAAAAAAAAAAAAAAAAAAAAAAAAAAAAAAAACCAAGCAGCATGGGAGAGAAAAGGACTTATTCCAGGTCACAGTTCTAGTGGCTGTCCATCATTGCAGAAAAGTCACAGTGGCAGGAGTTTAAACTGGTTACCTCACATTCACAGTTAAGAGAGGGGAAATGTTTGCTTGCTTGCTTTCTCCTCTCTTCTGCCGTTCATGGCCCTGCTTAGGAAGCAGTGCTATCCACTATGTGGTGGGTTTTCTTATGTCAGTTAACAATTAAGATAATCCCTCACAGATGTGCTAATAGGCCAACTTGATTTTGCTCTTTCCTCACTAAGACTCCCTTCACAGGTGATTCTGGGTTGTATCCAGTTAATAATAAAGTTAATCACCATAAAATATGACTGAGTATGACTTCTAGAAAGAATCTCATATCAGAAGGGAAAACATGTAACACAGAAAGCTGCTACAATTAGAAGCTGGAGTTGAGAAATAAAACATAACATTAGGGGAAACTAAAGATTTCAGAAACCTGCAGTTTGTTCAAGCACAGATGATATAATTTCTATTTTGATAACACTTCATAGCAATATAAATGGGGAAACTGAAATGGGGTGAATTCATAGAGGAATTTCTGTTATTTCTTGACACTTTTAAAAAATAAATCCCAAATGATCGCAGTTAAAACATTGCCCCCAGATTATTCCAAAGAAAGACTACATTCAAGAAATACTCCCTGGAGGAGAGGTCCTTGGTCTTGCAAAGATTATATGCCCCAAAACAGGGGCCAGGAAGCAGGAGTGGGTGGGTTGAAGAGCAGGGTGGGGGGAGGGTATAAGGGACTTTTGGGATAGCATTTGAATTGTAAATGAAGAAAATATCTAATAAAAAAGTGAAAAAATAAAATAAATCACCAAAAAAAAAAAAAAAAAAGAAAGAAAAAAGAAAAAGAAAAAGAGAGGAAACACTCCCTGGGAAGACCATGCAACTCCTTCAATGTTAATACTTAGTGTGGGAACTCTGAAAAAATTCTTACAAAAAAAAAAAAGCCGATGCTATGAGAATCCTTTGGTCTTCTAATGGGTGATCCAGGAATGAGTGCTTCATTTTGGTGAGAGTGAATCAGCCACCTTGTTTTATCCTAATGCTGCTTACAAAATGAGTAACAGTGCAAGGGAGATGGCCAACATCTAGAATGCTTGCAGGGGACTGTGTCTTAGAAATTTAATATCTTCATCAAAATCTTCTAGGCAGTGGATCAGAAATGGTGACACAGAGGAAATGAACCTACTTGAATCCCAACATCAAGGTCATCTCACATCCTGATAGTGTTGAAATGAACTTGGAAAAGCAGCTGAGCCATGGACCGGGCCTAGTCTGCCCCCCTCAATCCATGGGAATCAGTGATTCCGGCAGATGGACATAGAGTTGGCAGGAATTGACAGACAGACACAGACACAAGAGAGTGTGCTGGATCTGAATGTAATTTGTTAAATGGAGCATCAAACTTTTTATACAGAACAAAATAGGGAAGTTGGGTGACACACCGGCAAGGTACAGAGAGGGTACTGGAGTCTTACACAAAACAAAGGAATGCAAACACGGAAGGACTGGCAGGAACCAACTGGGATAAAATTCAATGTTAACAACTGGGATCAAAAACAGCTCCACCTAAGGTCCACTTAATCTTAGAAGCCAGGGTCAAGGGCTTCGTGCCCTTGCCATAGTTCCTACTCTAGTCTATTGTATAGTCCACCTTCCCCCTAGGCTATTGTAAATACTTATATATAGGTGTAACTCAGCTATCTATAGTTTTAAGTATCTACTCTGGTTCCTCCTTAGGTCACAAACTTCCTTCTTCCTAGATAATGGTAAATGTCTGTGTAAAGCAGTGACTTAGCTATCCATGCCCAGGGTCGGATCAAGGACTGCCCTTCTCCTTAGCTTCTATCAGCCTTCCCTAATTCAACAACAGGGGCCAGCTGCTTCTGTCCATTGGTTGGCTGTAAATATCTGCATCTGACTCTTTCAGCTGCTTGTTGGGTCTTCTGGAGTGTGGTCATGCTAGATCCCTTTTTGTGAGTGCTTCATAGTCTCAGTAATAGTGTCAGGCCTTGGGACCTCCCCTTGAGCTGGATCCCACTTTGGGTCTGTTGCTGAATCTAGGCATTCTAGATGTTGCCTAGAATCTAACTTAGCTATATGTCAAAATATCAATCCTTAGGAGCACTTTTAATAAAGCAATATTAAGGGAAAGCACACAGATCCACTTACCAACTAAAGCAAGGACATTGGAGCATTCTTTATACAGGATGCCACGATTCCAGGAGACTAAGTTTTCGCCTCGGGACAGTGCCCAGGTTTTCAGGGCCTGTCGCACTTGCCACTACTGGAGTGGATGTAGCACAGCTGATTCTAGAGTTACACTGCCCTATATGGTGTGCATAATGTCTCTCTGACCACTAAACAGAACAGGGGTACTGCTCGAAGATGCTAGGGAGAGGGATCTTATAGAGCCCACCTCTAGCAGGAAGACAGGACATCAAGTGAGTGATGGAGTTGGCATCCCACAGTCACATCTCTGATCCATAATTGTTCCTGTCTGAAAGAATTACAGGGATGGAAATGGAGAGGAGCCTGAGGAAAAGAAAGTCCAGCAACAGGACCAAAGTGGTATCCAGCTCAAGGGGAGGTCCCAAGGCCTGACACTATTACTGAGGCTATGGAGCACTCACAAAAAGGGATCTAGCATGACCACACTCCAGAAGACCCAACAAGCAGCTGAAAGAGTCAGATGCAGATATTTACAGCCAACCAATGGACAGAAGCACCTGGCCCCTGTTGTTGAATTAGGGAAGGCTGAAAGAAGCTGAGGAGAAGGGTAGTCCTTTAGGAGGACTAGCAGTCTCAATCTGGACCCTTGAGATCTCTCACTTACTGGATCACCAAACAGACAGCATACAGCAGCTTATATGAGGCCCCCAACACACACACAGTAGAGGACTTCTGGGTCTGTGTTCATTCAGAGATGATGCACTTAACCCTCAAGAGACTGGAGGCCTCAAGGAGTTTAGAGGTCAGGTAGGGTGGGAGGAAGAGGACATCCACGTGGAGACAAGGGGTGGGTGAGGAAGAGGTATGGGACATGAAACAGTCAGAGGGTGGATAAAATATGGAGTGTAAAAATAAATAAATAAATAAAATGAAGCCATTTAAATGAGATGTCAAATACAGGTCTTCTGGCTTCAGTGACCTCCTCTGTAGCATGTACTTACCATCTCGATACAGAGACTCTAGCATGAAGACATGCCCTCCATCACTTAGGGTAGAACAGTTAGTTACTTGTAGATATGGTGATCTGAGGGAAGATAAAAGGTCAGCTGGTCCAGAAAACTTATTCCCTTAAAGCTGAGAAGGGCTTGCAATTCTCCTTACTCCTTTTGCTAAGGATAAGTCCTGAAAAACTCCAAGATATTACCCCAGTGGAGCAGTACGGTCACAAACAAACAATTGGTAAAGCCATGGTTAAGAAGACTGAGATTATCAAGCAGCTCTTTGTGAAAGTCTGAAGCTAAGGCCATTTGTGAATTCTACATGCCAGCCTTTCAAACATTATATTCCATCACCCCCTAAATCTTAGTATATACCCAATTCTGCTCCACTATGAGTTTGGAATGAAGGATGGAAATAACTCCAGGACCAACTAAGTACTACTCTCAGAAAGTCAGGTTAAAAATCAGAAGTTTAAAAGTTTAGAACTGTCAAGAGAAAACTTACAGTGACAGGTGAAACTCAGTGGATTGGGCCAGTGAGGTATATCCATCTGTATATAACAGTGTCATAGACTGGCCAGCTTTTAGAGTAACAGAAATTCATTCCCCACTGTCCTGGAGGCTGGGAAAAAATGATCAAGGTATAAAGTGATTTGATGTCTAGTGGGAGCCTGCTTTGTAGTTTCAAAGATCGTACCTCCTTGCTTTGTCCTTCCTCACGTGATGTAAGGCAAACAAGCACCCACTGACCACTTTAGAAAGATGCTAATCCTACTTAGGGTGGTTCTAATGTCAGAAGACATTTAGAAGAGGCTAAAGCTAGCAGATGACTTTCCTAAAGATGGCCCACCATTTTTGCATGGTCCATGATGGATAAAATTCTAAATTGCAAGGCCTTCAGAAATCTCATCTCAGTATTGATTCTTAATGCTGCTATGCCTTTCCTGTCCTTACTAAATTAGATTAATAATTTCATGGCATTAGCCCACTCTAGTGGGCAGACTTTCTTCAGATCAAGAAAGATGTACTCTCTTGTAACAATGCTATATAGACAAATGATGATTTCACAATTCCTAAAAATGACTCTATAGATTTTCAAAATGTATACAGAAAAGTATATACCAACTAGAAATGGATTTTTTTCCTCAGAAAGAATGTACCATGGCCTGACTATTTGTGATACCCCAAATATTATGTATTGAAATCTGATCCCCAAGTTGAAAGATTAAAGAGGTAAGAACTTATGGAGGTCATTACATCATGAAGGTGAGTGCCAGGGACCTACCTGTCCAGCCTTAGGGGAATGGGTCTGTAGTATGAAAACAGTCATTAGAGCTCTGTAAACCTTCATGCATCAGTAGGTAATTGCACTAGGATAGAAAGCAGGCTTGAAACATATTTGTGATCAGGGAAGGCTTCCCTTCTGGTCTGGCTGTGAAAGCATTGTCTGATAACTAAAGGTCGTAAACTAGCAGTGGAGAATTTATTGTGGGTGCAAGGACAGAAGATGAAATGTTGACTAGATTTATCTACACAAAACTGCAATAGTAGTGAAGCACAAGGCAGATGATTTGCCTCTTGATAAAAGCCATGCTAACTAATGACGTAAGACTTATTGTTTTAAACTCTTAATGAATTCATAGAGCTACTGACTGATAATACATGTCTTAATGAAACTCGTGTAAACATTCCTATTGAAACTTCTTATTCAATATATGATAAACTTTTCAATATAAAGATGCTTTCAAACCCATGTGATATATTCTGAGAAAGTATAAGTACTAAGAACAACAATAGGAGAGTGGCTTTTGTTCTTACAAGGCATTTTTCATTCAGCAGTAAAAAGGTAGAACGTTTTTCTTTCTCTGAGCAATAAAAATTGGAGCTTATATTTCATCCAGAATGAGTTAGGTTTTTCTCCATTGGTGATTGCTCAGGGGAACTTGCTCATGGGGGCTTTTGCTCCAGCCACCAAATATTCATATATAGGCATGAATACTTGTGGAGTAGAGGAAGCAGGTGTCCAGACCCAACAAGAAGATGTGTGTGTATGAATGTGTATATGTCTGTGATACTTGCTTGTGTAAAAAGTTTTTTCTTTCTGTGAGTGTGACTTTTTTCCTAGTTCACAAAGAGTTAATAGCTCCAAGCCTCCCTCTTGCCTGGCCAAAAAGGGAGTAAGCTCCAGGGCAAAAGAGAAAGGAGCCCTAGCAATAAATTCTTAACTGAATTCCCTACTGCAATACAGCATATGTTAATCACCACAGATCAGTGCTTATTCAAGCACAGAGAACTATAAAGTAAGAGGTAAGTTTCCTACAAGGTCGGATAGCATCAGTCTTTTGGCCTCTGTCCAAGGCTATGTTCCATTTTGACCCATTCCCCTAAGGCTGGGCAGATAACTGGCACTCTACCTTTATAATGTAATTGCCCCCATAGGTTCTCACCCTTAAACTTACAACTTGGGGATTAGATTTTAATACATAATATTTGGGGTATCACAAATAGTCAGACCATGATACCTTCTTTCTGAGGAAAAAAGGTACCATTTCTAGTTGGTATATACTTTTCTTTCCACCTGACATGTGAAGTCAGAAGATAATAGAAGAGGAGGTCCCAATCCATAGTTTGGTTCATGATGGGTACAGTTGCTCCCTGCCTGAGTGGTTGTCACCCTCTGTCAAGGAACAGCAGACCTTCAGTTTCCATATAGCTCTCCAGACTATTCCACAGCAACACTTCCAGTGCTAATTAAAATTGAAAATGGCTTCTAATTATCAGTTTCATTAGCTTGAATGATTATTTTCATTAATTATTGCCATATAAAAAAGTGCCCCTTAAGGTCAATCCACAAGGAAAAACATTTCTTCCTTATACCAAAGTGTAGAAGAGATTCAAAAAGTTATGCACCCATTCTATTTAGGGCTCAACACGCTCCCCATGAAAATTATAATAATCCCCTGCAGTGAAATGATTTGAAAGAGTTCTCCAAGGGCAGGGTAGTCATATTTACCTCTATCACAAAGGCATGCTTCACCATGGGAGTGCTTACAAATGTTTCCTAAATTAGCTCTCTTGCAAATGAAGCTGACAGAGTCAAAACTGTTCATCCCAAACACATCCTATGTGGAACAATGACACTTTTGATTTCAACATGCAGCTTTTCTATAGGGTGACAGAATCATCTCCTGGAAATGTCAAAACACCAATAAATAATCAGCCAGCAACCAAAAGACCTTAAAAGAAGAGTCCAAAAGTGTTCTAAATCTGAACATGAGTACTAGTTATAAAAGAAGGTATATTTATAATTAGGTCTGCTATAGCTCACAAGTTGAAGGTAAGAATAAAAATACAGGAGCATTAAAAGTATACAGAAAAGGAATTAAAATTTTAACTTCATTTTGTAATTCTGATGTAGGCTTCCTTACCTTTGTATAGCTTAGTGTGTTACTGGCACATGTGAATGTAATGACGTTCACATGTCCCAGGGGTGAGGCACACATAGGCACATGCCTTTCTATCCTAAGTGCTTCATTTAGTAAGTTTGTCCATGTCACTAAGAGCCATATACATTTATCTACTAATGTCACATCATATAATATGTGCTGTAATTACTAAATTGTGCTCTTTTATTTTCAACTGGACAACACAAAGAATAAGTATGACTTGATCCCTGAAACATTTAACACAAAACCTAGAACATAACAGATGGTACATCGTTTTTTAAAGTCATTTTAAAGTAAATAAAAGTGACATACTATAAGTAAGACCAACTTTAAGTGTACCATGCCAGGAGTCTAGTAATTCTTCCATACATGAAACACCACTGTAAAGGTGTAGAGCCTTCCCATCATCCCAGAGTCCACGGCTATCCTCTTTAGTCCTCCACAGTCAGTCTCTTCTCTAACGTAAAGACCCTGACAATGATTAATCTGCTCCCTGTCACTCGAGTTTAACTTCTCTGGCATTTCATAAGTGGATTTATAAAGCGAGTGTCAGTGTGAATGCATTATGTATTTTTCCTTTAGAATAATGCTTTCGAGATGCACGCAGAATCTAAAACTGGCACTCCATTGCATGCATATTCTAGTCATTTAATTTTTTGAATAGGTGATAGCCATGTGAACTGATTTCACTGTTTGTAGTGTTCCAAGCTACTGTGAACAGCACAGTCTGTGTCAACGTATGCTTTTATCTCCTTGGGTTAATTTTCTAGGAGGTGTGATGACTGGGTTGCATAAGGTTGCCTTGAAATGTATGAATGATACTGGCAAGCTACTTCTCAAAATGGCTCTTCCATTTGGCCCTTTCACTAGCAATATATGAAGATTCCTGTTGATGCTCATACCTTGCTGGGGTTTATTCTGAGTGGGTGCAGTTGTGCAGTCTTAATACGATCATTTAACATTTCTTTCCATACCTTTACAATATAGCTAACTTTTACCTCCCTCAAGAGTAATGATGAACACTTCATCATTGCTCTTTCTACCCACAGTATCTCTCATCCTATGCAAAGTCGATTTTCCAATATGAGTAGTTCTTTTTTTTTTTTAACTTGCTATGTTATAAGTATTCTTTCCATGTTCTGGGTAAATTCTTGTCACAGATTTTTTATATATATTTTTTTCTAGTTAGTGGTTTATATTTGATTTTTGCTGCATTGCTGAAAATATAAGTTTCTATTCTGATGGGGTCTTACTCATAAATTCTTTTGGCTGGTTCCTTCTATATCATATCTACTTGCCTTCTGTCTACCAATGTGTCCGTTATTTTTCTCCTGTTAGCTCTTATCTTAACAGTTGAGCACTCTGTATGATTTTATTTGTTTCTGCTATTAGCATCATTAGCTTTATCTGTAGATAAAGATTCAAAACTTATATTGTCCATGATTTATTTTTATACTTTCTCTCTGCCCCCCCCCTTTCATTTTTTTCTGACAGGGGTCACTATAGCTGACCTTGAACTCAATATAATGCCCAGACTACTTTTAATCATGACTAAAAGCAACTTGGCGAGGAAATGGTTGATTTTATCATATATTTTCAGGTAACAGTCCATCATTGAGGAAAGTCAGAGAAGGAGCTGAAGTAAGAAAACTGGATACAGAGATTGAAGCAGAAGCCATAAAGGAACATTACTTACAGGCTTGCTCATCATGGCTTACTCACACCTTATAAGCAGCAACCAGGACTACTTCCCAAAAGTGATACCATCCAAGTGGACTGGGTCCTTGCTCCCACATTAATAATTAATCAAAAACTTGCCTTGCAGACTTGCCTACAGGTAGTATGATGAAGGCATTTTCTAAGTTGAGGGTCCTACACACACACACACACACACACACACACAAGATAATTCTAGCTTGTGCAAAGTTTACAAACAAAACAACAACAACAAACAACAAAAACAACCCAGTCGAGGTATGTGTTACCATGCCCAAATCAATTTGTGTTTTTAACATCATAGTTGAAGCAATTATGCCCAAGATGTGGCAGATGAAAACAAAGCTGCTCACACCTTCTTTCATCAACCAAAAGACAGAACTGTCCTTGAGTGCAGCAGACTTACACCATTCCAGAAGAGAGTCAGCACCAGGAAGGAGCCAAAGTACCACATATAAAGATTTTCACAGATAGATGTCTCAAACCCCCATGAAAGCCTTACCCTTCTTTTCCTCCAGATGACGTGTTTTTCCAGGGAAGCCTTCTCTTCCCTCTTTACACCTTTACCTGCATTGTCCAGCAGTACTGGTTTAGATCAAGGGGGTCTGGGAATGATGATTTATGTTTTCAGAAAGAAGCTGAAGTCTGGAAGAGTATGAGCGTTGGAGTCAGAGTAACAAAGCCCCCAGGAGCTATTGTGTGAAGTTGTGACGAAGAAATGTAAGTCAATGGAGACTTCACAATACTAGAGGTGCCAGGATTGTGAGACAGTATCTGCTGAGGAAAGCAGTGAGTATGAAGTGGAGCTGGTCCAGGAGAGAATCTGTGTATACTGCAATTGGCAGAGTGGGAGGCATGGAGCTACAGAAGCCCTTTAGAGCCCAGTAAATTTCACCAGGAACTCCAGATCCATCCATTATGCTGAAGGACTTGTTTTCTGTGATGGTTTTGGTCTTGCTTTGGTCTGATCATACCTTGCTGGACCTGGATTCTTCCCTTTTAGAACAGGAACGAATGTTTGCTGTGTATTATTGCATGTTAGAAGTATGTGACTTCATCTAATTGGAGAATACAGTTGAAAGAGTTTGAGCTTTTAAAGTCTCCTGTGAGGCTATGCCAGTGCCTGGCAAATACAAAAGTAGATGCTCACAGGCATCTATTGGAGAACACAGGGTCCTCAATGAAGGAGCTAGAGAAAGTACCCAAGGAGCTGAAAAGGTCTGCAGCCCTATAAGAGGAACAACAATATGAGACTGAAATTTATACTGAATGCACTTTATATTTTAACATGGTCATGACATTATCCGGACAAGGGATTGAAGATTTTGGCTTAAAAGTAATGTATCAGGTGCTAAGTTAAGGGTGAAGTTGTGATAACTCCTTTTAATTGTCAACTAGAAAACTATAGTACTGCATGGGAGATGAGCCTTTAGGATTGCCTGTCGGGAATTACCTTGATTACATTAATTGTTGTGGGAAGACCTGCCTACAGTTTACTACTCCTGGCTGGAATCCTGGACCAATTAAGTGGAAAATGGCTCCTAGGCTGTAGCATGTATTCAATAATTTCTGTGTTTTGACTATGTGTGAGAGTTGTGGCCAGCTGATTCGAGGTCCTTCCCCCTTGATTTCTATACCATGATGGGCTGTACCATGGAACTATGAGCTAGGAAATACAGCATTATCCTTAAGTTGCTTCTGTCAGAATATTTCATCACAGCATCAGGAAAAGAAACCAAGACAGATGCTTTCTTGGTCCATTAGTTATTTTAAGCTCTCTCTGTCCTGTCCTGTTGCTCTTACAAGGATTTCTCAGTGTTGGGCAATTAGACAAATATTGCCTGCTGAGGAAGCCATTGAGGTTGAACCTGTGTCTCTTAATTGGCCTTGGACTTCACCACCTCTTTCCGCAGAGAGAGAACCTTCCTAGCCATCCCTCCTTAGGCTTTAAAATATCACGTGAGAAGAAGGAGGCAGCAGGGGTTTTGAAAAAACCCACGAGAGGAAAATGACTTCCTCTTCATAAAAACGAAGAGAAGCTGAGTTGTGCTTCCGACTCCTGTAGGGTCATGACATTCCACGCTACCCAAACCACTACTAACCATTCTTCCCTTCAGTGAGTTAGTACAGCTTGGCTAGTCAATCACTTGGTAAAAAAGACTGATCCTTGGAAATGTTGATTCAATGGAAGACACCTTAAAGAGATAGGAAGAGTAATTTGTGTTATAAAGCCTTACGCATTTTTTTTACTTATTTATTTGTGTATTTTATGTATATGAGTATTGTGTTTTCATGCACACCAGAAGGGGGAATTGAACTCCTGACCTCTGGAAGAACAGCCAGTATTCTTAATGGCTGAGCCATCTTTTCAGCCCATAACTATATATGTATATATACATAAAACAATGACAACAACAGCAACAACAAAGTAACATTTCCTTTTCTCTTTCTATCTCTTATAGATCAGGGTCATAAGCCATAAGCATGCTTGTTCTGATAGCCTTTCTTGAAGAAGATGTTTCCTCCAACCCTGTGCAGCTGCTTACTGCTCTCATTTACTGGGCCTGCCTGCTTTCTCAGCCTCTAACACAAAAATCCCTTCTTCCTTTTCTCCATAGCAACCGTCAAGATTTACGGCTTTCCTACCCTGTTGTTTTTCTTCCAAACTCTAATAAAGTGATCCCCCAGCTTCTGTCTGAGTCTGTTTTCAAATTCTTTTGTCAACAAAACTAAGAAGCCACTAAAAGGAACCCAGATTCTTCAATAACTGATGTTGACGGAAGCCTGCAGCTTCCACCCTGTCCCATCCTTTCCTTTGACATTACCTTGCTCACCTTGCATAGTCTGGCCCAGTTAGGTCTTTCATGGAATTTAAGGTCATTCAAACAGAATAACCCGCACCTAAAAAAAAGAAATGCCTCTGTAGAAAGAGCCTGGATATGCACATAAAGACACCTAGATGTGTGTGTGGTTTCTGGGCTAAATTTATTACATAGTCTCTAATATGTTAGAATCAAAGAAATCCTTAAACATCTCCATCTCCTCAGTAAACAATGGAGGAAAGCTTTGTCTTCTATACTGAACAGATAACACCTTGTCTCATAAGCCAGAAACACAATGTAGAGGAAAACTTAAAGTAACGGCGGAGTCTGTGCTTATGGAAATAAACTAATGAGTCTATATTGCATTATTGGATTTATCTCTGCACCATAGAGAAAAGTTCAGAATGAAAGTTAGAGGTTGTTTGTGTCTACCTTGATTTTTTTTTCAAGAGATTTTTATTTTTAGTTTTGTTCTATATGATACTGCTAAATTAATTTTATGAATTTCTCTATGAAATTTTGTTCTAATTGATATAGAGGGAAAATAAATGCTTAAGTGCAGTGTTCAGAAAAACCTCATAAGTATAAAAACTAATACCTAGGGTTTTGCATTCACTAGATTTATGTAACTCTTTGGTATGTTAGGAAAGCTTAATATTACTTCATTAAAAAGAGCTCTGTTTTCTGAGCTATCAACATTTAGCCTGAAAAATCTGTGCTTTTTTTTAACCTTTTTTGCATTTATTAGTGAACTAAAAACAATATGTTTACTAGATTTTTGAGATCATAAAAATTGTAAATGTAATTTCAATAAAATCTCATCTTCATATGTTTCATTTACCAATATTGAATTTCGTACATTGGCTAAAAACAAAATCCCCAACACTATCTTTTTTGGTAGCTTCTAAGTTTAGAATAAAATGAAGTCAAATAAAATAAAAGATACTAAATAATGTTTAGGTCGGAATTTAAAAGCATTTAAAAGTAATGCTTTTAAATAAGCATGCTAAGGTTGTAATTTTAAGTTTGTTTACTTTGGGGTTTTTGTTGCTAATATAGTGCCAAAAAGCCTAATGTGAAGTTTCTTTCAGTAAATATGTTCTTTTTATGTTAGTGAAAATTTGTACAGGAAAGACACATATATTTCTGGAAGTTGTGATATTGAATACTTATAAAATTTGCTAATTTGCTACAGAATTTAACAGATATTTATAATTATTTACTTCCTAATTTGTGGGGAAGAGAAAAGTTAGTAATGGTAAATTTTACACACATGCACAACACACACATGCAAACACACATGCACTAACATACACACACACAAACACACTTACCACTCCAACATATGTAAATGAATCTACTAGAAATAACAGTGAAGGAAAATGACTGCATGAAGAATATGAAAGAAATTTAGGTTGCATTTTTATGAAGGATAAAGAAGAGTAATTTTGTCCTGAAGCAAAATGATTGATTATTTCAGAATGAAAATGGGGAAAAATGTAAGATGAAACTCTACATGTATGTACAAAGTTGCAGACAAACTGAAGGAATGGGAATTTTGCTTAGCTTCATTAAATCTATCAAAACGGCATATATTTATTTTTATACTTATTTATATATGCTTCAGTGAACTTTGTATTAACAATTAACTATTTACAAAACAAGATGTAGGATTTGCTGTTTATTAAAAGGACAGATTTTTTAAATCTAGTGACCATTTAATTATGATAGATCTTTACTTTCTGAGGAATTAAGCAAGGAACGTGAGACAATGCCTTCTCAAAATATCTTCCCATCCTTTCTACACATTATCCCACCCCAGGCTATTTAAAAGGCTGGAGTATTCTCACCATTAAAATTCTTAAGCGTTTTTGTGATTGCATTCACCTCTCATATTTGACTTTAAAGTTTTTCTTTCTTACTTCAATCAAATAAATATTGCCTCACAGCCATGTGTAAATCATCTTTAATCAAATGTTCCAACTTTTTGAAATGTTGGACATCTTATGACATTTTGTCTCTAAATTAGTTTCTACAAAAAATTCTGATCTCTACTGAATTTGAGGTTTCCTCATAGCTCCTAGAAATTCTGATAGGCTTTGTTCTTTCACCTTGGAACAGAAGAGGTTAAAATTTATTTAGGCAAAGTTCAATTATGTGAAAAGCATGCCAAGTGACCAGAAAGGCTAAAAACTCCTCATATAATTTTTGTATGGGCAAATATTAACATATGCATTTAAGAAAAAGTATGGAAGTTCTGTAGATATACTAACGCCCTCACTGCCTGTGGTATATATCCTGACATAATACAACCAGTAGATATATAATCATCTGCAAAACACAGTGCTTTTTTTTCCCACCAAAAGGAATCTTGAGGAAAGGCTTTGCAAGGTTCTCTGGGATCCATAAATCTCCTAACATTGTTAAAATCCATTTAAGTTCACATTACTATTTTAGTCAAATGTCTAAGATGTTCATTAGCTAAACAATTTAATATGAAGTAGAACAAGGATTAATTCATTTTCACTCTGTTTTGTGGTGCTTTGATTGCTTAACTTGTAAAAAAGAGACTTTTTTTTTTTCTCAGTACTCTGGAGGTTGGGAAGTCTAAGAATAAGGTAGTAGTGTTTAGTCTTCTCAGTTTTCTGTTGTGATTTAAAAAAATGTCTAATATGAACAACTTGAAAAGGGAGGAAGAATTTAATTTGGCTAATGGTTTCAACTATCCTTAGTTCTTGGCTCTATTGATTCTAGGCATGTGGGGAGAAAGACCATGATGAAGGTTGGATCCTGTGTCATAGGGTACTCACTTCAGGTCGCAGAGGAAGAGGTGTTTGTTAAAATGCATAAAAAAATTTGGCCGGGCAGTGGTGGTGCACACCTTTAATCCCAGCACTTGGGAGGCAGAGACAGGAGGATTTCTGAGTCCAAGGCCAGGTTGGTCTACAGAGTGAGTTCCAGGACAGCCAAGGCTATAGAGAGAAACCCTGTCTCAAAAAAAAACCAAAAATAAAATAAAATAAAATAGAATAAAAGAATAAAAAAATGTATAGTCCCTAATGAAACACTCTTCATGACCTTCTTTATCCAGTTATCCTCCATCACATAAAGTATTCTGAAGCCCCAGATAGCCCCATTAGCTGTGGTCCAACCCCTAAACACATTTGGGAGTTGGAATGTTTCATAGCCAAACCATAAGAAGGACAGTTCTAAGACATCTTCACATGGCAGAAGGTTAAAAGGAAGTCAATTTTGTTGGCTACATGAAGGCTCATTCATGAGAACGTTAACCTCATTAGTGGGAGAAGGCACTTCCATGCATCAACCCCCCCCTTAATACTACAAGGATTTCAATGTTGCTTCTACATGACTCTTTCTTTTTTTTTTTTTTGTAGGTGCAGGAACTTTATTGATGGTGTTCAAGAGAGTAGGGAGGGCTCCCTAGGCCCCTCCTGTTATGGGGATCTGGGGTGAAAGTTGTGAGGGAGATGCTCAGTGTTGGGGGTCAAGTTGTGATAGGGACTCCTCAGCAACCGAGGGCCTCTCTCTTGCTCTCAGTGTCCTTGCTGGGGTGGGTGGTCCAGGGTTTCTTACTCCCTGGAGGCCATGTAGGCCATAAGGTCCACCACCCTGTTGCTGTAGCCGTATTCATTATCATACCAGGAAATGAGCTTGACAAAGTTGTCATTGAGAGCAATGCCAGCCCCGGCATCGAAGGTGGAAGAGTGAGAGTTGCTGTTGAAGTCGCAGGAGACAACCTGGTTCTCAGGGTAGCCCAAGATGCCCTTCAGTGGGCCCTCAGATGTCTGCTTCACCGCCTTCTGGATGTTTTGGCAGGTTTTTCCAGGGGGCACGTCAGATCCACGACGAACACATTGGGGGTGGGAACATGGAAGGCCATGCCAGTGAGCTTCCCGTTGAGCTCTGGGATGATCTTGCCCACAGCCTTGGAAGCACCAGTGGATGCAGGGATGATGTTCTGGGCAGCCCCACGGCCACAGCTTTCCAGAGGGACCATCCACAGTCTTCTGAGTAGCAGTGATGGCATGGGATTGTGAGCCCTTCCACGATGCCAAAGTTGTCATGGATGACCTTGGCCAGGGGGGGCTAAGCAGTTGGTGGTGCAGGATGCAGTGCTGACAATCTTGAGTGAGTTGTCATATTTCTCATGGTTAACACACATCACAAACATGGGGGCATCGTCCGAAGGGGCAGAGATGATGACCCTTTTGGCTCTACCCTTCAAGTGGGACCCGGCCTTCTCCATGGTGGTGAAGACACCAGTAGACTCCACGACATACTCAGCACCGGCCTCACCCCATTTGATGTTAGCGGGGTCTCGCTCCTGGAAGATGGTGATGGGCTTCCAATTGATGACAAGCTTCCCATTCTCGGCCTTGACTGTGCCTTTAATTTGCCACGGGTGGAGTCATACTAGAATATGTAGACCATGTAGTTGAGATCAATGAAGGGATTGTTGATGTTAACAACCCCCACTTTGCCATGTGGAGAGCAGATGGCAGCCCTGGTGACCAGGCGCCCAATACAGCCAAATCCATTCACACCGACCTTCACCATTTTGTCTATGGGACGAGGCAGGTACTGCACAAGAAGATGCGTCTGTCTCTGGAACAGAGAGGAGCAGAGAGCTCTACATGACTCTTTACATGGGTCTGAATGTATCCAGTGGGACCATCATACAGGATGAGATCAATAATACTTCTACCTCCACATTGTTTCTGTCTCCATTGCTGAGTCTTTTCCACAGACACCTGGGAATTTGGGGACGTGTCTCGTGAATGAAGATTTTATAAATTTTTTAAATTTATTTTTATTAGATATTTTTTAAATTTACATTTCAAATGTTATTCCCTTTCCTGGTTTCCTCTCTGAAAATCCCCTATCCCATCCCTCCTCCCCCTGCTCACCAACTCACCCACTCACACTTTCCTGTCCTGGCATTTCCTTACACTGGGGCATAGAGCATTCATAGGACCAAGGGCTCCCCTCCCATTGATGCCCAACAAGGCCATCCTCTGCTATATTTGCAGCTGGAGCCATGGGTCCCTCCATGTGTACTCTTTGGTTGGTGGTTTAATCCCTGGGAGCTCTGGGGGTACTGGTTGGTTCATATTATTGTTCCTTCTATGGAGCTACAAACCCCTTCAGCTCCTTCAGTCCTTTCTATGCCTAGGCATCACATATCTTATAAAAGCCACTTATTCAAAGCCTCTATGTATTCAATCCAGACAGAGTTTCAGCAAAACTATCCATGCTTGCCCATTTGTCTCTGGGTGCCTTTGACTTCCCAGCATAACTATGATGATTTCAGTTTCATTTCTATTTTTTTTTCATTTTATTTTGGGTTTAACATCCAGACTTAGTGTTTTAGGATGCCCAGAGGCAGCCCCGAGAGTGAAGGACTCCAGCACCACGGTTATATTAACTATACCTGGAATTTGGAAGTCACATGTTCAAACCATAGTGGTTACAGAGACTGATGAAGACGGATGAAAGATGATTGTGGTTCTTTATTCTTTCATGGGCTATCAGGGTTTTTAAAATTATTATTATGCCTTTTAATTTTCAAGATTATACTATAATGACTACAATTATCCATTCGCTTTCTCTAAACTCTCTCACATGCCCCTTCTTGCTCCTTTTCAATTCCATGTCTTCTTTCATCATTAATTCTTATTATGTGCATATATGTACGTAACTGTGTACGTGTGTATAATGTGTATGTATACAGATTAATAAGTACTTCCTTGTCAGTTATATCAGCTTACAAGATGATGGGTTTCATTATGGTATCTTCACACACATACTATGCTTCTTGACCGTCTTCTATTTTTTTCACATTTCCCCCAGCTAAGTAGATGTTCAGTTTTTACATGAATGTACACACACACACACACACACACACACACACACCAAACCTTGCAAATTTAAACAGCAACACAAAAACAAAATTAAAAATAAAACAATGAGCCCTTCTAGCGAGGATGTGGAGAAAGAGGAACACTCCTCCATTGTTGGTGGGATTGCAAGCATGTACAACCACTCTCAAAATTATATCCAGAAGATGTCCCAACAGGTAAGAAGGACACATGCTCCACTATGTTCATAGCAGCCTTATTTATAATAGCCAGAAGCTGGAAAGAACCCAGAAGTCCCTCAACAGAGGAATGGATACAGAAAATGTGGTACATTTACACAATGGAGTACTACTCAGCTATTAAAAGGAATGAATTTATGAAATTCCTAGGCAAATGGATGGACCTGGAGGGCATCATCCTGAGTGAGGTAACCCAATCACAAAGGAACTCACACAATATGTACTCACTGATAAGTAGATATTAGCCCAGAAACTTAGGATACCCAAGATATAAGATGTAATTTGCTAAATGCATGAAACTCAAGAAGAACGAAGACCAAAGTGTGGACACTTTGCCCCTTAGAATTGGGAACAAAACAACCATGGAAGGTGTTACAGAGACAAAGCTTGGAGCTGTGACGAAAGGATGGACCATCTAGAGCCTGCCATATCCGGGGATCCATCCCATAATCAGCTTCCAAACAATGACACCATTGCATACACTAGCAAGATTTTGCTGAAAGGACCCTGATATAGCTGTCTCTTGTGAGACTAGGCCGGGGCCTAGCAAACACAGAAGTGGATGCTCACAGTCAACTATTGGATGGATCACAGGGCCCCCAATGGAGGAGCTAGAGAAAGTACCCAAGGAGCTAAAGGGATCTGCAACCCTATAGGTGGAACAACATTATGAACTAACCAGTACCCCGGAGCTCTTGACTCTAGCTGCATATGTATCAAAAGATGGCCTAGTCGGCCATCACTGGAAAGAGAGGCCCACTGGACTTGCAAACTTTATATGCCCCAGTACAGGGGAACGTCAGGGCCAAAAAGTGGGAGTGGGTAGGTAGGGAAGGGAGAGGGTATGGGGGACTTTTGGGATAGCATTGGAAATATAAATGAGGAAAGTACCTAATAAAAATATAAAAACATATAAAATAAAATAAAACAATGAAATAATGGAGTGAACAGAAGTTTTCAGAAAGAAAGAGAGAAAGAAAAAGAAAGGGCTAATTAATATTTTAAATTTTTTCAATATCCTAAGCCATTGGGGAAACTCAAATAAAATACCCTACATTCCAGTTAGAATGGCCACCATCAATAAAAGAAATGCTTGTGAGGATGTGGGGAAAAAGAATTTAACTTCTACTGGGAATTCAAACTGAAGAGATCTGTATGAAAACCACTTGGGGCATTTCAAAAGAGACTGAAAATATAATGACCACATGACCTAGTTGTAGTGATTTAGAAAGGTATACAAAGGATATTATATATGTCCTCAGAGATACCTTCAAACCCATGTTTACTGTTGCTCTATTCACATCAGCAAGAAAAACAACCACCTCAGATGTGTTTTTCATTTGGGACTTATGTAAAATATTGGGGGTCCTATTTTCTTGACACTTTTCTTTTTTCCCCTTAAGCTGTCATTGACTCATACTAGTTTTGTAGACAATACTTTTATTAACAGAAGCTGTTATATTTTTCCTTTTTTGACATCTCCAAAACTTTAAAGCATATCCAATATTATTATTTTCATGGTGATGAACTTAGTAATCTAAATTAAATTACAACAGGACATATTGAATACATTTGCCTTAAAAGCATGACCATGACTGATATCTTATATCTAACATGCACACTTGAAATTGGAGATAACCAGGCAGCTTTAAGAAATTAAGATTTATGTTATGGAGCTAAAGATTACAAAATTCACTTTCAAATAGAAGCCTGGTACATTCAATGCACTGTGCCCAGTTATAAGATAAGTAAGCTTCTTACTTGTCTATACACCTTAGGTTATCTAGGTTCCTCAAGAAAAACAGAAGTGAGTCAAGTCTCCAGATATTGTGGGCATCTACTTTGTGTTGCTGTGACAACACCAAAACCTCTACTCTGCAAACAGAAGCATATTTTCTCAGGCTTCTAGAGGCTATGGATTTCTAGAACAAGGCAGCTGCAGCTGCTGTAGGACTTCTACCTGTGTACTCAGGTGGCAGAAAACAAGAGAGAATCACACCTCTCCTACAAGTCTTGTCAGAATAGCGGTCATCTATTCTTGAAAGCAGAGCTTTTACTATATAAGCACTTCCCAAAAAACATCATCTTTGAGATCGACATTGCTATGAAAGGTTTTGGAGACACATTCAGCCAATAACATCTTGGTTTGAGTCTTGTTTTCTTACATCTTGGTTTGAATCTTGAAGCAAGTTGAGATATAAGAAACTCCATGAGGTCAGTTATAATCTTAATCTACTCAACTTTAGTAAGTCAGTAAGTCAAGGCATATCTTATAAACAAGAATACTATTTCTATTAATATCTCTAGTAATTGTAGAAATAAAATATATATTTCAATGGAAAATGATTGTGTACTTATATGTGTTATCAGATTCTAGTTCAGCTGTTTTGAGCTATTTTTTATGTCTTAGTAAATTATATCCTAACATTTTTCATATTCTATTAACAATTAAGAACTCTAGGAAGGGACTTGGCAATCTACTAGAGGAGAAAAGTAACCAGCAACCCAGTTACAACCTGTGATCTACAATAGTCACCTGCTTAAAAGATATCCTAGTACAATAGTGGTACAAAAGTTGTGTGAGTAACTAAACACTATTTGATTGGAATTAGGGCTCCCTCCATGAAGTATAAATTATGCCCAATACTGCCTGGGTCAATAAGAACATGAACTTATATAGACCATGGGCCTATGGGAAAACCAAATATTATTGTCCTTCTAAAGGAATGTGTCCATTAAATGTCTCCTAATGACATTCTGTAATATTCATAGATCAGCATCTTGTTTAGCTATCATTAGAGAAGTGAGTTCCTGAAGTAAATGAGAACAAAAATGAGACTTATGACTAGACAATGTGCATATAGATATCTGGGAACACTTAGTCCTAGAGAAGATGCCTCCATCCAATCCCTCTGCTCACAGCTCAGGAAACTGCAGGAGAGATGAAAAGAATATAAGAGCAAGAGAGGATGCAAGACAGCCAGGCAAAAGGGCCTTCTAGGCATAACAGGACTGATATGCACATGAACTCACAGAGACCGTGACAGCAGGCACAGGAATTGTACTGGTCTAAGGGAGTTGGGATCCCAGTGTTGATATGGGAGCAGACACAAGCCATATTCCTAACCCATAGCTATAGCCAATTGATAACTGGAGAAAATATTAGTTTTCTCTCGTGGAATCTCTTGGGTATACAAACCATGCTTAAGGGTAAGTCTCATCCCCAACAATAGGTGGCCAATAAAAATATACACTCAATGATAGTTTTAGAGGCTTTTTATATCACACTGTTTTGTCTGGGTGTTTGTTTGTTTTTTATACAGATCTTTTGCTTATAATATCATAGCTTCCGATTTTGTTTTTATGGGTTTTCTAGGTGTGCAAATGTGTGTGTGTTTCAGCATCTGTATGTGTTTCTTGTTCCATTCTGTCTTTTCTTTGGCTTTTTTCCCATTTGTTTGTTTTTATTCTACCTTAACTTACTTACTTATTTATCTATTTATTTATTAGATGCCCATTTGTATTTTAATGAAAAAAGAAAGAAAGGGTATATATTTGGGTGGATGGGATGTGGGGAGGATCTGGAAGGAATAGGAGGAGGAAAAATTATAACTAGGAATATTTATGAAAACAAAAACCATTTTCAAAACAAAACCAAAACTAAAATGCAAAAATAAAATACCAAGTTTCACTTCTATGATTTGGTGTCAATTCCTATTTAATCAACATTCAAACCCAATATATGAAGTCTCATTAACTGGCTCCCTCTGGATTCAGAAACTGGGCTCATCATCCACTCACACTACTAATCATTGTTTTTCTTTTAGATTCAACAGAAATATCCAATGCCTTATTAAATGTCATATTAAGGCTGTGGCAGTCACTCAGTGGGGAAAAATTGTATAGTATGTGTATGGGATCTGAAATTTACCTCCTTAAACAAACAAACAAAAACAAAAACAAACAAATAAAATGCCTAGACACTGACAAGATCCAGCCAGTTTCACCCTCTGTGGCTGGGTTCTCAGTGTCTCTTCTTTCTATTGAAAGGGGCATTGGAAGAGATGCTCTTATTGCTTGTATGCCAGCTGGCTTTTCTAAGCTTTTATTTCAGATCAGACTTACAATTTACCTATAAAAAATACCAACTCCCAACACTAATGGATAAATACCAGCATATTTTCTTCTATTTTAAGCCCTTGTCCATGAGATAGTTCCCATTATTCCCATAAAGTTTCTGCTTTAGCAAACTCAATGCTGCTGGCAAAATTTAGCATCCATGTCTAATCCAATAGTAGAATGACAGGGTCCTGAACTCACTTTTGCAGAACTTTCTTTAAATGCTTACAAATATAAGCTTTGAATTGTAGATTTAAATGTTCAATCACCAAGAATTATATATCTAAGAACTGGAGACTAAGCCATTAAACACAAGAGTCAAGGAAAGAACTCTGAGGTTTCACTTATAACTCTTGTGAGAAGAGAAAATGTACAGATATGATTTGAATATTTGTTCCCCCTAAAATCCATTGTTTAAATAACAATGTAACAGATTTTAGAGACAGGTCCTTTAATAGTTTTGTCACCAATGATCCACCACCATGAGATCGATGCCATTGGTGTTGAAATGTATTCGGGGATCCATCCCATAAACAACCACCAAACCCAGACACTATTGCATATACCAACAAAATTTTGCTGACAGGACCCCGATAAAGCTGTCTCCTGTTAGGCTATGCCAGTGCCTGGCAAATACAGAAGTGGATTCTCACAGGCATCTATTGGATGGAACACAGTGTCCCCAATGAAGGAACTAGAGAAAGTACCCAAGGAGCTGAAGGGGGTCTGCAGCCCTATAGGAGGAACAACAATATGAACTAACCAGAACCCTCCTGAGCTCATGTCTCTAGATGCATATGTAGCAGAGGATGGCCTAGTTGGCCATCAATAGGAGGAGAGGCCCTTGGTCTTGTGAAGATTCTATGCCCCAGTACAGGTGAATACCAGAGCCAGGAAGTGGGAGTGGGTGTGTTGGGGAGCAGGGCACGGGGAGGGTATAGGGGACTTTCGGAGAGGAAACTAGGAAAGGGAATAGCATTTGAAATGTAAATGATGAGAACATCTAATTTTTAAAAAAGAAATGTATTCTGTATAAACGAATATATGAACATTGTACTTGGCTTCTCTTGACCTTCCAACTTCCTCGTCTGATTCTATAGCAAGAAGACTGTCATCAAAGATTGATACTCAGTCCTTCATCTCTCAGTCCCTAGAAATTAATTGTAAGCCAAGAAAATTTCTGTTTGATATGAATGCTTCAGTTTCATATAGTACGTTTTACCAGCAAAACCAAATGAAGACATCTATCTTGAGAAGCTTGCCTGCTCTTCTTTGGACCACTGCATCCAGAAATGAAGCACAGCCACTTAACATTTTGATCTGAAGGCTGAGCTAAGAAGCAAGGTGCTAAGGTTTGTTGATTGGTGGTCCCCACCCCCCTACAATATTGAATGAAGCTTTTTGTGAAAATCCCTTGGCCATTTCAAGTGGGAGGAAAAAAAAAAAAAAAAAGATCTGCATCTGCAGGCCTAAAAAATAACACAGAGCAAATCAGGAAGAAAAGCAATACTGACCTCTAGCCTCTACAGGTGCAAACACAGGTGTGTGCATATGCACAGGCATGCAACACCTACTTTCATAGAATGCATCCATCTGTCCATATATCACACATATCACACGCACAGAGAGAAGCTTTGCTTTAGTGATTTCTTTGCAGAATCTCCAAAGTGTGATACTGCTATAAATCCCCTGCAGGCAGGAAGGGATCCAACCCATAGAACTGCAATAACTAATCACACAAACATCACAATTCTTTCCTGTAATATCATGATTTTACATCATCTGTATCCTTCTCTCCTCCTTTCTGGTGGCGTTCGTGTTTGACCGCTACCTGTGGCATATTTATTCTCATGCAGTTAATCTATGGACTCCTGATCTTAATAAGACTTAAGTTGGTAGATCTTTTTTCTTTTCTCCAAACTGTCTACCACTAAATAATATTGTAGCGCTTCACAAATGGGTTAAGCCTTTTTACACCTTTAAGCAGCCAATATTATTCAAAAGGATGAAGCAATGAGAAAATGTATTTTAGAGTTGCTTACTAGTATTTCCCCTTGCTTTGAGTATATGCTTCCTTCCCCCCTCCAAAAAAACAAACCTTCCTTCAGCATTTCATGAAGACTTAGCCTGCCAACAGGACATTTTTCAGCTTTCATTTCTCTAAGAATATTTTTTTGCTTCTGTTTTGAAGGTATGTTCCTTATATACAGAATTTTAGGCTGGCATGTTTTTTTTGCTTCCCCTCTTGTATCATTTACAAAGTCTTTCTCCATCATCTCTAGTTCCTAGTTTCTCAAGGTCAATATGCCACAATCCTCATCTTTTGGACTTTGTTCACTCCCTTATCCATTTTATTACTTACCTTGGCTAAAACTTATTTCATAGCTGAGTCCAGTTATTCCTTGATATTGATTTCTTTATGTTTTTTTCCTCACAGATTTTGTAAAATTCTGAATATAGGAAGACATATTTTTTGTCCAATCATTGCTAAATATAGCTACCTGCAATCAGCTTATAATTCCAACTGATGTATTTTTTATTTCAACACACATTATTATAACTTAAGAAGGTTTATGTAGATCTTTTTGGTCACTTATTTCTAATTTAATCATATTTATTTGATACATTTTTCAGCACCTTGAGCATATTTATGATAGTTATTTTAACATCTGCACCTGTTAAATTTATCATCACTGTCACTCCTATGTCAGTTTATATTGACTGATTTTTCTGCTCTGTAATATTTTTCTGCTTGTTGTAACATCTGGTAATTTTCTTTTGGAAGTCAGCCATTGTGGATTATATATTTTGGGGATCTGAGGTTTTTTTTTTCCACTCTCACTGTAAATGATGTTGTACATTTTTCTGAGGTGCATTTAAGCACTGATGTCAGCTCTAATGCTTCCCATACAGCCTTTAAGCGTGGTTAGAGTGAATTCAAGATCTTTTGGGTCCCATACAGCCTTTAAGCGTGGTTAGAGTGAATTCAAGATCTTTTGGGCTAGGTGTGATGTCTCCTCAAAGTACTACCTACAGACACATGTATTAAAACGCCATTACATGTTTTCTGATGGATGCACAATGATTCCAGCTCCCGAGGAATTATGATTCGCTGCCGCTATTGTACCTGATGCTTATTTCTATTGTTCTGCAGTCATCTTTTAAAGGTGCTGCTGCCCTGTCTATCTCTGTCCAGTTTCTTCTCTATAATAATCAGACCCAGACATTCTAGGTGTTCCTATATTCATATGGAATATATGAATGACAGTGATGATAACCTTAACAGGTGCAGATGGTAAAATAACTGTCATAAATATGCTCAAGGTGCTGAAAACTGTATCATAAATACAATTAAATTAGAAATAAGTGACCAAAATGATCTACATAAACCTCCTTAAGTTATAACAATGTGGGTTGAAATAAAAAACTGGAGTTACAAGCTGATTGCATGTAGCTATATTTAGCAATGACTGGACAAAAAAAATGTCTTCATATATTCAGAAGTTCTTCACCTCTTCACCTCTAATCCCAGTCTCTTTACTGACCACTAAGAGATTAAACACTACTGTGTTCTCCACTGTAAACAATCAATTGAATCACATTTCTGTTTCACACTTGTGTTTATACAGTTCTCCTTTCATCAGTCACAGTCCAGAACTGTCCAATGGTTGACAACCACTATGTTATGTTTGCTGTCCCCTCAGTTTTCTAGTTGTTTAAGGTGGTAGTATGAATCTAATCCTCGTTATTCTATCCTCATACAAATCATTGTTACTCATGATATATGTATATGTAATGTATATATATGCATAAATATATGAATTCATATATGCACATATATGAATTCATATATTCAAATATAGTACTTGTATTAATTGGTTGATGATTTCATACATTCATACAATTTATTCTGATAATACTCACCCTCTACTCTTTCCTAAAGTGATTCCCAGATCTACTACCAGCTCTTTTTCTTCCTTCAGACTTTGTGCCCTCTTTTCTTCTTTTAATAACTTACTGAGCTCAATTTCTGCTGCTCTTATACTCATGGGCATAGCATTCTCCACTAGAGTGGTCCTACCAGGGCCACACCCTTAAATCCGACTCTTCCTCCTCCAAAACTCATCAGCTGTTCATCGGTCTTCAATTAGGTCCTATTCTTCTCCATGCTGGAATGTTGAATGATTTAATCTATATGAGTATTTTCAGGGACAATCATATCTGTTGTAAGTTCACAAGTGCAGTGATCCTGCCATGTTTACAAAACATTGTTAGACTAGAGCGCATCCTTTACGCTCTTACAAGCGTTCCACCCCTTCTTCCAGGTATTCCCAGAGGGAAAGGGGATAATATGCATACATGTCCCATTTGTGGCTGAACATTCCACTCTTTGCACTCCAACCAGCTAGCTATCTCTGCTTTAGCTGCTGTGCAGTTTCGGTTTTTTTCTTTTGTTTTGTCAACATGACACAAATGAGAATCACTTGGGAAAAGGGAACCACCAGACTGGCCATTAGACAAGTCTGTGGGACATTTATTTATATTTTAATAATGATTTGATGTGGAATGGACCAGCCCATTATACATGGTGTCACTCCCCAAAAGGCGTTTCTAGTTTGTATAAAATAGCAGACAGAGAACCATGCGGAACAAGTCAGTAAGCAACGTTCCTTCATGGCTTCTGTTTCAGTTCCTGCATCCGGGTTCCTTCCCTGCTTGTGTTTCCGCCCCCCCCCCCCACACACACACACACAATCATCCAGAGTAATGTGCCTTGATGGAGAATTATAGGATGAGATAAACCATGATTCTTCCCAACTTGCTTTGGTTAAAATGGCTTACCACAACAATAGAAAGCAAGCTAGGACAACCGTCCTTCGCTGCACATAGACCTCTGATGAGGCATGAGAGCTGCACTAATCTCTAGTTACAGAGATAGACAATTAAAGAATAGTTTGAGACTATGGCTCTAGCAAAATAATAGTAGTAGGTCCGCACCTGGGGTATATGAGTTACTCGACCATGGGTTCTTGTCCAGATTTATTGTACCAGCCATACATCACCTATTATGGAGCAGGCCTTAGAACCAATCAGAAGGCAGTTAGATCCATCAATAACTTCCAGGTCAGTAATGTATTCATAGGTATCTTGCCAGCTGGTCATTGTTCTTTGCAGGGTTAACAGCTTGGTAGGAGTCCTTCCTAGACTATGAAAGCTACTAAGCAGGGGGGAAGCTTCCTGGTTCTTACAAACTTGATGTTTCCATGCCGTGATCAAAGTATGTGGTAGCTTCAGCAGGTGGTACTACCTTCTATTTTAAAGGAAACGAAGGCATAAAAATGTCATGATAATTTAAAGTGCAAATTGGATAAATTTAGGAGTTGTGAGAAAAAAAATTCAATAATGAGATCAGATAAAGAACAGCCTTTCAGAAAAAAAAATAGGAATCTGAAATTATAGTAATTAAGACTGGAAGTTGAAGTACAACAGGTGATCTCTAGTTTAATGATAGTTTATGTTAAACTACTTTAGAACTTTTGAAAATCATACAAAAATTGTTCATGCTATCTTTATCGAAGGAATTATTTTATGTTGTTTGGTTTTGATTTTTTTTTTTAAGAGAAAGTTTCTCTATGTAGCCATGGCTGTCTTGGAACTCACTCTATAGACAAGTCTGGCTTTGAACTCAGGATCTACCTCTGCCTTTCTAACTCTGGGATCAAAGGCATGTACCACCATACCTATCTAGAATCTTCTTTCTTTAATGTAGTCTAAAAAAAAGGAAGGGGTAGTCTGGCTACACCATATTAAAGAAATTGTGGGGTTTGTTTTTGTTTTTGGGGTTTTTTTTTTGTTTGTTTGTTTTGTTTTTGTTTTTGTTTTTTTTGTTTGTTTGTTTGTTTTTGTTTTTTGTTTTTGTCATCCGGCCACTTTAGAGTGCTCAGTTTAACATTCTGCTTCATGAACATATGCTGCTATCATTTAAACACTGTAAAAAGGACAAAAGCAGCTAAGACTGCTGCCTATACCTCTGCAACATCTTCACATCCAGCGGCCTCAGCAGTGGTCAGATGTAAACCAAGTACCATCGTCCCATCCAGCGCACTCAGCTTTCAATTTTCCCCCAGCGTCCTGCGGTGGATGATTCAGACATTGGCCAGAGAATTTAAAGTGCTCATATTCCATTCCTTCAGATAGAGTGCTGATCTCTCTCTCACATTCCTTCTTTTCTTTCTTTCCCCTGGGCTCTTCATTCTTGCACACCCACTTCCCACTTTGACTCCCTTTCATTTCTACATTTGTTACAAATTTATATAAGTTATTTGATCTCCCAACAATGTAGTCTGGAATTCGCTGATTCAAAATTAGTGAAGAACGTGGAAGGGGAAATGAGGCGATTTATCTCAGACATCTGTATTCTCCCTGATGGAAACGTCACTCAACTGTGCACAGGGGGAAAATGAGGAGGATGGAAGCTGTATGGTACATTAGATAACGTCTGTAACAGGGCAGTTGCTCCAAAATCTAACTGTAGATTCGGTATAATGGCTAACAAAATCTCAACAATAGTTTTCTTTTGTCCTTTTGTAAAATGTGTAAGTATATATATATATATATATATATATATATATATATATGCTTAAATACACTAGAAATGCACTAAGATTCTTAACCATTAAAAAAACTGATCAAAATATATCCTAGACTTAAATGTAGAAATAATTTTAAGAAGTATTTTAAAAGACAACAAAATAGACAATCATTGTAGCTTTGAATTAGCAAAGATATCTTCAATATAACAGCGAAAGCACCATCTAGGCATAAAAACAATATTGATGGGGGAGAGTTATTTAAAATAGCTTTTTCTTTTTTAAAACAGCATCAGAAACAACAGAAGAGCAAATTTAAGAGGCTGAGAGAGTATTTTCTTTGTAAACTATATACCTTTAATATATACAATATATAAATTATATATTTTTATATGTCTTTTTAAAGGACTTGGTTTCAGAATGTATGGTAAACATGAAATACTGGTAACTTAATTAAAACATGGACTAAACATTTGAATAGAAAATTAACGTAGTGCATGTCTGCATGGATAATAACTACAATAATGGAAGTTCATTAGCAGAAGTCATTGGAGAATGCGAAGAATTGTACAGTACACCAAACCTATACCAAGTAAACATCTCTTCATTGGTCAAAACCACTGAAATACTACATAATATTCAGGACACTGGATAGTGGTATGATTGGAATCACATTGAAATAGTTTTTCCTTAAAGGTTTAAAAATAAACAGCATATAATCCAGCAGCTCTACCTTAAAAATATAGTAATAAGGTTCAAAACATTTCAACTCAGACTTATAGATGTTATTCATAATTTTATTAATAACACTCAAATTCAAAACAAAGTATGTTTCAGTTGGTAAATGATGGAGAAGATATACTTCATTAATATAATGGAATATTATTCAATGTATAAAGGAATAAACTGCCAAGACATGCTTCAACATGGGAGAATATCAAGAGCATTATTTTGAATTATAACAGCCAGCCTAGAAGACCAGCATTGTATGGTTCTCATTATGTCAAATTCCATACAAAATAGAAACAAACCTGTAGAGATAGGAAGTAGATGGATTGTTGCTGAAATGGGAGGTGCAAATGAGAATCCAGTAGAAGCCAGTGTCAGAAACAGTGTCACAGTGATGGCTTAATAGCCCTTTAAATCTCCTAAAGGGCCCTGAACTAATTGTGTTCATGATCTGGACATATCTGCTAATGTGTAAGTCACACCATTCTAAATACATCACCTTGTGAATGAAAGGAGATCTTCAATGAAGCAGGAGAAAGACTTGGATGTGACAGTTCTAGAGAAGGAAAACCTGACTTTATACTTTCAAGAACCAGTCTTTATAATTTTCAACTTGTGTATGTGTGTGTGTGTGTTTGTCTGTGTCCGTGTGTGTCGTTGTATGCAAATGTGTGCACATGTACATGCCTGTATGTGTGCGTGCATGCATGTTTGTTTATCACACACACCTATGAAACGTTTCCTCCATGTAGTTAACTTATATTTCTATTTGATAGGCAGGCACCTCAATTCTTAGCGGTTTTAAAGGACATACTGCTGGTCATTTCCCTGGCACAAATAGATGTGTTGGGTCATACAGTCTTTTCTCCTACTTGTAAGGCACTCTTCTTTTATCTCGTAGCTCTTCTAAGAATTTAAGTCCCATTTCAGTATCATATAGCTCCTATTTTTTTTCTAAATAAGACATTTTCCAAACCTATACTTCAGACATGGCTGTGACTGAAGACTGTATACGTGGCTATTCACTCTCAAATCCAGCACTGCTTTTTTTTTAAGTCTTCACGTTTTTGTTCCACCCTTCTAGTCCTCTGCTTTTCTTCAAGCACCTGTATGTCTAATTTCCAACAGTTTCCCTCCAAATGGAAATCACTATTGGTATGGTAAGCATTTGGAGTTTTATTATTGATTTATGCCTTGGGTGAAGAGGTTAATTAAATGTGAATTTTAAGCCGACAACATGATTAGGGGAGTGAAGCAACTGGAATTCATGAATACTTCCAAGGCCATTAAAACTATTTAAAATGACTACGGAATGAAGGTGGGAGGGTGGGGGTGGGGCAAGCATACAGAGAAGCCCTGTTATTTGTGACTAGATTAATGAAATTCTGAAGAATTACAGAATCTTTCCAAGGCAGTCAAGTCCAGCTGGGTTTTACTTTGCATTTATATTGACATTAGCATGGAATATAATACATTCTTAATAAACCACTCTTCCATATTCTCTTTGTTTTTTTTTTTTTTTTCTATTTCAAATTGCATTTTCAAGCCTTGAGTTTATCCATATCAACAAGCCAGCCTGGAAGACGGGGAAAGTTTTAGTTTACCAACACATAAAGGTTTCACAGGATGACTTGCTAAAATGCAGGAAGGTGACTAGACTCTGCCCCTGAGTCCCCAGCGGTTCTCAGGTGCAACTTTGAAGGTCATCTTAGAAAGATCTGAATGAGGATGTATCTTAACATAAAAAGATATGAAAAAGTTATTACAGACAAATGATTTGCAATATTTTGATGCTGTTGCAAAACTGTAACTGGAAAGCCATACACACTTGTTGCATTTTAATTTGTGGCAGGCATAATCCTGCTGTCTACACGTGGGATGCACAGATCTGTAATGCAGGACATGGAAATGAGGCCACATGCCAACTGGAGCAAGACCACTTCAGAGACCAGCGCGCTGTGATAAAGAAAGCTAGTGCCACCGCGGTGATAGCCACACAACTATCTCTGATGTGGAGATGGCAGAAAACAGATGGACATGGACAGATACCAAGTCAGAATCAAAGGCTCAGAGAAATGGCCTTTGAAAATCGGTCTAGAGTCAGATATTGTAGATGGAAAGGATTGAAATTTCAGACAAATTCTGAACTGATCGCTTTCAAAGGTGGAGGCATATGGGAATAAAAAAAAATGTCAATTAAAAGCTACGAAGCTATACTCCAAAGCATGGGGAAAACACTCTCATTTTACACATACAGGGCAATCAGTGACAGTGACAATCAGGTGTCTCTAAGCAAGAGGTTGATGAGGTTGATCCTAAAAACTCCTCCAGATCAGGGTGTGGAGTAGCAGTATCCAGATCAAGGATATGCTCTTGGATAGTCAGGAAGGATTGGTGGAAACTAGGGTCTGATCCTCTATCTGCAGAGGCTACCTGGAGCATTTCATGATTCTCAGGGTCCCCAGGATGACAGGAGGGCCTTTCCCTTCTGCTTTGGTTCAAATCCAAAATGGCTCCTGCAGTGCAGCCTTGGTTGTCAGCTGACAGGCTTTGAGTTTCTGATTGCATCCTTAGGGATGTGAGCTAAGGAGTGGATTCATCCTTTGATGGATTTATAGGACGGTGGCATGATTGAGAGGTGAATAGCAGTAGGAGGTGGGTCCTTCTTGGAGGAAATAGGTCAGTAGTGTGTAGACATAAAGTCCATCTTTCCATGGCATCCTCCTTTACATTCTTTTCTTGGTTCCCTGTCTACTAGGAGGTAAGAAGTTCTGTTTTGCCAGGGGTTTCCCTGGCTTAACGCAATGGGCTGAAATATGAAATATCTGAGCCCATGAGCCAAAGCTTTTGCCTCTTTTTGCATTATTTCTGACCTTTGCTTTCATAGCATTAAACATGACTCCCTTGTGGTTTTCTTTCCCCTTCAGAGACTCATTTTGTCCATAGTATATTATACATGTCCATTCACCATGTTCAGTTGCCATCACTGTCACTAACAGCATTTGGCTACAGATGGCCTCACACAGAAGCCTAGGTTATACATCTTTGGGGTCTGACTAGAGGTATTGCACACCACAGAGGAAGGTCATTGATGGTTACAACATTATATGTTCTAGGGTGATAACTTGTACATCACCAGATACTCTGCAGGCTGGGACAGGAAGATTATAAATTCAAAGTTAGCCTGGGGATGAGGTTTTAGCCCAATCTCAGCAATCTAGTGGAGCCCTACCACAAACTGAAAAGCAAAAAGGAGCTGGAGATATTGCTCAGGCATAGAGTATATACATATATTTACTTAGCATATACAAAGCCTTAGCCTCTCTCATGCATGACAGTCCAAAAGAAAAAGGAAGAGAGAGAGAGAGAGAGAGAGAAATTACCAAATGTGCCTTAGCAGAGACAAAGATCTCTGGTTGAGATTATTTTAGAAGACACTGCTTTTACAGGCTTCTGTCAGCAAGGAATTGTTGGCATCCACAAAAGTGATAGCTGTCTCCTGAGAGGCTCCACTAGTGCCTGATAAATGCAGAGGTGGATCCTCACAGGCTATCATTGGACTGAGCACAGGGTCCCCAATGAAGGAGCTAAAGAAAGGATCCAAGGAGCTGAAGGGTTTTGCAGCCCCATAGGAGGAACAACAATATGAACAAACTAGTGCCCCCCAGGGCTCCCAGGGACTAATCCACCAAACAAAGAGTACACATGGTGGGACTCGTGGCTCCAGCTGCATATGTAGCAGAGGACAACCTTGTTGGGAAACAATGGGAGGGGATCCCCTTGGTCCTATGAATGCTCTATGCCCCAGTGTAGGGGAATGCCAGGACAGGGAAGCAGGAATGGGTGGGTTGTTGAGCAGGGGGAGGGGAGAGGGGTTTTGGAGGGGAAACTAGGAAAGGGGTTAACATTTGAAATGTAAATAAAGAAAATATCTAATAAAAAAGGAAAGAAAAAGGAAAAGAAAAAGAAGCCACTGCTTTGACATGCTGGCCTTGAAGACCAAACTTAGTGTACCTAAAATCTGATTATGTTCTTACCCAAAAGGAAATGAATATGTGAACATTTAGTAAGAAGTGGATATATACAATAAAACTGGGTAGTAAAAGAGACTCTTTCCAGGCAATAGAAGAGCTCCTCTATTACCTAACAATGATACCTGCATATGACTCTCCCCAGCCACCTGCTGTCTATGTTAATGCATCATTCTGACTTGAGAGAGTGGAGGGCAGAGTGGAAGGCTTTGTTTTGGTCCAGGGTTTGAGAGGTTCCCAGGCACAGTTTTTGGTCCTGCTGCTTCTGGACCCATGGTGAAGGAGAAAAGCCAAGTGGGAACACATACTGGAGCAAAGTGACTCACCATGTGGAAGGCAGGACACATAGGGAGTCAGAGAAGGTCCCAGAAACACACAGCCCCCAAAGGAGACCCACAACAAAGAACCTGCTCTTCCAATAAGACCTTATCATCTCAAGTATGCAGAACCCCCTTTCAGCAATGCAGTGCCCAGGGATGGAGCTTCAGCACTGGGAGCCTAAGGGATCACAATGTTTAGGCCAAAGCCCCAGCTTTGTGCTTTAGAACTGTACCCACACACACACATGTGTACCCCCACACATGCTTAATCTTTTCCATATGTCTAGCAGTTGAGGCTCGATGGAGCCAGGGTTAAAGGAAGTAATTTCCCTTCATCTTCCTGACATGAATCCTCCCCCCTACCCCCCCAGTCTGTTTCATTTCAGGGAAGCTGACAGATTGAGTATCTCCCTTCAGGGGGAACCCTACTCTCCACTGGTGTGTGTCCTTGCTAGATGTCCTCAGCAGAGAGTTTCTTCAGAACCCCCGGAGCACAAGACGTACATGCAAAGCAGCAATCAGTGGAGGTCTGTCTCCCTCTAAACTGCACATGTGAATTGTAAGCGCTTTCATCTCTAATATTCATTACATTTCTTCAATATGAAACTGGTATACACAGAATTTCAGTGTGAGGGTCTTTTTTATGAGTGATTGGAATCGTGTCTTTTATATAAAACACAATAAAGTATCAGTAAGTAAAAAATAAAAGCAAGTCTTTTTTTTAATGCATTATGCTCATGATTTTTTTTTCTTGTAGGTTTCAAAGCTCACATTCAAACAAGCAAGCAGAAAAGAACAACAACAAAATGATGCAGTCTTATTCATGGTCTTCTATGCCAGTGACTTTCAACCTGTGAGTTGTAACCCATTTGTGGCCATATCATATATTCTACATATCAGATACATTACAGTTCATGACAGTAGCAAAATTACAGCTATGAAGTGCAATGAAATAATTTTATGGTGAGGGGTTTGCCATAACATGAGGGACTGTATTAAAGTGTTGCAGCATTAGGAAGGTTGAGAACCAGTGTCCCATGCCATCTTGAGTGTCCAAACAAATTCACATGCCCCAGAGTGGGGTTTCCTTCATGTGTTTGTCTATCTGGATCTCTCTGCCAGATGCAGAGCCATGCTTGCTTGTCCTGGTAGCAGCTGACACTCATTAACATAATAAAAAGATGGGCAGTGGGGTTATTAATAACTGTTGCTCTCTTAGCCTTAACTCAAAGATGTTGCTTGGAAATTTCCTAAAGGTCCATCCCTAAAAGAAATGCTCAAATGTTGAATGGAGTTGAAAAAATATCAGGCATGAGTATGAGAAATGATAAACAAAAATTTTAATTAGTGTACAGGTCTTCAGAAATTGCCATCTGTTAAGGAACTAAATGAGACAGCCCGGAAGAACACAGGACCAAAGGAAGGAACTCTGGGGGACAGTGGATGCTTAGGGCATATGAGACACAAAGGGAGGCCATGAGTTTCAAACACTTTTGGACATTCCAGCTGGAAGCCCGAGGGATGGCAACAGGAAATGCTTGCAGTCAATTGTACAAGGTGATCTTTCTGTGACTCTGTACACACCAGAAAATCCAGCACAATGCCAATGTGTTGTGTATCCAGCATGATGGCCTTCAGCTTGCCTAGATTAAATTCTGATCCATTAGCAAGGGTCAAGAGAGCAACTCTTTCGCCATATTCATGTGTGGGTGCTTATGAATTCAATTCACAAGAGGCAACTAAGCACTTTGGAATCACGGTTATTTACTTTTTATAAAAATATTTGTAATGATACTGTCAACGTTATGTGGTCCCTAAAATCCCTAGGCTGTATTAACAATTGGGATGTGTTTCTGCCTGGGAGCACAGTTAAATGTCTACCCTTCATTGCCTTTATACTCTATGATGGCCTAGTTTATCCTCAAAGAAGTCAGGGGAAAGGCTACTGGTCTCCTGTCATAGGCTGACTGTCGGGTTGGCATGAGAGCCCCAGCAGCTCACTTAGTATCAATACCTGAGACTTCTAAGACCGTGGTGCTCCAGCGTAGTTTACAAAGAAGTGAAACTGCCAGGAGGGAGCATACCACTCAGACTGAGAGCTGAGATGAGGATGGCTTCAGAAGATCCAGGGGAAAGTCAGACTGTTCTTAGCATCTTCCCTGTTTGAGTTACTTTCTAGAAAGGAGGGAACATTCACTACGATTTTTCCAACTTTACCTCCAGACCCATCCTTGCTTATTTTGCTTTTTCTTAAATTCTAGGCCCAGCTGAGAACTTGGCATTTTTTGTCCTGTCTGTGTAACCCTATACAACAACGCACCGTGGTAATTGGCAATAACGTGTTATGATTTCTTCTTGCCCCAGGCCTGTGGTGTGTGCCTGGTGGCTCGATAGCACAGAGGTGGCTCTCTGAGCCATCATGTCCTTTAATAGACTATTGATATTTATTTTCTGGTGAGGAGTGGGGAAAGGAAGTTTTTGTTTTGTTTTGTTTTCTGATTTCCCAGCCTCTACAATATTTGCTTATCCATTGAAAGGTTAGATTTAGAAAGAGTAGGTCTCCCGGAACACCTGTTCTCAATATAACAGGAAAGAAGCAAAGACAGAAACTTCCTAGGGCAGATTAATAATCAGAAACTCTAAAGCCCCGAGAAGGGAAGTGCAGAAGCAAAATTGCTTTTGCCTTCTCTTTATCTGCACTACACCTAGGAACTCTCTTCATTTCCCACTGATTTACAGCACTAGACACAGAGAGCATCCGGTGTACCTACATAGTGTAGGATAGGTAACCCAACTTGAAAAGCATGGGCTAAAATATCCACTTTAGTGCCTGGATTATTGAATTATTTGTGATGGGTTTCTGCAGCAGGCAGCAAGCCAGATAATTGTTCAGTGTTACTATTTTCTTCTCCATAACCAGAGATACATTTGTTGAATTGGATTAACAAAAGCAAGAGGAAATATTTAGCAAATGATTGATTGAAAGGCACAGTGGGTAATATAAAGGTCAATTTTGAAAATTTTCTGAACCAAAGAAGTTTTTGTTGTTGTTCTGTTTGTTTTTCTGCTGTCTGTATTCATTAGAAAGAAAATCAAGCCCCAAGAGAAGAAAATTTTGCCTAATGGCAATAATAAGGTCTCATTCATTTAGCTTTCAATGATTACAGACTTGGGTGACATTTCAGGGTAAGGACTGGATGACATGTAAAGTTATAATGGACAAAGGCAAGTTGTCTTTTTCCCAAGAGTCACCCAGGAAATCTCATCATTTGTCAAAGCAGATGACCAGACATGTAGGTTACCTTGGTGGTCTAACACTGGTCCTGTGTGTCTGAGGCTCTGGGTTCCATCCCCAATACTTGCAGTATCATGGAACAACTGTACTTTTGTTTTCCTTCTTCCTAGCTGTTCTCAGAGCATGTGACAAAGTCTTTACGACTTAATTATCAGAAGTCTGAATAAATTTACTCATTTCTAAGAAAGCAAATAATGTTCTTACCAAGTAAAATCTAAATTTAGTAACGAAGTTAGATATCCAATTCACTTTCAACCACATTTACCATTAAGTAGTAAGATCCACTCTGCTAAGGAGGGTGAAGAAGATAAATCTTAAAGTCGCATTTTCGTTGTGAAATACTTATGCCCTGGAAGGTAACTTATCTTTCCATCCTTTCAAAACATTCAGAATGCCTTGTCATTGTTAAACCAGACAAAAATAATGATATTTTCTATGACTTCAATTTGTATGCCTGTGTCTATTCTTCTGTATATCAAAAGGGGTTAATTTTATACACTATTGGACTATGTTTGAAAGAAAAATAATTTAAATGGAGCCAAAGTTATTCTGCAGGTTAAATTTAATGATACAGCAGTAGTCAATTTTCTTGTATAAAATATATAGAAAATTCTCTCAGTTTTGCATTCAGTAGATACCGGAATATTTATTCTCCCAGATAGATGGTGCAATGCTCATAGGGTAAGGGTTCCCTACGGCATTGATTAATGCATTTCTATTTCATCACCTCAACTTCATAACTGTGACTTTAAAACTAAGCAAGTACTTAAAAGATGTCATTGATATTGTTTCACATGGGACACACATTGGCTCTAAAGTGATTTTAAAGAATTCTAGAAATGTTAAGATTCTTTAAAGGACTAGTAACAGTTTAACAGATAAGAATTTTCAAATTTTCTCTTATGAAATACTTACTGTATATATTGTTTGTATATTCCAAATGAACTATCCAATCTTATTGTCTGCCTCAAACCTAGGCATTAGCTCCTGTGATGTATTTTAATAAAAGAAACAAGTCCACATGTGTTTGGACACACTTAATCCGTTCCTTGGGACACAATAGTGCAGGGTAGAAAGTTCACCCTGGGGCGCCATCACTTCCTGATTGTATAAATTCAAACACTTTACCTATTTTCCCCAAACCAACTCTTCTCTGAAAAGATAGTACTAAGTATATTTCATAATTTGGTAAACCAAAGGGCGCGCCACACGAGTCATCTGCCATAAGCCTCAGTGTTTAGTGCTGACTTAATCAGGGTTAGCTTTCTCCCTGCTGAAGACCGAGAAGCATTTCAAAATTACGCCTTTGTGTCGCCATGACAATTGAAGCTTTTGGAAGACATCCATCTTATTTGTTCATTAGAGCAGAAACAGTTGTCATCTAACAGAAACTACTCCATTTCAAAGTTACCACATGCAGCTGAAAGCAATAAAACTGCCTTTGCTCTTTAAGCACACATAATTGGGCTAGCATTTTTCATGCATTTTATTTTGGTCTTTACGTGCCCAATATATTGTTCTTTTTCCTGCAGCTTCTGGTTGGTTGTTCCTTCTGTATTTTGCTGCATACACTCCACATTACCAATTATTCAGAATGAAAGGTTTCTGACATTAGAAGGGAAACTTCCTGAGGTCTTCTGTTTGCCTGATCAATATCACTCATGAACCGCTAAGTGAATGGAGGCTAGGTATTCTTCGCAGCAGTGACCATCAGTGTAGTCTTACAATAGTGAGCTGAGCTCCAGGTTAAAATACGTTCCTGAGTTGTCAGGGCTGTTAGATTGAGAATGTTTGACTTTGGAAAAGAGTTGGACAGAATTTGATAGACAATTGCTAACCCAGCCCTGGAACTTAATTCACCTCTGAAACTAGAAAGGTCTCATCACCTCTCTTTGCCCATCCTTTCTCCCTTTTTCTCAAACTTATTTCTCCATGTCGTTCAAGGACCAGTCACCCAGTTGACAGATCACACATTGAAAATCTGCACCAGTTAGGCAGACTCAGGAGAAATGCCCCCATTTGCCACTGGAGGGGCAGCTTCATCCCATTTCAAGCTGGCCTTGGAATCGATATGTCATTACAAACACATATGGAACAGGCAGAGACAGGAAGTGGATACAACCTCCCAGGAAAGTGATTTGGAAACATTAGTTACTTTGAAATGTACTGTACACCAAGGAGACCTGATCATTTCCTCCTGGATTTCTGTGCCTCTTTCAATGTCCTTTCTTTGGCTCACTTAAAGGGTTTTTTTGATAAGCAAGGCGACAAGCTGGGGAAATTTTCAAATTCCAGAGACAATTTTCTATGGCTTGTTCGACTTCCAAGCTCCCATCAATGATTGAAGCTGCAATTCAGGTCATTTACCTTGGGGAGGAAGTTCCTGGTAAAGAAACAAGACTACAAATCTGTGTTTCAATGTGCCTTCTGTGCAGTTTCACGATTGTTCTGAGTCATACTATGTTCTTTCAGTTTTGTCTTGAGACAAAACTCCTTGATAAAATTCCTATCGCACTATTCCCTCAAAATTGTAATAAGCTGTGGTAAAAAATATGCCACCCTACATTCAACTGAAGAAGGAACCACAAAAGGATCACAAACTTCTCTTCTAGATTTCCATGCCTCTCAACACCTACCTACCTACACACACACACACACACACACACACACACACACTCGTCCCTAAAAAAGATCTATTTCTCTCAATCTTCTCTGAGGGGTCACCCTCCTAATTCACCAACTTCCAACCAGCTGTTGACTCCTCTGCCTTAAAACCTGACTCAAGTTTAATGAGCTGTAATGTTTCCAAGTTGAAGCTATCAACGACCATCTTTTACATGGAAATCATTTCACTTCCTTGTCCACGAGTGAGGACAAATCTATGCTTGCGGAGACTCATTTTCTCATCGGAAAGGAGACTGCTATGGGTGTGTTGAAACTTGAACAAAATAAAGCTAGATGTCAAGTGTCTAGATTATTAACTCTTGAACCCCCCACTTCATTGACATCATGGTCCAACGAATTGATTGACATGGTCCTCATCAAGGTTGCCTCCATTCTATTGTCTTCTTCCAATCACATTTCTAATGTGTTTTTAATGGTTAAGTTGGTGTCAGATGTTAAAGGCCATGGGGGGAGAATGAAGGGTGATGCTATACATGTTCTTTGTTTACTCAAGCTTAAGGTATTGGGCTCCACATCCAGTATCACTGCTACCAGCAGTAAAAGGTCCAGATTTGATAAACAAGCTGACTACTAAGAAGCCCTCGTAGTTCTATAAAAAATTGGATTTACTCCCTGTTACTACTCAGTCCCTCATGCGTTCATTCACTATTTTGTTAGTTTTACTGTATGGATGGCTTTAGGCCGATAACTGTGTATTCTACCTGGAAAATGAAATGTGAGGTTTTGTAACACAAGTCAGGGTATGATATGTCAGACCAGAAATGCATAGAGGGTGATGAAGGTAAACATACATAAAATGAACAAAGTAAGTTTCTAGGCAGAGAAGAAAAACAATGCCTCCTCCTAGAATAAATTGGATGTGACACAGGGACAAGAACTGTGTGAATGAGAAGAGGGAAAGGCCCTGGGAGGGTGGACCTTGACTGATTTAGTCAGAGGTAGTATATGTTGAAGTTTCTAGAGAGAGAGAGAGAATAAAAAATGAATACATGACAAATGACTATTGAAATTGAGTACAAATTTTACATGCTAACAGATAACTAAAAGAATTTGTAAAACTTCCCCTTGTGCTTCTTTTAAGCAAGAAAGTCATCTATAAGAGTTAAGAAAAACCAAGATTTTGTTAGCTTCAAAAAGACTGTCAAGATATCCCAATGAAAAACTGAAGATTTATATATATATATATATATATATATATATATATATATATATACACATATATACATATATGTATATTTCACAGAGCCTCACAATGTCACTCATGATAGCCTGGTATTTATTAATTAGGGCAGACTGGCCTCAGACTCCCATCAACATGCTGACTTGCTGACTGTTACAGGTGTGCACCATCTTGCTTAGGTAAGGATTTGAACAAGGTAGCCTGGTAGAAACAAAATTGAAGGAATATATTGAAACATTACGGTATAATTGGAGCTTCTAGAGGGAGAAAAGAGATAAAAACGAGAACTACCACACAAAGGAGCAAAAGTGAAACGTATATACAAATGAATGGGGCGGAAAGTGGTTTGAGTATTCTTCATTTATACAAGTCCCTTTAGAGGCTACCCAACCTCTTCCTGGATCATTCAAATGTCTCACAGCGCCTTCAAGCAAAAGGGCACTGATTCAGACATTATTGCTTCTATCTGAGCACTGGCCATCTGTTGGAGCAGAGGGCTTCCACCTGGTCCCCATGGCAAGCATCCATAAAGGTCAAAGGTACTCATGTGTTTTTATCTTCCTGATGGTGATCAGTCTTGGTTTTCAGCTTTTACCAAGCTTTTATTTTATAATTCGTAGTCATGTAAGAACTTGGTATGCAGTTCTCCATTAGGTGCTTGTCACTAGCCCTAGCTACTAGGCAGGAGATTGTCTTTCTTCACTCCAGCAGGCTGATTTCCAGCCCTGTCTACTCAGCTGAAACAACTTTTCCAGGCTAAATGAACAGTTTCACTACATGCAATCAATTCCACTGGCCCTTGTTTACTTATCTGTGTTTTCTCATGTTTAAAAGCACTAATTACCTTCCTGGTATCAAACCTACTTCTCCTTGGTATCAACTCTTCCTACAGCACCTCCACAGGAAAAATACATAGAACTGCACAAGCACACACACATTCACACACACACACACACACACACACACAAACATATACACATAAATACCTGTCTATACACATACACAAACACACACACACAAACATATACACATAAATACCTATCTATACACATACACACACACACACACAAACATATACACATAAATACCTATCTATACACATACACACACACACACACACACACACACACACACACACACATATATGGCTATATATATTATACCCACATATACACTTAGTATTCCTTCACACAGATATACGTGCATAAACACACACTAAATAATAATCACATTATATTTAACTTTGCTTTCTCAGCATTTCCTGCAACTTATTTTGTCTATTAATTTTTCAATTTTTCCCAACTTTTTCCTCCATTGTCTTTTCTTTAATCCTCTAAATTCAGATTTTTTTCCCCCTAGGGATTTTTCCATGGACTTTTTGTCTCTTAATGCTCACTTCTTTCTTGAGCTCATCCATACTCATAGACGTAAGTCAAATGTCTTAGGAAGAAAGAGCACGGAGAATCTTTGGTAATAGTAAGTAGTTATGAAAGCCACAGCTTGCCTGGGAACCTCAAAGGAAGGCAGGTTAGACAGGTGAGAGCAGGTTCTGGAGTAACTTCTGGTCACACCAGAAACCTAGTCAGTGTCCTGCAGAGTCCAACAGCCAGCTCATACACTTCACTTCAACAACAGTGACCAAAGCTCTAGCTTTGACTTAGGAGAGGCCACGGAATACCTATGAAGAGTCTTGAGAGAGGAGAGACAGAGAGACAGAGAGACAGAGAGACAGAGAGAGACAGAGAGAGACAGAGAGAGAGAGAGACAGAGAGACAGAAAGAGAGAGACAGAGAGTGAGAGACAGAGAGAGACAGAGAGAGACAGAGAAAGACAGAGAGAGACAGAGAGAGAGAGACAGAGAGAGACAGAGAGTGAGAGACAGAGAGACAAAGAGATAGAGAGAGAGACAGAGAGAGACAGAGAGACAGAGAGACAGAGACAGAGAGAGAGACAGAGAAAGATACAGAGAGAGAGACAGAGAGAGAGACAGAGAGAGACAGAGAGAGAGACAGAGAGAGACATAGAGATAGAGAGAGAGACAGACAGACAGAGACAGAGAGAGACACACAGAGAGACAGAGAGAGACACACAGAGAGAGACAGAGAGAGACTGAGAGACAGAGACAGGAAGAGAGACAGAGAGACTGAGAGCACACTTTGTATATGGTATTGAGGAGTCTGTGATTCTCTGCATGCTGGCACAAGCAAAGGCCATGCTTAGGTGCCCAGATAAGTTAAGGCTAAATGTAAATGACAAGAGACCATTGCTATAAAATAAACTTCTCCACATGGGCCAGCTTCATCTGAAGATGAGATTTCCTCTCTGCACTCCTAACGCAGATCTCGAGATCAGACTTAAGCTGATGTACAAAGTCAGCTATATCCCCACTACTGCCTCTTTAGGTTGGGCACAAGGGAAGAGACCTGGAAATGACCGGGCTGCCTTGGGGTGGGGGTTGCTTCACTCCTTAATCTTTCTCTCACTGTGACATCATCTTCCACATTGCCCATGAGAGCACTTATTCCATTTTATGGAATGCAGTGTTGTCCAGATCTAGAATAGGAAATAAAACCAATTAAGATCGCTAAACTAAACTGTCATAATGGTCTCTTTTGGCAGCTATTGTGTTGAGGACAACTTCCAAAAGGCCTGTCTGTGGTTGCTTCCTCACTTCCAAAACACATTTGGCCTCACCATGCAGTCCAGCATTTGAAATGCTGTGGTTGTTTCATGGAAATAAGATTTGGGAGAAGATTCAATTTCCAGAGAAATATATTTGTTCTGCATTGTCAAAATAACTGTAGCTGTCAGGGGACAGACCACATCTTTGCCATAGAAAGCCTACTGTGCAGTCAGTGCAGGAGGGAACAGTTGGGAAGTTATTGCTGAAATGCAAAATAGAGATGTTGAACTTCTAAAATTAAGACAGATGTGCTAGAGAGAGGCGAATGGGTTGGGTTAAAAATGAGAATGGAGTTGAAATCCCTGACAGAGTCATGGGCCCATGATAAATTAATTGGCAAGTGGAAGAGTTTGAGAAGACAGTAGAAGGGTGTGGTTAGAAGTCTGAGACACAGTGTGGTGTCACAGCAGGCCACCTCTAGATCAGGAAGTATGAAATATGTTCAAAAAAGTGACTGAAAGATATCCCCATTGAATTTTGCTGGGATTCATCCAGATAATAACTTCAGGAACTTGTTAGAGGGAAACCTAAGTTAACCCCCTTCATCTCATCTTCTTCCTTTTACCCTGTTTGAGATTACTCAGCTGTGAAGCAAGGAGAGTGGAGCTACAGCAAACATATAGTAGTGTCTCCTTTGTGCTGTTACTCTGGTTATTTGCACAGGGGACCACTGAGAACATAGGAGATATACAGTGGAGAATTTAGGAGTATGAGGAGAGAGAAGAGGTGTGAATGCACTTCAGTCTGTGCCTAGGAGGAGAGTGCTGACAAAATTCAAATAGCATGGGCTCATTTCCTGGAAGACAGAATGCAGGACCTCGAAAGATGATACCATTTGCACTGATCTTCTTGGGAAATTCAAGGCAGAAAACTAGTAACAAGTGAGAAATTACCTGGGGAGCTTTGAAGACAACCTGAGTTTTCCAGTGGAGTATAGAGTCTGTAGTTCTAGGATCCTATAACCTCTACTTTGTTGATTGAAACAAGTCTCTGATCCCAGGGCCACAGGAGTTGTCTGTACAAAGCCAGTTATTTTATGTAAAATTCCTCAATGAAGTCCTGAGAACGTATTTCACGACAATATTTGTTCATCTCCTATCAGATCCTTGTTATTCCTATAACTGGCTCCTGTCAGCTAGATACAGAGCACTGAAGCTTGGCTTGGATTTTTCCATCACATTCAGTTATCTTTAGATGATTCTGAATTAAAAGCTTCATTCAGTCTTTGAGCTGATGCTTATCTGATAAAGAAACAAACAACAACAAAAAAAATATGTGTCCTTCACCAGTAAAAATCCATGAGCTTCTTCTTCATCCAATTAATGCTAGTGAGCAACCTGCCCTGAAGACAGAAAGCCAATAGGCTCTTTCCAATAACTGACTCAGCATGCTCCATTTGGGATGTGATGAGACGGGCTGCGGGGCTCCACAAGCTGCTATATCACACTATAGTTATAGACACAAAACACAGGGTAGCACCAATGATAGCAAATTTTTGTGACAGCCTTGGGAGGTACACACCACCAAATCTATAATTATTGACTGTTCCGGTAGACTCTGTTTGTTTGATCCCAGTAGGTTGGAGGTGGAAATACATACAGACACACACACGGATTCATATGTGCACATGTACAGGCACAGTCATGTGTATATATAATGTGATGAGCATGGCTGTCACGAAAATTGTTAGTTTGTATACAAGAAGCACCTTGTCTTAGTTAGGGTTTTACTGCTGTGAACAGATACTGTGCCCAAGGCAACTCTTATAAAGGACAACATTTAATTGGGGCTGGCTTACAGGTTCAGAGGCTCAGTCCATTATCATCAAGATAGGAACATGGCAGCATCCAGGCAGGCATGGGGCTGGAGGAGCTGAGAGTCCCACCTCATGTTTCGAAAACAGCTAGAAGACTGGCTTTCAGGCAGCTAGGATAAGGATCTTAAAACCCACTTCCACAGTGACACACCTTCATCAAGGCCACACCTTCTAACTGTGCCACTCTCTAGGCCTAGCATAGACAAACCATCAGATACACTTAGAGGTGTGGTAATATTTAGGTTATAATAACAAGGATGGGGTACTAATCACATAAATTTTCACAAGACCAAAGGAATGGATGCTGCTGAGTCTGCTTTAGATCCTGCTTGACATTTGACTATCCTAGAAGAACACAAAGCATGCTCTTAACCTACAATTAGGCAGTGCCCAGAACTATATGGTACATAAACAGCAGAGGTCTTTTAAACAGGGGAAAATCATTCCATGCAAAAATGTGACCTCAGCTGATGTGACATTATCCAGCCTCAGGTTTTCTCTCTTGTGATTAATCGTGCTCCTATAGAAATGGCAAGATTGTGTAGTGACATTAGAAGCTCCATTCTCACACCCTCATTGGGAACTAACAGACATGTGATGTGACCTGGAACACATGTAAAGCTCTGATCACGAAAGCTCATGCATCTTCCAGGTGTCTCATAAGATCTGGGAACTTGTCCTTGCATCTAGTCTGTTACCATATGAGTTTGCTTGGCTGCACAAGGAGTGACATCATGGTGACCTTTTAGTATTTTTTTTTATTACGTATTTTCCTCAATTACATTTCCAATGCTATCCCAAAAGTCCCCCACACCCTCCCCTCCCCACTCCCCTACCCACCCATTCCCATTTTTTGGCCCTGGCGTTCCCCTGTACTGGGGCATATAAAGTTTGCCTGTCCAATGGGCCTCTCTTTCCGGTGATGGCCGACTAGGCCATCTTTTGATACATATGCAGCTAGAGTCAAGAGCTCTGGGGTACTGGTTAGTTCATAATGTTGCACCTACAGGGTTGCAGATCTCTTTAGCTCCTTAGATACTTTCTCTAGCTCCTCCATTGGGGGCCCTGTGATCCATCCAATAGTTGACTGTGAGCATCCACTTCTGTGTTTGCTAGGCCCCAGCCTATTCTCACAAGAGACAGCTATATCAGGGTCCTTGCAACAAACACTTGCTAGTGTATGCAATGGTGTCATCGTTTGGAGGCTAATTATGGGATGGATCCCTGGATATGGCAGTCTCTAGATGGTCCATCCTTTTGTTTCAGCTCCAAACTTTGTCTCTGTAACTCCTTCCATGGGTGGTTTTTTGTTTGTTTGTTTGTTTTTTTTTTTTTTTTTTTTTTTTTTTTTTTTTTTTTTACAACACAAATTTATTTACACTGAAACACCCGAGAATCATTTAACAGAGTTGAAAATTGGCTCTCAGACCTAGGTTGCTTAAAGCCCATGTAACTAGAAAATGGACACACTCTCCTTAAGCAATTCTAATCTAGACTGCAGTTGGAGGCCATGTTTTTTAATAAAGAGAAGAGTTATTTTTGGAGAACTGTATGCCAGCAGAGTTGAACCTGGCCATATCATGAAATGTTTGTCATCATCCTGATTAAATTAGGGACACTGCCCTTGGTTTAAAGTACCAAAGGATACTTTATTCTATGATGATATTTTTTCTCTGGGGTATGGGACTTTCTTTACAACTTAATGGTTCAACAGCATTCTTCCAGATCATTCCCACACAAAGACCTCCAGTTCTCTACTCTATATATTTGGTGCTTGCTTATATAATTTGGGGAAAAAAAAGCACAATAGACTTAGCTACTCATAGTCCAGAATGCAGTCTCTCAACACCAATATTTAATTACATAACTGTTGTTCTCCTCCATATTAAATGATCAGCATCCTGTTTTTTTAATGCTGCTTTTATGTCAGAACTATTTAGAAACAAAGGGTATATAAGAACATATCAAATATGTTCTCGGCTATATACACTCATAGATACATGAGATAAAATAATAGAATAACCAAAAGTAAGCTTTCTCAGAAAGCCTGGCAGTCAGCTTGGTTTTCAGTTGCCTCTTGATTCTTTTTCTTATTTATTCATTTAGAAAAATTAAACAATTTTGGAATTAGTGCCTTCCCTGGTACTTGTACTTTATAACGACTTTGTGAAGATATGGGAGAAATTTTGTTATGTTATTAGTGTATAGAACACACTAGATTTTTTAAAAATGAATGGACCATCTTTTTAATACTAAAAGGGTAAAGAAGAAGCTCACAAGAGTCTTATGCTGCAACAAAATTTAAACTTCTATTTTTTTCAAGTAATGCAGAAGGAAAATTCTCCAAGTTGATGATAGAATAACAAAGTAGCAAACTCACTTTGGTGTGTGAAAAGTGGATTTTATTGTTAAAGAAGGCAAATGAATTAATAATAAGCTTTGTCAGCAGGGAGCCTGAGGTAGTCATTTTCCCAAGGGAAGAATAACTAAAAGGATACACTTAGTATTTGTCACAACTTAAAGTGGCCTGCATTCACCACTGACTATGTGGCTACTTCTAGGGGCTTGATTGAGTTTCTGAACGAGAATCTGTTTCCTAAGCACATGCTCGTTTTCTCTGTATTCTGCACTGCTAGCCACCAAACAGCAATTAAGGCATGGCCAGCTTCAGACCTTGTGAGAAAAATATACTCAGAAATTCGCCTTTTATCAAGTCTTTTTCTCTCTCCTCCTATCTTCCCTCTCCTTTCCTCCTCTCTTGTCCTTGCCTGTCTTCTCCTCTCCTTTCCCCTCCCCTCCTCCTCTACCTCCTCTCCCTTTTATTTTCTCCTCTCCTCTCTTCTCCCTTCTCTCAACCTCTCCCCTCTTCTCCTGTCCTGTCTTGTCCCCTCCCCTCTCCTCCCCTCTCCTCCCATCTCCTCCCTCTCCCTCCTCTCCCTCTCCCTCTCCCTCTCCCTCTCCCTCTCCCTCTCCCTCTCCCTCTCCCTCTCCCTCTCCCTCTCCCTCTCCCTCTCCCTCTCCTTTCTCTCCATTAAGCCCCAAGCTGAGTTGCTGAGGTGGTGTGGAGTTTTTGGTTAACCTGTCCATGAAACGTATAAAGTATCCCCAGGAGGCTTAATGACTAGATGGTACAAATGAGAGTGGTTAAATAACTGAGAACTAGTCCCTAGGTCATATTGTGGGTCCCCATCCTGGCGACATAAGTATAATCAAAGGAAATCAGCAAATATCAATGTATGCTTAGAAGTACAGCCTCATAGGAAGCCAGCTGATTCAATATGTGATGATTAAGTTACTTTAAACTCTACTACATGTTAGAGATTATCATGATTTTAGTAGCTCCTGAATAATTAATTGATCCATATTAACAGAGCCCCACATTCACAACCTGGCTCCCTTTGCATTTCATTTCTTTCTTCCCAACATAACTCCCCACAACGTAAATGAAAGTTCCTGAGGTTTAAAGTGCTTCTACCAAATTCCATTTACCTTTCTCATTTCTGTGACCAAACACTGAAGAAGAAAGAATTTCAGGGGAGAAGATGTGACCTTGGCTTACAGTTTGAGGGAACACAATGTATCATTAACCACCACAACACCCCTTGTCAGGTTGATACTCAAGTGTGGCACTTTTATCCTCATCCCTCACCCCTCGTCTTCAAGGGCTCATGGCTATTCAATACTACAAAGGGCATTACGTTCATCTCCAAGAGTTCCAAAATCTTAGCAGTTCTATCATTGTTCAACATTTCAGGAACCAACAACTCCTCTGAGACTAAAGGCAGACTCTCAACTGTTGGCCCTTCTGTTAAAGCAAAACAAAAACATGTGGCATACTTCCATTCCAATGCCCAATGCCACCTTTTTGTTACCATAGGACTGACTACTAGTGTAGTCAGATAAGGAGAAACAGATAGCTGGCTATAGCTGGAATACAACATAGCCAGGTTAAAGTTCTAAATTAAGTGGTGCTGGAGAGAAGGAATAGATCAGGGTAAAGGTAAGGGTGGAGTTGAAAACATTGGAAAAAAAACCTATGAGAATAAATACTCCCTTTCCAAAAACTAGTAAGGCATAGCAAAAAATGATTAGGCTAACAACTAATCCTGTATACCATGCTTGGTATCCAGGTCTCTCAGTGTCATTACCTGGCTCTTCCAATGTGCTTGGCCAGCCTGTGCCTCTAGTTTGGCCATCTGCAGAGCACACAGCCTCTAACATTAGACATCCTCTAGCCTTGGTATCTCCAATATCCCAGCATCTCCACTGCAGGCTAAGCTTTCCTTTTATATTTCATCTTCACCAAATGGCATCTCCCATCCCCTTTTCTGTGATTCTTACACTGCCACACATTGTCTGGTCTTGTTGGCTTCCTGGAGCCCTGATAGAAACTTCCTTACATCACAACTGTTACATTTTACATGTCCACAAATATAGGACCAAGCGGATAATGACAAATTCTGCTGCTAGCATGAGATGTAGTCTGACCCACATCTCTCTAAATGTAGTGACTACTTTGTACCTTGGCAACTGAACCTCTTCAGTTGTTTTGCAAATCCTTGAGGCTGAATTTTCAGTTCGGAAGCTGTCCTTTATCATGAACTTCCATTTTCACAAGGTGGGGCCACTGAAAGTCGAGAAGTCACTCTCAGAGCATCCTTCCTGTGGTCTCAGTATGGGAGAATTGTCCCACTGCCCCCAGAACAGAGCAGTGTCTCAGTACCCTGCACTGACTTTATCTTTAATGCTGCTAATCTCTTTAAGCATTACAGCTGATTTCTCCACACCCAAATGTCTGCAACTTCCAACTAACTGGTTTACATTCCCTTCTTCAACAAACCATGGGTTTTTCATGTCTTTCTGCTCTTTCACTAACCATGCTACAGTCTGGATACTCTGCTTGGTTGAAATTACCTCTGTCCAAGCAACTTCATAAATTTATCTTGAATTCAATCTTACTCAAAATTTCAGTGGATAACCAAGCCAAATTCTTTGCCAGAATATGTCACAAATGACCTCCAGTCCTTTTTCCAACAGATTTCTTATGATACCTTAAGACCCCCATGACCAAAATCTTTAATGTCCAAATCTTTGTGAGTATATTTGCCCTTCCATACTCATACCAGAATGGCCCATTAAGTCTGACCATTGGGTCATAGACAGCACACTAATGGGCAAGCTCATCAGATCCCATGGGTTAAAGGTAATCAGAATGGGTGAATTTATGACCAGAAATGCTTTCTCCTTCCTTCCATTCAAGTAATATCATCTATAAAAGATGTACAGCACCCAGCACAAAGCAGCACTTGATCTCATGCATAGATCATTAGTAAGGCAGTAGGCATGCACAAAACCCTCACCCAATGCTAAGAGACCGATGCTGTTACAAGTCCAGAAAAAAATGAAAAAGAAACAATAATGTGTTATACATGAATGAGTTTCATGACAAGAAGGTCTATTCCTGACAAATTCTTTTGCTGAAATCCTATGTCTATTTAGCTACTTGCTACTGTTTCTTCTACTGGGCTAGCTCCAAAAAAGACAGTGTGGGGGCATGTGGGTAGTGTTCCCAGTTTGCTGAACCCACAAAGTCATTCTTGGTGGCTCTAATTAATGGCCCTTCCATGTGACAATGTTGGTCAAAGTTCATGAATGTTTAGCATTCCAACTGCAACTATGGAGAAGAACCACAAGTCATCAGCCTAGGCTATCACCAGTGATCTGGGTTCATTTCAAATACAAAGGCTCCAATAAAGTAATATTTGCTGAGCCCAGCATGACCCTGGTGGGGACAGAGTGACATGGTTCCTGTCTTTGGGGCAAGGTCCTGGTGTGAGCCTGCACAAGTGTTGATAGCTGCTGTGGGTATACGGCTTGTTTGTATAATAATATATATATAGCACATCCTCTGAGGAATGTCCTCCCTGTTAACATTAATGGATCCATGAGAATTAGAAACAGCAGAAGTCGGGCTGTGGTTATATCTCCAAAAAATGGTAAATGCAGGACCTGCAGGACAACCCTCAAGGCTAGGGAAAGAGCTCAAAACATGAGTTCAAAAATATATAATTTCTCAACTATACAAAATATAAGGATGAAATATGAATTATGAGGGGTTTCAGGAATCTAAAGGAACAAAAGCAGCTAGACTATATGAGCCAGCTTGTCAGGAAGACATAAAGGCAAGCAGATTCCTGAGTTCAAGGTCAGACTAGAGCACAGCAAGGTTAAGCCCAGGTGTTATAGGAATGGTATTTCAGGTCAGGGTCCCACACAACTAGTTTACCCTTTGTGCTTAACAAATGCAGACAGATCTCTGAATTTTTTTTTTTTTTTACAATATTAAGAAAAAACATATGCTTTCTGTCTCCTGAGAATCAAAGGGTTGGGGGGGGGGGGTCACAAGATGTTGATTCATAAGATAATCAAAAGGAAAACTGAAGTAAATAACTGGATTGATGTGTAAAATATAGGCTCGATCTGTGTTCTGCAGATGAGCTATCCAGAGAATTTTTTAGGATAAAAAGAGAGAGCTGTTGTAGAACTGACAGAGACAGAAACACAGACACACAGACCAAACACAAGCAGACAGACACAGACACACAGATTCACACACATGCACGCACGCACAAATACAAGCAAGCAGGACATGGATAGAGAGATCTCTTGGAATAGCAAGCAAGCAGAATATAGTCAGAGAGACCTCCATAGAGAAAGCAGAACATACAGAGAAGCAGACTGGAAAAGCTGTATCAAGCGGGACACAAGTTGTCAGCTTGAATCCAGGATTTGACTTCCAATCATTCTTTTTGCCATTCTCAGAGACCCCTTCTCTCAGAACCTTTGTCCAGGCCAGGACTGCTCCTTGACAAATATCTAAGAATATGATACCTCTCCCTTGTCACAAAGATTCTCCACATTTCCCAGTAGATACCTAAAACCTCACTATAGAATATGTTGGTTTCCCATATAGAAACATAGTTGTGATAAGACTTAATTCATAAATTACACACTGTAAAAGGTGAGCATCAATATTATATTTATCCACCTGAGACAAATCTCTTGTTAGGTGAACTGTTACTTTAACACTTTAAAAAGAAGTACTTTGTTCCCTGCATCCCTCTGGCACTTTGGGGCCATTATTAAGCAAAATAAGGGTCCTTTCCACAGAAGCTCTGTGATACAGCAATAGTGGATCTGATAGCCAAGGTGATAGCAAGAAACTGCTTACCATGAGTTTATAGCTGTAGACATCACAAGGAGATGACTCATATCCTGAGTGAAATTTCACCATGCTCTTCAGAATCGCTTTCAGTTTAAAATGTATGAGTCGTTTTCTTCTGGACACGTTTTATTCAGTACTCTAGACTGTGGTTTACTCTAAGTGGCTCCAAATCATGGGTTCAAAGAGACTACCCCAATTAGACACCCCAGTGCGTTTGAGCCTGAAGTATTCCCCATGAGTCATTCAGCACACGTGGTTGAACTGTTAGTGTCCGACTGCTGGCACTGTTTCAATGGTTTATGGTACCGTGTGGCTGAGATTGCAGGAGTGGGTACCCTGGCAGTGGGTCTTGAGTGTTACACCCGCTCCTGGTGCTATCTGGACTCTGATTTCTGACCCACCAGAATGTGAACAGGTCAGGGGACAAGCTTCCACTGCCATGGATAGAGCCACCCCAGCTACCGTGCCAGCTTCCGTAGGATGGACTGATAGCTCGTGAGATTGTGAATGAAATGCCTTTCCTCCCTTAAGTTGCTTCAGTCAGCTATTCTGTCACAACGACAAACGGTAGCAGTACACACCTGTGTGCCAAAGCAGCCGGGAGAATGCACACAGAGATCTGTTTTAGCTTGAGATGGAAATGAAAATTTAAGAGAAAACCAGAAATCTGATGATTATCATTCATGAGTCGTGGTTTCCAAAAGGCATTCGTTTGCTTAGACTGTGTTCATTTTGCATGCAGTGAAGAGTGCTTTTGAAGCTGTGTCTGTCTTCCCTGCTCTGGTATATAACAAGGCCAGCCTTGCTGACAGCAGGGAGATTTCCTCTGCATTGAGCTCTTCCTCCTTGGGGCTGGCCTTTTCCAGCAGCTAGAAATGACTGAGCCTGAAGAGACACCTGCTGGAGAATGAACGTATGAATGCTTTCCTCTTGGCAGTATACAATTTTTTTTTTCTGTCCCATTATCTCAGACATACCATCCTATGTCAGGAAATTTTCATATCTCTGCCTTAGCTCACTAGAAATGGGAAGTGGTGACTGGAAAGTAGAGTTTCTGGGCTAATTTAACCCCCTTACTTCTTATAGCTTATATTCTGGGGCTAGTTATTTCTTAGATTTGGTTCTGATTGCAGCACTCACAGTGAGCTATCATCTGTGGCAGGACAGATCATCAACATATGGGATGAAGGATGACATTAGATGTGACAAGGAGCACATAGAAATGATAAGTGACAAGCAGATAGAGATTATATTGGGGACATATACAGTGTCATGAATGGAAAATTACACGTGAAGTGTTGATGAAGGGTTAAGTAAAGAGGGGACATAGTCCAGTAGAATGGAGTGTGTGTAGTGAAAGGAGCCACTGCCATTTGTGACTTCGTAGGGGGCAGTCATAGAAAACTCGGTAGGAAGTGTGATTGGAAAACAGAGAGGAATGAACCCACCCCACCCAATAGTTCAAATGATGCTGCGACTTGCGTTCAACAGATCTGCATCTACATATTCTGCATGGTCAGCTCTGCCATCCTCTTTATGTCTTTGACACTGAGCTGACCCATCTGTGTCTACATGTGATCAACTAGTTAGGGAGGCCACAGGACGGGGTGGTGGCTGATGACTGACTTAGCATCTTCAGGTATAGAAACCATCAGGCTAGAAACTGACCTGTTTTATTCGCTGTTTCTTTGAGTCAGGGTCTCACCATGTAGCCCTGGCTTGGCAGAGTCTCACAGAGATCTATATGCTGCAGCCTCTCCAGTCTTGGCACTAAAGACATGCATGACAATACTCAGAGAAACTTATGGCAAACAAGTTAATATGTTTGTAAGAAAATTAGAACCTATAATTAGGAGTCAAATAGCTAAAGTTCAAAAGGAGCTAACAATCCAGCTAGACACATACCAGAACTCTTCTGAATGTGTTCACAGCTGGCGTAAATGAGGCACTATAGATTTCCTACAGGAACTATATCAACTGCTATCCAGGCGTTTCAGCAAGATGGCCAGACCTTAGCACACACCAATTACACTAGCTTCCTGTGTGGCATGGGGGAAACAAGAGACGATCCTTGTTCCATTCATTATTCATTGAGGATTTAGAACCTATTAATGGCAAATGACACAAGGATTTGTGTGCCACTGCTGAATGATTGACAACCTCCTCCTGGAGAATGAGGATGAGAAGGATTTTGAGAAAAGGCTCAGTATGGAGTAATGGGGTGGATTATTGTGGTCTGTTGTGAGCGAAGCACAGAGTGAGGAGTAGGAGCGATGTGCTTACTATTTCCATACCACTCAGCAAATAATAACAATAACAGACAGACCTGAGCTAGAAGGATTACACAGCCTGGAGGGCAATTCATACCAATAAACTAAGCATTACAAAAGCCACCCTACCTTTTAGCACCTGGATAATCTAGGCAGGTGTTGCTTAGCATACTTATTCCACAAAGGGGTATCTGGAATCCTCCCAAAGAGACAATTTTTAAGGTCAACAAATAGACAGGTGTGAAGGGAAGAGGGGAAATAACGAAAAAAAAAGCAGACACTCCTTCAAGACAGATGGATGAAATCCACAGCAGAACATCTACGGCATAGGAGCCTGTGAATTGGAAAGACAACGGTTGTATGGGAAATGACTGAGAGGAAGCCACTGTGGTGAGCAGGCTTCTATGTCACAGATAGCACAGATTGGTCTGTCACGTCATGCTATTGACTTGACTTGCAAGGGATTGGGCGCAGTCCGGTTTGTGGCTCCAAGAAATTCCTCTTAGCACAAATTTAAAATTTTCCACAAGTTTAAACTTTGTAACTGATAAGGTACCTTTCGTTCCTTATGGGCAGCTTTGCTTTTTCTGCCATGATTAATGCTACCTCAAAATTGAAACCGAATAAAAAAAGTGAAATAAGCTTATGTCTTTATAATTCATTGTTTTGATCACTTGACATCATTATAGCAACTCCAGTGAAGATAAATTCCATAATGAATTTCCAGAAGACAGTGTATGTTCAGGCTGTTCCTATGCCTTCTTCCATCCTTTCTACTTTAATAATTATTTTCTCCTAATGCCCTTGCAGACCATCTATGAGATTCCACTGACATAATTAACCACCCCTTTCTCTTTCTAGCCAAAGCAAATTGCTTATCTCTTCATCATGGTCTTTATTCTATTCAGCCAGAATTTTCTCAGCATTTTTTATTGGCTAGTTAATGGAAGGTGTCAGCTTTGCACTGTAAACTTCAAAGTGAGGAGCACCGGGGCTTGTTTATCACTGGAACATTCAGAGCACTAAGTTATGTGCACTGTACACAACAGATGCTCAGAAAATGTGTTTCTGGGTGAACTGATCATGATGATGACTCCATGTCGGAATTTTAATAATCATTATAATAGACTTGGTCACCAGTCAAGTTTCCACTGAAGTCATTAGAGCTGTATTTGTAAATCGTCTTATCCAATCTTGCCAATCATTTTTATTCTAAAAATAGGTGGGTAGACATTGGCCATGAAGAGCTTAGTCAGATTTGTATGGTTTATAAAGAATAAGAGGTAATGCCACAATGATGACTGTACTGACTGGTTTGTGTGTCAGCTTGACACAGCTGGAGTTATCACAGAGAAAGGAGCTTCAGTTGAGGAAATGCCTCCATGAGATCCAGCTGTAAGGCATTTTCTCAATTAGTGATCAAGGGGGAAAGGCCCCTTGTGGGTGGGACCATCTCTGGGCTGATAGTCTTGGGTTCTATAAGAGAGCAGGCTGAGCAAGCCAGGGGAAGCAAGCCAGTAAGGAACATCCCTCCATGGCTTCTGCATCAGCTCTTGCTTCCTGACCTGCCTGAGTTCCAGTCCTGACTTCCTTTGGTGATTTACGGCAGTGTGGAAGTATAAGCTGAATAAACCCTTTCCTCCCCAACTTGCTTCTTGGTCATGATGTTTGTGCAGGAATAGAAACCCTGACTAAGACAATGGTGGTGGTGGTGGTGGTGGTAGTGATTGTTATGGTCATAATACAGTATGTTAAACCAAACTAATTTAGTAGATACATTGTGGCTGTCAATTCTTGGGGTAAATATTTCTTTGGTTTATAACAATTAAGCATCTCCTGAATGGTAATAAATGAATAAGTGACTTATTTGAACCACAGAGAAGACTCATGAATAATATAGGAGCATGTTCTATTTCTAATGGAGTTCAGAGGTAGTGATTCTTCAGCAAGTTGAAGGAAGAGTCACAAGAGGAGTAAACTGTGGTGACTATCGGGAATAAAGGAGAAGTGACATTGTAGAGATGAAAAGTGAAGATAATCTCCCCCATGACTTTGAACAAGGACGTGTTGGAAAATTTGGTCTAATGCCAAGCCATGTGTAGTTCTGATAAGTGCTGCAGGCACTACTACTCACTCAGCTCATGCAGAGAGCCTGACCCCAGAGCAAGTGTGGAGCTTTGATTCATGAGGATGAACTGTGTGTAGTAAGAAATACTTTGGAGTACTGTCTACAGAATTGACTTCAGAGACTGGTGCATTCTGGTATGTGAAATACAACAGAATTTTCCTTGTTATTTTTTTATGTTACAGATTTCCATGGAGACAACAATACCGTTGAATCATCAGGACTGTGGTATTTCCAGGCATGCTACTGAACAGGGGACAGAAGGGTAGAGATTAGCAAGCAATTGTAATATTTCTGAAAATAATTCTTATGGAATTAATATTCACATGCATTGAAATAGATGTTGGGCCATTTTTCTAAGGCGTTAAGAACAAGAAACTCTATTCATTTTCATGAGGTCTGTCTTTGTTCTAACAATCTGTAATTTTTAAATTTGCTTTTGAATTTGCTATAGCTGTCCAGGGGTTTTTATCTCCGTCAGAATGTTGCAATGATAACTGCATGTATTTAGATCATCAACTATTCCTTATCTCTCTGGACAAACTTTATATCAGTTCCTGAAATATTTCTCAAGTAGAATAGTAAACATATCTCACAAACACAGCTTGCAGAAACCTAAAACAATTCAACTTTGCTCAGGTTGTATTTGTCTCATTCTATGCACTTGTAACTTTCTTGTTTTTGGGTTTTCTTAAAGAGTTATTTATTTCATTTATATGAGTCCACTGTAGCTATTTTCAGACACACTAGAAGAAGGCATTGGATCCAATTATAGATGGTTGTGAGCCATAATAGGGTCGCTGGGAATTGAACTCAGGACCTCTGGAAGAACAGTCTGTGCTCTTAATTGCTGAGCCATCTCTCCAGCCCCCTCTATAACTTTTACCACCCTCTGTCTTATCAAATTATATTCTCCTGGAAGAAGATAGAATTGCATCTTTGATATGACTATGACATCATGTTCATGGGCACCATTGATATATAGAGACCAATATAAATATTTATTCCTAGGCTGGTTTTCATACTGTTCACCTAAGTAACTATGTCTAGCAGAGTAGCCTGGGATTCCACAATGTGTTGATGGCTAAGAAGCTTAGGGCTCAAACTATAGCACACATCTGTTTTACCACTTAGATCCTCCTTACTTGCAAGCAATGGAAATATGAACTGAAACAAGTTTAGAAAGGAAAAAAAAAAGGAAATGAAAACCTAGAAAAATGATAAATATGTTGATTCATAAACCTGGCCATTCTAAGAGATGATTTTGTATCTCTGTGGTCAGCTGAGCTGTGTGTTCACATCGATGTTATTTTGTCTGCTTCCTAGACAGATATCTGAACCTGAAGCTATGAAATACTCATCTTCTTGATCACATTTTTTCTTTTTTTTATTAGATATTTTCTTTATATACATTTCAAATGCTATCCCGAAAGTTCCCTATACCCTCCGTCCACCCTGCTCCCCTACCCACCCACTCCCGCTTCTTGGCCCTGGCATTCTCCTGTACTGGGGCATATAAAGTTTGCAATACCAAAGGGCCTCTCTTCCCAGTGATGGCCGATTAGGCCATCTTCTGCTACATATGCAGCTAGAGATACAAGCTCTGGGGGTACTGGTTAGTTCATATTGTTGTTCCACCTATAGGGTTGCAGACCCCTTCAGCTCCTTAGGTCCTTTCTCTAGCTTCTCCATTGGGATCCCTGTGTTCCATCTTATAGATGACTGTGAGCATCCACTTCTGTATTTACCAGGCACTGGCATAGCCTCATATGAGACAGCTATAGCAGGGTCCCTTCAGCATAATTTTTCTGGCATATGCAATAGTGTCTGGGTTTGGTGGCTGATTATGGGATGGATCCCGGGTGGGGTAGTCTCTGGATAGTCTATCTTTTCATCTTAGCTCCAAACTTTGTCTCTGTAACTCCTTTCATGGGTATTTTGTTCCCTATTCTAAGGAGGAATGAAGTATCTACCCATTGGTCTTCCCTCTTCATGATTTTCTTGTGTTTTGCGAATTGTATCTTGGGTGTTCTATGTTTCTGGGCTAATATCCATTTATCAGTGAGTGCATATCTAATGACTCCTTTTGTGATTGGGTTACCTCACTAAGGATGATATCCTCCAGATACATCCATTTGTCCAAGAATTTCATAAATCCATTGTTTTTAATAGCTGAGTAGTACTCCATTGTGTAAATGTACGACATTTTCTGTATCCATTCTTCTGTTGAGGGACATCTAGGTTCTTTCCAGCTTCTGGCTATTATAAATCAGGCTGCTATGAACATAGTGGAGCACGTGTTCTTATTACCAGTTGGAACATCTTCTGGGTATATGCCCAGGAGAGGTATTGCTGGATCTTCTGGTAGTATTATGTCCAATTTTCTGAGGAACCTCCAGACTGACTTCCAGAGTGATTGTACAAGCTTACAATCCCACCAGCAGTGGAGGACTGTTCCTCTTTCTCCATATCCTCGCCAGCATCACATTTGAGAAGAGAAACATTTCTAGTGATTAGTTCCAACCAAACCCCAAGGTTCACTGGGCTTTAGCATATTCTGTAACCCCACTCCTACAACTCTGGCACCAAGTTCAAGGCCAACTTGCAATACAGAGTGGCTTAACTCCAAAAGGCAAAATAAAATAAATAATACAGTACTCTTTTCACTTTTGTTTTTGTTTTTGTTTTTGTTTTTGTTTTGTTTTGTTTTGTTTTGTTTTGTTTTTTGAGTCAGGGTTGCTCTGTGCAGCTCTGGCTATCCTGGAACTTGGTCCATAGACCAGGCTGGCCTTAAACTCAGAGATCCACCTTCCTCTATTTCCTGCTTGGCTAAAGTGTGCACCACTACTGCTGCCTGACATTGTGGAGACTAACCGTTGCATCTCATCTTGGATCATGTGCCCACTCCTGAGCCAACTGAGGAACAGGAGGGAGACACTGGGAACAAAATGTTGACTGTTCATTAGCTTCTGTTCCCTAGAGCAGAGTCCCATACAGAAGCACACAAGTGGAAACACTTTTCCTCTCACCATGCTTCAGAAATGCAAGCACTAGTTTCCTGGTGGGCTGCTGTCACTCAGGGCAGAACGCTATTGAACATGAAATAGATGCTCACTGCTTACTGCTAGGACAGCCAGGATGTGACACTTGAATGCTTCTATTCAGCCCTGTAACGGGCTCTTGTAGTAACTATTCATGACGGAATCAGCTGCTGCCTCTTTGGGTTGCATGGTTCATTCAGTACCTTCTGTTCAGGTTTCCCAATCCTTGGAAAGTTTCATGTTCTGAGTCACCAAATTGTGTTTCTCTTTTTAGGGGCATTCCCTAAACCCAGTCAGGTTTCTTTAATAGTATCCCATTCCTTTTGTCCAAGTTCTCCCTGTTTTCTAGCTTACAAACTAAGTAACATCAAAAACAATAGCTCTTGTTTGAACGCAATGCTTTATCCCTGGCTTTATTGAACTTTACCAAGCACTTGGACAGTGCCTCACATGTCCTATGCTTCTAGAACCTCCACACCTTTCAATGTCCATGATCAGAACACATTAAGTTTGAAATAACATCCAAAAGAACCTGCTGTCCAAGTCTCAAGTCATATGTGTATCTTGATATTTTGAGATTATAATTTAATGATAGCATTCTACCATTTGTCTTCTTCCTTCTAAGCACTCCCATATATCCCTCCCACTCTTCTTCAAATTCATGGCCTCATTTTCCACTCATTGTTACTGAACTCATATATGTAGTTGTGTACGTATATCTCCATGTATCTGGTACAGTCTTTATAATGTGACCTGGACTGTTTTCAGAGCTATTTGGTACGGGACAACCAATTGGTGTGCTCTTCCCTAGGGAAGACCACTTTTCCCACTTCCAGCTTACTTCAGATGCCTATTGTGGCAAACTTTTGGGCTTTTTTTCCATCTAATTTGGCATATCTATTGGTATCATTCTTGTTCAGTTCTTCCATCTTGGCAGTCATGTTGTTGAGACTTTATGGATGTAGCTTCTGATGTTGTTAGGATGCACAATCTCATAGGAAACCTTCTGATTCTTTAGGTCTTTCAATCTTTCCTCCTCATCTTCTGCAATGTTCCCTAAGCCTTAGGTGCAGAGGTATTTTGTAATACCTCTGGCTTGTTCTTGTACATCCATGTATGATTCTTTTCTCAAATATTCTCAAATTTTACTTGTTCTATCGCCATTTGTGGCTCTTAACTTTTTGTGGGGGAATCACCTATCTCCTGTATGACTGTCATGACTTTTCTCTACCTAAGACATGGAGGTATATTTCTCTTAAGTAATGAATGTCATGTTTTAACTATGTTTCTTCATGACAGTTATTAATTTTATGTCTAAAGGTAAGCATTATTAAATTAATAAAAATCAATTAAAAGCTAGAACGTGACGATAGGAAGAGGTTTAAGACATTCTCAAAGTGCCTTTCAAAACTATCAGTTTAGGGCAAAGGAAGAAAAAGGGTAGACATTTGTCACAATGACAAACTGACAGTGAGTTGATGGTCTGTTACCTTAAGCAATCATCTTTCTAGGATGTTGTCAGAAAGTTAGAAAAATCCCATAAACATTAGGACACGGCGACTGTGTATTGTTCCTTAAGCTCAAAAACAAAATCAATCAGCGATGCACCTGTGGGTGATCATTTGTTTTCTTGCTTCAAGGACAGAAAGAATAGTACATCTTTGGGGAAATGTTCTCATTATGAATGATTGACAAAATTTTCCTGCTGAATTAATAGGTTCAAATGTAAACAAGTCCTTATGTAAGGAGGGGAATGAATGTCAATGAGAGCCCCGTGCCTGACTCTTTTATCACAATGAAGATGAGTCTGAGGAAGTTAGGGTTATGCAGAAGGTAGAAGATGGAGGGGGTGAGGAAGAGGTGAAAGGGATGTAAATATGGTAGTCATAGAGGAATTCCCAAACACTAAAAGAACTTAAATTAAGAAGTAAGTTCAAGCCTATTATGTTCCTCATATGTGTTTGTATTTTGTGGTTGTTGGATTTGTTCATTTGTTTGTTTGTTTGTTTGTTTGTTTGTATCTACATGTGTTCCTCTGTTAACTAGAACTCATAGCAAGTTAAGTTCCTTATAGATCAGAAACTTGGAAAAGGCAAGAGAAAGAAATACTATCCAAAAGGCTACTCTCTATGCGCTGACACTGGGCTTTAGGAATATTTTTAGTATTTTATTTTTATTAAAACAAACAATGCATTATACTTTATATTATAATCCCAATTTTGTCAGTGCAGCTTAAAACTCTCCTGACTTTTTATTTTGATTTCAAGAAAGATATTCTCATATAAACAGGTAAAAGATCTTTTTGAGGTGATCAGAAAATGGTCCTATCAAGCTAATTAGTATTATTCAAAGTCAGTCCTAGAAAAAAAATGCTATAGATGAAGAAATGACTTTGGCTACTTATTTCATTCTCTTCTCCAATCCCATCAAATTTTTTCATATGCACTGATCTTTGAGAGTTTACCAGAATTTCTTGATTTTCTTGCCTTCATTTGGGCTTTAAATCTCTCTTAGTGAATTACACAATGCAGCTGATTAGCTAGTATTTAGTGATTCTTAGAGTTTTGACTCTAAAGATGGTAATTGCCAGCATAGTACCACCATGAGTTTAACAGGAGAAAAATAAAGTCAAAACACTTTACTTTGGCTTTTTCTAGAATACTATTTTTTTTCCCTTTTGGCAAAGCTTTTCAAATCCTTTGCTTCAAGCTGATCTCGGTAATTAAAAGAACGATTTTTAAAACTCTCCAAAAAAGGATTTTGCATATTAAAATTCATTAAGATGCAATGTTCATAGCAGAAGATATTTTATCGAAACTACCTAGGAAAAGCAAAAAAGAAAGGCAATTAGATGGTTCTTTCCCATGCACTGTCCATGTGTGTTGATTAAAATGTAGTTATATTACTGAGAACTTGATAATACATTAACAAGTAGTTATATTGCTATTAACTCAATTATTTTTCAGAAATTTGGAGAAAAGGAGAGAAGGATAAATTTTAAAAAAAGAAAAAGAAAAATTTTGCATATCTATTTATAGGTAATGGTAGTCCAATGTGCTGAACTCATAACCCTATGTTAGGAAAGCATTCTGTAACTGAGATACACCCATAATTCAAAACCTCAATTATTACTCTATCCATAAAAAATCAGCCATTTTATTCTCATGGAAAATAAGGTACTCATGGCTAGTGTAGCTAATTTATTCATAAAAAATTAGTCCATTGCTTTGACATAATTTAAGAAGATTAATTTATCTCAGAAGTAAAGACTATATTTAATCTTAAAGGCACCATTACAATCAAACAACAGGTGAGTTGTTCCTATAAGTCACTGGACATTATGAAAATCCAGCAACTTACCTAAGACCATGCTGTTGTCATGGAGACACAAGCAAAGTGTACAGCTTAGTAAGAGAATAGAAGTCTCTCAGCTTCCACAGGCTGCCAAAATGCCAATAAGCAACTGTCTGTAGCCACCTCCAGAGAGGATACAAACAAGTGAGTCCTCACTGTGACCTCAAGTCTCTGCCTTAAAGTCACTATGAGACAAAGGAGGAATCGGAAAGGCTTCTTTCAGTTATTCCAGGGTAACTGATTTTTAAGATACTATGATATATATAGTGAGTTAACTATACACAATACTCAAAACCAGTTTTCATTTCAAAGAAAATAAGAGACAGTTGATTCTGGAGCCACACATTGTCTGGGAATACGGATATCAAATATCATGTCAAACATAGTAACAATTGCATGATGTTTTTATGGTAATGGAACAAAGAAATTCATAAATCAAGACACCTTTCCCCCCAAGTACATTGATAGACACAGCAGGGATGTGTAATGTATCAAAGCAGAGAAACTGCTATAGGCTTCAGAGTCAAACTTGTAATATTCTTAGACATTGGGTTGATGGGGGCAGAAATCTGATTGCATATATTCCAAAGGTAGGCAATTGATGGCCACTAAAGAAGCTAATGATAGTTCAAAAAATTCAACATTTGAGTTCACTACAATCACAGAAAATCTAATTGGTCAACCAAACTTCTAGGATCTAGTAAGAATGATGCTTTCTTACTGTCTCCCAGGGGAACTTCACAGATGCCTTTGCTAGCAAAGCATCACATTTTGTGTATAGGTATCAAATACTGTTGTATTTCCTACTGTGTTTGCAGGTGGCTCATTTTTAGAATCTGATGAGCTTAAAAGGCAGGAAAGCAAGTCTGCAGGGGAGCTCCTTAGTTCAAAATGCCACAAAAGAAGAAATTCCTGTGATTCTTAGAATTTATCAGCCATCAGACTCTCAGTCTGAGGGTTTGTTTCTATTTTTCTTGTTGTTGTTGTTACATTTTTGTTTATTTTGACCTTCTGCATCTGACATTACGTTTATGTAACATAGAAATACAGTAGCATAACTATTCCTAAAGTTAAAATGACCAAGAGCTTGGTATAGCCTGAAGAAGTACAAATAGCAGCTGAGGGAAAACACATTGTAACTAACTCCAAATCATACTCTTTAGCTCTAACAGGTCCTCTCTATGTTTCCCTCTCTGCCCAGTTACATGTATTTGATGAAATATTTTATTTGATTTTTGAAGAAATTTAAATAATTTGCTATATTTTTTTCTTTTGTCCAATTTGATTTTATAGTTATAACTTTACATGGGTTGGCTAGTTTTAATTTTAGGAAAGACTTATATTTAATACCTAAAATTTCATGCATTTGGGGCAGTAAATAGAACGTCACATTCTAGAAAAAATTCACACAGCAACATATTAATTATATCATTTCAAATACCTTTTAACAACATTGTCTTTTTTTTAATGTGTCAAATATTAGTGATAGGGAGAGAGACAAAATGCCAGCTTAGTTGACCAACCAGGATTTCATAAGTGCTGTACACATTATCAATTCTTTTTTTTTTAATAAACAGAAAATGGAGTAGTACTCCTTTGTAGTCAATTTGTAGCATTATTAATTTACCTATAATTATTGAAATGTAAGTATTACTTAATTTTTAATTCAAAGTTAATGGTACTATGTTCATTTGCCAATGGGGTCATAAGGTGCAAACCATCATATTTGTTGTCACTGGAAATTTATATATTTTGCATAATTTAGGTATAAAAAGTCAACCCAAAATCTCTGGGTGTTTTCAATGATAGACAACAGAGTCAAAGCAACTTATGGTAGTCAAGAGCCTTAGGATGCCACAGTACTCCTTTTTCTTTAATTTATTGCATCATTAAAAGATATTTTAATATAAAACATAGTAATCCAATTTGTTGAAATAATTGAATATTCTTCTGTATTGTCTTAGTAGAAAAAATTTCTATTTGCTCCTAAAGTTTGGTTTGAAGGTACAGGTGCCTGAAACCTGGAATTCCTATTTATTTTACTTCTTAGTTAAGATTTATTTCATGTACTTTATTTTCATCATATTTTCCCTTCCCCAACTCCTCTAAGATTTTCCTCAGCTCTCTATCCATTTAACTTTGTGCTCTTCCTTTCTTTCTTTTCTTTCTTTCTTTCTTTCTTTCTTTCTTTCTTTCTTTCTTTCTTCCTTCCTTCCTTCCTTTCTTTCTTTCTTTCTTTCAAAAACCCAAAATTATCCATAACCCCCCAAAAAACCTCTAAAACCTCACCAAAAAAAAAAAAAAAATCAAAACAGACAGGTGAAAAATCAATAGGACAACACAAAACAAAATTAAAAGTCTGTAAAAATGCCTTTTGGTTCATTTGATGCTGGCTACATACTACTGGGCATGGGGCATGTCCTGGTGTGTAGCTGATACACCCAATGACTCTTCATTGAGGAAAACTGATTTCCCCTTTGGAAGAAGGCTCCAAAATCTCTGCTCTCTATACATTGCCCAGCTGTGGGTTTCTCTGTTAGTTCACTTCTACTATAGGAATTTCTGTGATGTGAGTTGAATGAGGAACTGACCTAGGGGTAGATCAGCATGCCACTAGAAATCAATTTATTGCTACCTTCCTTTAATGCAATAAACAAATTTGGTGTTCTCCTAGACCTGTGACCTATCTAGTCTCACATTCTTGGCCACTTTAGCAATGTCGCATCTGGGTTCCATCTCATGGAGTAGATCTTAAAATACAATAAGTATTTTTACAACTACTTGTATCTTGCAGGCAGGTGGATGCTGTAGATCACAGGGTCTGTAGCTGCTTTGTTTCTACCTATCTCTACCAGTGAAACTTCTAGTTAGTTAGGAACCAGCTCAATTTCTCCATGGAAATATAGTCCAGCAGGAAAGCCTTATCATCAGGTTGTCAAGAAGGTGTGTGAAGAGTTCTATGGGACCCTTTGGGTTAATTACTCAACAAGATATAACCCATTACTAGAAGTGAAAGTTTTACTTGATGACATTAGATATCAAAATAGGGGACATTGTCTTCCCTATAATTTGGTCAATCCATTTAGAACTCTTTCATACATGTATGTATTTAGGATGCTTCTATATTAGTGGATTTCCATATGTGTTTTCAAATGGCCTTTAGTGTTAGTTGTCCCTGCCTTCCCTATATTTCCTACTTTTCCTCCCTCTCCCAATGCTTTCCCTACTTAATTATCCTAGCTTCTCCCTTATCTCTTCTTAATACTATATTTCCCTTTCCTTGAAGAACCATGCCCTCACTACTGGTCACTAACTCACTAACCTGGCACCTAACTTCAGTGGTTAGTCATACTGTACCCACAAAAAAGGAATTTGTTTTGAAACATTTGAAACAAGACTTTGTCAGTTTCAAGACTAATTAAAATTAATTTTTTGCTTTATTATTTTATGCGTTTGATTACTTGCCTGCATGTGTGTTTGTACATCACATATGTGTCTCTGCTTTCACAGGCTAGAAGGAGACGGCAGATTCCTGGAACTGGGTTACAGAGGGTTGTGAGGAGTATCCTTGTGGGCACTGACAATCAAAACTTGGGTCCTATGGAAGAGTCGTAGCTCAGCCCTTATTTGCTGAGCCATTTCTCCAACAACCCAAACCAATTTTTTATACCCAAATTATACTGAATAATTATAAATTATTTTGTAAAGCTGTTGAATAACTGGAATCTTCTTCAATATAAAAACTTAGCTCAACTAAGATAAAAAACACAAAAAACACAAAAAAGTTGGTAAGACAAACTGTTACAAGGTAAACACAATTAATGAAGGACATGTCATCCTTATTAGCCAGTTCATTAAAACCCAAATTAATGTCATCTTTATCACTTAAAACTATAAAAATAAAAATTCCCACATCATAGACAATTTTAAAAATACCTTAAAAATAAATAAAAGCCATTACCACCACCAACAACAACAAACCTAAGAATGTACTGAGTAATAATTAGTAGAAGTATTCTTAGAGGAATTATAGGTACAGTGATTTCAGGCACTCCGTTACTGAGGTCGTTGAAAATGAGGGTTTCCCAGATTTACTGAGGTTCATGCACATGTATTCTCAGAAGCTGACACAAGTTTGAAGTAGGAAATACAAACCTAAGTGCATAGCTTCTGAAGTTTTGTAGCACAGGAGAGGGTTAGAAGTATTTGTTTGAGTCCTTTCCCTCTAGGCTAAAGGAGATCTTGATGTGTTTTTTTCTTTTTTTTTTTTTTTCTTTTCTTTCCCAATTGATAAAATCACCATTTTGTTCTTTCTCTCTAGAGCTCACCGTGGAAACACTGCATAGCTAAACTGTTAGCTATGTTTAAAAACCCATTATAACAGTAGAGACAGATTATATAATTTTTGTTTTACCTTATTGATTAAGGGTTAATTTAATTTACCTTATTGATCAAGGGAGTTAATTTATAGAATGCCCCATCCTTATTTATAAGGAGATAACAGAGCTTTCCCAAAGTAGGAGATATTAGATTTAGAACTAATGGAACATCTTTGCCTAAAAGAGCCAAACGCATGGGTTAATTGGTGTCACTTTTGGATTTAACCACTGATGTTGACCATTGAAGAACACACTACACAATGAAAGTGCTATCCACTAGGGCAAATTTTGTAAACATTTAAATGTGTGCCCAGTAAAAACCAAACCAAACCAAAATACCCCCGCCAAATTATGTCACAATTATTGCATGGTTTAGTATGAATGGGCCAATAGGAGTGATTAATTTTAACAGAATTCTTTTAAAATGCTGATTGCCTAAGTGGTGGCTATCCACCAAGTGAAAACTTTAATATAATGGAAGAATATACAAGCCCAGAAACTGAATAACATCAAGTCTCCAGGTTTTAAATGGCTTATTCAGTAAAATCCACACTTTTCTAAGCTACTATTTTTGGCAAATGTTAAAAAAACCACACACATACAACAGTAGTCTAAGAAAACTTCAGTCAACCTAGAGAAACCTGTAGTGGGTTGGCCTAATGCTGCTTGTATTCTAATGCTAATATTGGTTCAAGTCTGGTTGCCCCAGATGTGAGAGTTTGAAAGTAGATGCTGTGTGGTCTTGACCCCAAATTATTTCTGATTGGTAAATAAAGATACAAACAGCCAATAGCTGGGCAGGAGAGACAAAGGCAGGATTTAGAATTCTTGAGCTAGGGGTAGGATGAGGACCACAAGGGGTGAGAAGAAGGAGAAGAAAGGAGAAGCTGTCATGGGTTAAGTAAGCCTTAAAAACCTGGCTCTGATGACTGACCAATCAGAGTTAAGAGCAGCACAGATAAAACACAGTAAGTAATAATTCGGGGCTATCAATAGAAAAGTAGATTCTAATAGCATAGAGGGTAGATATCTGCCCAAGTCTAGCACTGATTAAGGCTTATTGTAAGTATAAAGGTTGCTGTGTCTTTGAGAAATGAATAAAAAAGGTGGGATAGAAACCCTGGGTCAGGATTAAATGATTTTTAAAACAGAAACCAACATCTCTCTTACACTAAACTATCAAATTTGATCCTAAAAGTTTTATTAACCTTTAATTATAGGCTAGTTAGCTATGTCATTGTCATCCTTCTTCAATTTTTACTCTAACCTTCTGGTTTTTACCTTTTCTTCCTTGGACCTTTTTGACTTTGAGAATGAAACTAATTTACAATCTAAACTCTTTTCTTCTTGCAAAGCATTTTTTTTCTTTGACTTTCTTCACAAAAACCACATTTTATATGTGTAATTTTATACCTTTTAATAATAGTTACTAGTTCTTTTAACCTTGTTTTTCTTTTAACATACTTAGAAAATGATTTATCTTTCTTAATTAAATAGCTATATTCCAAATACAACTAGATCTGAAACACTGGAAACATGCACATTGAATCTTAAATATCTACATCCCTCCCTCTGCCTCCCATGATTATTTTGTTCCTCTTTCTAAGTGGGATTGAAGCATCCCCTCTTGGGCCTTCCCTCCAGTCTTGGATCATGGGTATTCTGTACTTTTTGGCCAATATCCACTAATCAGTGAGTACATACCATGCATGTCTTTTTGGGTCTGGGCTACAGCACTCAGGATGATATTTTCTAGTACTATTCATTTGCCTGCAAAATTCATGATACCCTCATTTTTAATAGCTGAAGAGTATTCCATTGTATAAATCAACAATTTTTTAAATCCATTGTCAGTGGTTAAGTGGTCCTGAACTCAATTTCCAGCAACAATATGATGACTCATAACCATCTGTAACAGCATCTGATGCCCTCGTCTCGCTAAGACAGGTTTTGGGGGGTTGTTTGTTTGTTTGCTTGTTTGTTTTGAGACAGGGTTTCTCTGTGTAGTCTTGGATGTCCTGGAACCAGGCTGGCCTCAAACTCAGAAATCTGCCTGCCTCTGCCTCCCAAGTGCTGAGATTAAAGGTGTGTGCCACCACTGTCAAGCTAAGACAGTTTTTAAATGACTCTTTTGTACATTTGAAAAAAAAATCTTATCTAGGCGTAAGCAAGATAAGGACCTTGAAAAACCTGTTTCTCAAATTGCCAAAACAAAAAGTAGCAGTTCAAACTCCTCTTAGAAATTTATATGCTCACATGTGTACATGCCTATTTTAAATTAGACCTGTCAATAATAGCATTTTATCACACAAGAAACTTAAAAGTATAAAATGAAGTAGCCACTGATTTTGCTATACCTGTGTGTTTGCTGTTCCCTTATTAAGTTTTGCTCCATCCTGTTCAAAATGACACATAAAAGTCAATGACATTGAAAAATTGGTATAAATAAACATAAACTAATCTTCTTGAATCAGAGAATAGTTTTTATTAAATGTGTGCCTCTATATCTCTGAGATAGAATAATCTAAACTGCAGAAGAGAAAGATGTTTCTAATGAAAATTCAGAAAATGTTTTGCAGATTAATGGGGTCATCTGACTTTTACTTTTCTTCCCTCCTTCCTTCTTTCCTTTCCCTTTCTTTCTTTCTTTCTTTCTTTCTTTCTTTCTTTCTTTCTTTCTTTCTTTCTTTCTTTCTTTCTTTCTCTTTCTTTCTTTCTTTCTTTCTTTCTTTCTTTCTTTCTTTCTCTTTCTTTCTTTCTTTCTTTCCTTCTTTCTTTCTTCCTTCCTTCCTTCCTTCCTTCCTTCCTTCCTTCCTTCCTTCCTCCATCCCTCCCTCCTTCCCTCCCTCCCTCCCTCTCTCTCTCTCTCTTTCTCTCTTTCTTTTCTCTCTTCTCATTTACAAGAGAGTTGGAATAGTATTCCTGTAACCCACAATCTACATTCTTACTGCAGTTCTTGTGTAGTGATTATAGATATCACAAGGCTTCTTTTCCCTCAAGTTTTATACTAAAACTACATGACAATCTGGTCCTTTAACGCAAAATCTTGTTCTGGTGGGAGAAAAAGAAAGAAGTGGTAAAGAAAAAACAAACAAGCAAGCAAACAAAGCCATGTGATAATACAGAATTGAAAACTCAGAAAGCTTAATGTCTAAGAAGCTATCTTTAGCTCTGTAACCTCTAAACTGTTTTTAAAATTGATTTTCTAGTCACTTTAAATTTTCTTTTTAACTTAGATACAGTTTTAAATTTCTTATAAATTACTTATGTATTTCTTTTCTTTCGATGTTTTAAAATTGTAATTAAAGAAGGCTGCCTATTCATGATCGTTAATTGTATTGAAAACAATTACAGTTAACAATGTACATGCGTACCCTCACATACACGGAGTCAGACAGACAGACAGACAGACAGACAGACAGAAAGACAGACTGACCGATAGGGAATTCACAAATACAAATAACTATCACAATAACAAGCCTGATTTAACAAGCATGCTCCCTACTGATGGAAATGTAGGCTAGGTTATTATGCAGACACTTCCATTTTCCCCAACACTGTACAGGTTCAACCAACACTTGTATCAAACCTAAAAGCAGTAGGAATAACAAGTAGAGCTTTCCTGCAAACATTTCCTTCTTCCCTAGCCTTTGTTTCCATTTTATCCTGAAAAGTATAAGCTTCTTGGTCATAACTAGGCATTTGAGTTTTCTGATTCCTAAGGTTCCTCCCTGTGATGGTTTGTATATGCTTGGCCCAGGGAGTGGTATTGTTGAGAGGTGTGGCCTTGTTGGAGTAGGTGTAGCCCTGTGGGTATGGGCTTTAATATCCTTGTCCTAGCCACCTGGGAGCCAGTATTCTGCTAGCAGCCTTCAGATGAAGATGTATAATTCTCAGCTCTGCCTGCACCATGCCTGCCTGGAAGCTACCATGCTCCTGCATTGATAATAATGGACTGAACCTCTGAATCTGTAGGCCAGCCCCAATGAAATGTTGTCCTTGAAGAGTTGCCTTGAGCCAGGCATGGTGGCACACACCTTTAATCCCAGCACTTGGGAGGCAGAGGCAGGTAGATTTCTGAGTTCAAGGCCAGCCTGGTCTACAAAGTGAGTTCCAGGACATCCAGGGCTATACAGAGAAACCCTGTCTCAAAAAAAACCAAAACAGAGCAAAACAAAACAACAACAACAACAACAAAAAAAAAGAGTTGCCTTGGTCATGGTGTCTGTTCACAGCAGTAAAACCCTAACTAAGACACTCCCTTTTATCAGTTTTGACTTACATGATTAGAGGAATGTGAGGGTCATTAAGAAACCAGAAGCATCAACCAGAGAAAGTAGTGCCAGATGCCTGGGCACAGAGGCCCACGATGCCTCTGCATGCCATTGAGATGACTCCAACAGTGAAACAGGTGGCTGTGTAAAACTTCTACTTTTAGTTCTTTTTCTGCTCCATGGTTCACGATTCTGATTTTCATACTGCCTCAGTTATCTCTAAACAGGAAACTTGATTTTTCCACGTGTCCTATTTTTCATCTTTTTAACTATAATCTGGTATAAACCAGATTATACATGTATATATGTATGTATGTATGTGTGTATATATAATATATATATATATATCATATACATACATATGATATAGACACAGATCTACATGTAGATATGGGTGATATATAACCTCTGAACCAATGAAATACATTCTTACCTTTGGAGTAGCCATTTAAAACTAACTTTATCAGGTTCAATATAAATCACTCTTGCCTACTGGGACATGAACTTGTTTCTGCTGTTTGCATGACATTGGAGTCCAGTTCAGGATAGGGTTCCATTTGAACCACTAAATGCAATCAGGTTTTGTTTAACACAGTGCTAGAATGTAAATAATTTATTCACTAACTTTAGAAGAGTCACAGGATGACATTCTTTGTAAGAAAGCATCCTTGAAATTTCTGTATCATTGAACTTAGGATGCTACCCTGTAAAATTTAAGGTCTAGAAGAATGCATCTGTTTGTAGAGATGGAACTTTGTATGTGCAGGTAATGGGGGAAGATATGGGGTTGAGCTGGCCCTTTGTAAGCCCTTGTATAAGTTAGCATAAGTCTTCTCAGGCTACATGTAATGCTGCTTTTGGAAATAGAGTAATATTTAAGAAGACAGATCTTAAAATGCTCCATTTCCTTTAAATTATTAACTACTTGCCTCAAGGCATGTGACAAAAATCTCATCATGAAAAAAATGTCATTGCTAAGAAATTTCCCCATGAAAATTTCCCTCATTAGTGCTTGTATATTACAAGTGTATCTGTCTATTATATAAGAAAAGTAAAATATATTGTTGAGTTGATCATTGTGTTTTCTAGGCAAGTCATGAAATTAAAACACAGTAAGAAGCATTTATTGTATTTACTTGTGTTGCTTTTCATGTTATTTTTGCATGTTGGAGGTTGAGCTCACATTTTTGCTCATGTCAGGCAAGTGCTATATCACCTAGCTCATCTTTTCCCTGCTTTTTATTTTTTAATAAATATTTATGAGTTTTATAAGGAGTGTGAAGAAGAATTGGACTCTGGAACATACACCCTTGGCAGAGTTGTGAAGGTACTGACAGTCCTAAAGCTCACTTAGCACTGTGGTACCCTAATATAGGAAAGATGTAGCTCCCACTGCCTCTGGCATCAAGATGCAGGGAGGGGATAGTTCAGCACTGGGAGAGGCACCCTAAGTGCAGCAGAGGAATCAGGAAGCTGGTGGAAATTATGTAATTCACGTTAGATCTTTTCATGATTTGTGAGTTAAATCTACTGGCTGCCTATTCGACTAACTGGATTCACACCAAAGGATTCGTTCTCTCTTGAGCCATTGTAAACCTGTTTAAAATGTTGTTAGAGTTCAATTTCAGCCACATACATTAATTTCAGATGCTTCCAACATTAAGAAGTTTAGAAAACAGGAAAACCATAGACTGACTGTAACTAATGAGCAAGAAACTAGATTTGGAGACAGAAATAAGACCAGGAATCTATTTGAGGGGAAAAGGGAAGCAAAAGCTTACATGTATGTTTTCTCTCTTTGCTTCTGATAATATTCAATGAATAATCAATTTATTACCAAGAAGAAAATGTTAAGCAAACTCAAAAAACAATCAGTTTATTATTAGACTTACATGAGAAGTAAAGCCTTAGAGTAAACCCATGCGCTTTTCCCACACTCTGTTCACCAGTTTCCTGTAGTCAGGAAGAACAAAACTCCCTTGCTGCTTTTGGAATGAGAAGGGAAAGAATATTAATTTTTGAAACCTGCCAGAGCATCTTGCATTTCCTAACAAGGTTGAGCATTGAGAGACGCTAGTTAACCAAGATTAACCTGCTAGGGATTTGTCAGAGTTTAACTGATTTGTGGGCATTGAAAACACTCAACTGCATCCATCCATCCCTCACTGCACATATATAAAAAATGAAACACTAAATCCACATGAGAGTAGAGAATTGACCAAGCCCATCACTCTGACAATTTTGACCCATCTAAGTGAGAGGAAAGTATGCATAGGAACATTTGTAGGTTCAACAGTGCAGAAGCCTGGGTTCAGTGAAAAACACCACCCATGAGTCTCTAATTCCTACCCTGATGTCTTACCACTCACAAATATTACCTCTAGATTACTAAAGGGATGTTAATAGAAATACCTTTTACTCAATCTCTTTTAGAGTCCAAGAACCACATCGAATACTATATGAAAAAAACACAGTTTAAAACAGAGTGTGGCTCACATCTGTAATCCCAGCACTTGAGAATCCCCTGTAAAATAGCTGAGTTCAAAATCACAGACCCACTTAAGCTAAAGAGTAAAATCTCATGTTCACGTTGATATGAGATAGGTGAGCAGACATTGGGAGGAGGTAGTGCTGGGAAAGCAATTTGAAGAGGCAGAGACTCTGTCATTCTTATTAGCATCTCTTCCAAAAGAAATGTCCATACATAAATCCAACAGAATGTAAAATGTACTAGGTATGCAAAAAGAAAACTTAAAGACCGATGAAATAAATCAAAGAATGTATTCAGAGATATTCCTGGTTCATAGACAAGAGGTCCTATTAATATGTAGATGCCAGTTCTTCCCAACCTGACCTATACATTCAATGAAAAACTCAGAAAGTTATTTTGAAGATATTGAAAAATGAATTGTTTATTTGGAGACAAAAGACTGAGAGTAACCCAAACAGTATTTGAGGAAATACATATGTGGAGGGTAAGCACTCTATGAAATCAAGGATTAATATAAAATGACGGTAATGAATATTGCCTATTATTAGAAAAATAGGCAGGTGGTGACTGGTACAGAAAAGAGTGCCATGAAAGACCTGTAGCATCTTACTTAAGTGACCTCTGACTCATGAGCAAGAGGAGTGCTGGCCAGAAAAGCAAGAGGCTTTTGTCTTTTTTACTTGTTTGTTAGTATATTTTATTAATTTGAGGTAGTCACCCATGTTTTTGCAGACTGGTCTTGAACTCACAGCACCCTTCCTGCCCACATCTCTTTCTTCTTCCCTCATGTTGGGCAAATAGGCCTATACCCCTTTGTCTGGCAGAGGTATTCTTTGAAATAGATGATAATTGAACAAGCACTTTTCTACATTTGAAATAGTAATTTGAACGCAAACCTGACATATTTTACCAACGTTAAGGACATTATGTAAAATGATTGTTACAGAACTTGTAACATGATTTATGTAAAAAAAAGTCTAGATGACCTTCAGATGATGATGTAATAGCAAGATGTGATGACTAAAAGAATTGATAAATTATATTTCTTTAGCTGAAGAATAAAAAAAAATCAATAGAATGAAAGGACAAGTCAAGCACTGAAAATATGAAATGAAACATTGAGGGGACATTGTCATAAGTATGCAAAGATTACTGAAATTTCAACAGAATGAACATGCACAATATGCCTAAAATCCAGATTTGTTCTGTACCATATTACACAAGACAATGCCAATCAAAGTAGCCATAGGATAGCGTTATATGACTACTGGAAAGTACAAAATCCATAACGATAAGAACAACAAACACTGATAAGGTTGCAGAATCATAACATGTTTATTCTTTGGTGGTGATGATGTAAATGCTATGTAAATGTTAAAGCCACCTTGGAAGGTAATCCGATCATGTCTTATAGCACTAAACATACGGCTAACATACAATATAACGTCTTTGTTTCCCTTCATTCATCCAAATAAGGTGAAGCATGTGCACAGGAAAACATATACAGCAATTAATTAATTAATTCCATACGTATCTAGAGTTGTCAAAATGTGGGACAGACAAGTAATAATTCTTCACTAGATGAATAGGCATGGGAGTGCTGTGTCTAGGCAGGTAAATTTATCAGGTTAAACAGGAGCAAACCATCACGCTTTAAGATAGAGGAAACTTGTGACTCAGTAAAATAAACAATTGTGGTAATTGTTGCATGCTACAGTATAATTCCAACTAGTGACATTCTTAAGAGAGTAAAACTATACAGATAGCAACAGATCAATGATTCCTTGGTGTCTGGGAGAGAATGGGATGGATAACAAAACATCATAGACTCTTTTTAAAATAGTGAAAAGGCTATCATATTTGTTGTGATAATGGTTCATATCATTATAATTTTGTGCAAAGCTTGAGACTCTACAACACCAAATGGAATCCACATGTAAATTAGGAACAGAGGGTAGTTCTGTGCTAACATAGGGTAACCAGCTGTATGAAATGAATCATGCTCTCACAGGTTGGTAAAACAGGGACAGGACATTGCTGTATAAAAGCAGAAGGACTATGGAAACATTTTATACTTTTTCTCAACTTTGTTGTAATTACACATCTTTACCAGGATCATATTGTTTAAAAATAAAATATAGACAGAAGCTCAGAACCAATTTTTCAGTAAAACTTATTATTATGAATGTGGACTGTGAAATAAGTAGAAGAAAAAAAAAAACCTAAACTTCAAAGGACTTGTATATATTGGAAATTATAAATAAATAATTATCAGTCTTTTCTTCATCAACTATTCCTAAAATTCTTGAGTTGACCTATTTTTCACTCCAAATCTTATTTTGCTTTATATCCTCCAAGGTACTGACATTATTTCATTCTCTGTATGTGACTTCCAAGTAACCCAGACAATCTTATTAACCACCATCTGGAGCTTTTCACTGCCTTGGCATAGCCTCCATATTGCAACTCAGGGGACCTTGTATGAATGAGCCATATCTGAGTTCAGCATGATCTTTGACACTCTTCTATTAGGCTGCCGCCTCCATTGCCTTTGCATGCAAGACTAAGGCTCTGTTGACAGATCAAATTTCTCAGCCACATAGGAGACTTCAGCAGGAGCTCCGTGCTGACCAGTATCCACACATCAAATCCCGATCATTTCTCATGCTGATACGTGCTAGTTAGGTTTTCAAATAAAACCTTTAAAAATCGCTCTTGAGAATTAGCACAGAGGTCAAGTGAGAAGTCAAGGGTTTTGTCAGGAAAAGTGGCAGAGAGGAGGACCCATAGTCCACCACATTATAAAAGCAATCAGTGAGACTAGCAAAACCATGAACACAAACTGGTCCCAAGTTCTGAAAACTAACTGAATGTAACTAAAACACTTCCATAATCAGAGACAGGCTCAACACAAAGAAAGTGAATTTTAGCAAGAGAAATTTGAAGCATTTTTAAGCTACTACAATCCTGTCTCTTACATGTCTATGTCAAGAAAGCCAATTACTAGGAGAAAAAAAAATCAAAAGTACTCTGAGATGATAAGCATAGAGGGTTTCTTGATAGACCACCTAATTTACAATAACTGTTAAAGGCAGTCATTCAGGATGGAATAAAAAAAAAAAAACCCAAAAAGCAATACTAAGTCACATAAATAAATCAAAAACTATAGTAAAGTAGTAAAAGTCAGCAATTATAATGGATAAACAATATAAATGATACTTTGTGACAAAGCATAAGGAAAATATGAAATAATATAGTATGTTTTCTGTAAGCTTGTATTTTTCCTTCTGGCCCTTATATCCCAGAATAATGACTATGAGACTTAAATATATTCATAAACGCATTGGCCAATGGCTTTGGACCATTCCCTCACTGGCTCATGTTTTAATCATCCCATTATCCAATTCCGAGTTCTGCCTTATTGCTGATTCTCAGTTACACATGACCACCTTCCTCTGTGTCTGTCTCTCTCCCAGAATAATATTCTCTCTCTCGCTCTGTGTCTCTCTCTGCTGGATATTCCACCTTCTAATCCTGCCCCAGCTAACTGGCCAACAGCTTTTTATTGACAGGTGAATGCTTTTACACAGTGCAAATGAGATTACCTCTACACTACTCTGTTTTAGTCCAATAAAAGGCTCTTTGTCTTTCATTAACCAACTATATACAATAAGAACAACTTGAAAACTTACCAGGTAAGAGTTACATTCATAATGTCCAGTTCATAAAAATTTGGAAGTATTTGGCAAGGTTGGAGAAAGTATAGTATTATCTATCTTGGTGAGTTAAGAGTTCCAAATTCTGAGCCGGGCGTGGTGGCACATGCCTTTGATCCCACCACTTGGGAGGCAGAGGCAGGTGGATTTCTGAGTTCGAGGCCAGCCTGGTCTACAAAGTGAGTTCCAGGACAGGCAGGGCTATACAGAGAAACCCTGTCTCGAAAAACAAAACAAAACAAAACAAAACAAAACAGAGTTCCAAATTCCCCAAAACTCCAAATCTATAGAAATGACAGAGACAGTTGGCTATCTGGACTGGTACTCCCAAATTTCTCTGAGTCATAGGAACATCAACATTAGCCTGTGGTTCAGTATATTTGCCAGACTTTTCTGATGAAAATGAAAATGAAAAATGAAGTGGGAATTACATATATGAAAAAGTCATGCTGGAATTGCCAGTGTGAGATTTCTAGTAAATTAATCAGGATGAAGATGATGAAGGGTCTAAGGTCCCTTGTACAACATCAGGCTGGGGGAAAAGTTATAATGTACATATGTGAATACTATAAAAATTGCTACTAAGGAATATGGGTGAAAATAAATTGGCATTAAACTTAATTATTATAAATTGTAATCACTAGTTGTAGTGGCTATTCCTGGTTGTCAACGTGACTATATCTGGAATGAATCCAGAATTGGAGGGGACACCTGAGATCCAGATCTTAAGGCTGGAAGACACAGTTTCTGACCTGGATCTTGGCAAGGAGATCTTGAGGCTTAGTGGCCATGAAAAGCTTAAATCCTGGCAAGGTAGTAAGTACATGCTTTTAATTCCAGGATACTTAGGCAAGCAGATCTCTGAGTTCAAGATCAGCCTGAGACAAAGCAAGACCCAGATCCAGGCATAATAGTACACAGCTTTAATCTGGGCCAAACCCTCTGCTGGAGGCCCACATAGGACACTGGAAGAAGAAAGATTCACTCTTTTTTGACTGCTTGCACTTACTTGCCAGCACATCTGTTGGAACCTACTTGTATAGAAGACCAGCTGAAACAACGAGCCTCATGGGACTGAGCAACTTCTAGATTCTGGGACTTCCTATCCACAGCTGACCATTGTTGGGTTAGTTGGACTATAGATTGTAAGTCTATAAATTCCCTTAATATAGAGAGACATCCATAAGTTCTGTGACTCTAGAGAACCCTAATACACTAGTACAACTACTAAGAAAACAATGAGAAATGATCAAAAACAGCAATGTGCCTTCTATAGAGAATATTTACTTAACATGAGCTGAGCAGGCTGAAATATAATGAAGAAACTGAACAACAAATAATTACATTTTACAAAACAATAGTGGAAGGACTTCTGAATCAGGAATTATATTAATTATAGGTGGAATATATTCTGTAGTCAAAATGTAGAGATTGACAGATTGAATAATAATTTTATCTAATAATATATTGCATCGATAAGAGCTTGCTCAGATACAAAGATACAATAAGTTTAATATTGAGAGAATGAATATAAACATTTGAGGAAAATTGTAACTAAAAATGAGATTGGTTTTGTCAATATCAAAACATTAGAATTAAATTCAGTAATTTTTAAAAAGACAAAGCATATACTGTGGAAACAAAAGTATTAATCAACTAAGTCGATAAGTACATCCATGGAAAGAAACACCAAAATATATAAATTAAATAAAACTATATTTGATACAGGTGACTGAATAGGGAGTTAGAGATTTTAATAGCTCGGTTTCAACAGTGAGAAGGTCATCTAAGTATAAGATTAACACAGAAGGAGACCTAAAAAACTAACAAGATCTAACAAACATATTAGTTTCAGTAAATGACAGGATACCTCTTTTAAAGTTCAAATGGAACATTTCTTAGGATAAACCATATATTATCCATTAATCCAATGTAATAATTCAGAAAAAAGAGAAGTTGCCTTAAGTATCATTTTTGGCTTCAATGCACAAAAATTAAACTTTTCAGTAACAAAATGAAGTCTGTAAAATTCACAAATGTATGAAACCTAACACAATAATTTTAAAAATCAATACATTAAAGAACAAATCACAGAACATTTACAGAAATTTGAGATGAATGAAAATAAAAACAGCATGCTAAGAATGTATGCATAGGGTCATTGCTTAGAAGGAAACTTACAGCTATGTTAACATAGAAGAATGTTCACATATCAATTATCCAACTTCCACCCAGAGATTAGAAAACAAAGGGATGGAAGGAAATAATGAAGATGAAAGGAGAAACTGGCCTTGAATTGACAGGTTCCTGTGTTTGTCAAGCTAATCAGATGGCAGTACAAGGGTCAGGATCTGTGGGCGCAGCATCTGAGTCAGGATGGAAGGTCAAATACATGTTTGATAAAGTAGCCAACAGACAGGGCCCTCACTGGGGATTCTTGACACAGAAACCAAACACGCTGATTCCAGAACCTTAGTGAAGCTTAAATGTGAGCTACAATTAGACTTGGAAAATAGGAGGTGCAATAGTTAATGGAATGAAGGTAAGAATTAGAAAGAAATTAAAGCTCATGAAGAGTGCTTATATTTTGATCTCAGAGCTACTTTACCCCCAATTTTTTAGGTAATTTGGGGTATGTATATATTGTCTTAGTCAGGGTTTCTATTCCTGTACAAACATCATGACCAAGAAGCAAATTGGGGAGGAAAGGGTTTATTCAGCTTACATTTCCACATTGCTGTTCATCACTGAAAGAAGTCAGGATTGGAACTCAAGCAGGTCAGGGAGCAGGAGCTGATGCAGAGGCCATGGAGGGATGTTACTTACTGGCTTGCTTCCCATGGCCTGCTCAGCCTGCTCTCTTATAGAACCAAGACTACCAGCCCCGAGATGGTCCCACCTGCAAGGGTCCTTTCCCCCTTAATCACTAATTGAGAAAATGCCTTACAGTTCGATCTCATGGAGGCATTTCCTCAACTGAAGCTCCTTTCTCTGTGATAACTCCAGCTGTGTCAAGTTGACACAAAACTAGCCAGTACAATATATTATGTATGTATATAAGATGTATTTGTATATATGTACATGTATGTACTATGTAAGTATGAATATTTATGCCTGTATATATGTATGCATATATATATATATATAAATATTTGCTGATAATAAATCACAAAGCAATCTACTTAAAGAATTCTCTGACACTCATATATTTTTATGATTTAATAAATATGAAAGCAATTTGCATACTAATGAGATGGATATACTTGTTTTTAGACAAAAAAAAAAAACAACTTAAGTCTTAACTGAATATTTGAGACTGTAGGTCATAGGACATCTATGATGCTTTCCAGAGTAGATCAATATTATAATTCTTAAATTATCAATACTGAAAACACAAGTTGACATAAAGTGTAGGATTAAATGAAAGAAGTATGCTCAGGGTTATTTCAGAAATCACTGAAAATTCTGTCCTAATCCCAATAATAATTTCATTTAACAATATTTTTAATGAAACTAAAATTACCAACCCAAGCAAACACATCCCAGGTACAAAATGGCCAGCCTGGCTAGCCAATCAATGAGCTCTGTGAAAAGTCATTTCTCAATAAATAAAATTGAGAATGACAAAAGAAGACACCTGACTTCAACAAGTATGTACACACATGTGTTATCTAACTGTACATACATGCATACATACATACATACATACCCTAAATGTATCCTTGCTTGAAAACGCATTTGATCCATCTAACAAATAGCCTAACTTGCACTTGTCTTTTTGAATTGTACTCATGCTGAAAGCTTACATTAATTGGCCAATTTTGGTTAAAAATCATCTAAAACAAATTCTACCTGACAATAAAGGGCTGAATGTCTTATGTAATTTGCTGAATAAAATAGTGAAAGTCAAAAAAATAACAGAGTGGTCATTTAAGTATGGTTTTGCATCACTGTAAAGTTGGAAGATTGCAATCAAAGAATAGTTAAGGACTTTCTGTAATCATCATACAAAAACCCCCGAACACACGTACAATGTCTTTCCAGGTGAATTATTTATATTTCTGCCTTTACTCTCTTTTAACCTGACTCTTCTGAATGCTTCCAGGCATATTCGTACAGACGGTATGGCCATGCCTGATATATAAGTGCTATATTCAATGCAAATATCTAACAAAAATGTTATTTTTCTAGTACAGACACCCCTCCCCCCATTAAATACTAGTGGCTTGGATTACTACCTAGGAAAGTGTTTGTGCAGATTCAGCCAGAACTTTCGATAAATGCCCATTTCCAGAAATACCTGTCTTCAGGACAACCTCTTGCTTAGTACCTGTGCTTTAGAATCAGCACGTATTTTTGTGCCTACTATGCCAGGCTGGGTAGCCCAAATTTGATGACACAAAACAGATGCTCACAAAAGGGAATATTGGTTAGTGCCTGTTCTTTTCTGAGGGCTGGAACATGAGTAGCTGATGATCTGTATCAGAGAGGCACAACATGCTTGTATAATTGACACCTCATTACAATTCCTAGATGCCGAAGTTTGTTGAATTTCCCTAGTTGGCAATTTTGCCTTTGTTGGTTTACAGATTCAGCATACGTACTAAGAAAGGACAATGGTAAGCTTGTATGTGCCATGTTTGTTTGGTTTCTGGACACTGCCATCCATTTCCTGCCTTGACTAGCTTTCAATCATTCTGCTTTTTCATTAACTAAAGCATAGTTTTTAAGTATCAAGGCTTCCAAATCTTAGGCATCACAAGCCTGACAGTGGTGTTTGAAATTCCTTATCTGACCATTTATAATCTTCTGCAAAGCTCAGAGACAGTATCAGACTCAGTGGGTAAACTATTAACATTTTCTTCCCCTGTGTTTAGAAGTAAGACATTCTAGCCCCTGGCTTTTGAGGACATCCAGATGAGTCACCCAACTTTATTCCATCTGCATCTTCACCTCTGTAAGTCAGAGGACAGAGGACAGTCACAATAGGTAGACAATGAGATGACCAAAACTTTCAGAACAATCTAAGAGTCTGCAATGTATTATGATTTTGCCCCATGTCCTTCTCACATTTAGAATGACTGACTAGCTCATGCCTTTGGGAACACCGGGAAGCAATTTACTTCCTAACCATGGGGAATTAGCCCCACAGTATTCTCTGCTCTGGAAAGTGAACATTCACAAGGCTAGAATGAACATGAGCCTCAGGGACTACAAAAGAGGCTTATGTCTTATGTCCCTAGTTCAGGAAAATAGGAATTTGGCAAGCACAGACTAGAAAAGATGACAGTTTTGGAAATGGTATGTAGGAGTGCTGAGTGCCAATGGGGAATACACAGGAGCATATTGCCTGCGTAGTCTATCTGGAGCCATTGCTGCCGGCACCACCAGACAAAGGCTATTTATTGAAGAGCATTGTTTCAGCTTCCCTGCAGCTGTTAGAGAGTACAACGAGGCTTTGGATTCTATGAAACACAGCGGCTTGGGGAGAATGGGCTGCAGCCCATAATATATGTTCTTTTCAGAATATGGGAAGACAAAGCACGAAAGGCTCTCAGAGAATATAACCTCTGGTAAAATGTGTCTGACTTCTGCATTAAGTAATTGAATGGAGACACACACATCTTCCACTTGCTGCTACTTGGAAGGTTGCCGGGTGTCTGGAGCAAAAAGGTAGAGGGAGGGATGTGGACAGGAGAACTTTGTCGTTAGGAAAACATTGTACTCAGTGTGGTAGTGGGTAATATCTTACAAATCACAGTGTCATGTGTTTCATTAGCATGCATTTTAGACACCATAGTGCTTAGTGACTGTGGGCAGATGACTGTGACTCTAGTTTCTCCTCACATGTCTTGCTCAGTGGAAGGCAGGGTATGTGAGAATCTCTTCCACTGAAAGAAGACATGCAGGGAAATCCAATTAAGTAGGCAAAGCATGAGCTCTGCAAGAGGAGGGCACTTGAGAATTTTGTTTATAAGAACCTGAATTCTAATATTTAGATGAAATCAGCTTATTGATCTCATAATGGATACTGGCACTAAGAGGCCAGGAAAACTGAAGTCTCAAGGCAGGCTTCTGTGAATACATGCAAAGAAATTAGTATCAGCCATATCCCTATCCATTGTGAACACTGGTCTGGCTCTCTCAGGCTACTGTGTATGTCTGATGACAGCCACTATGCTGTGTGAACTAAGGGACCAAAAATTTTTACCTTGCTATCTCTGTACCTACAAGTTCTCTTAGACAAAAGAACACTCAATGATAAACAATGTGGAATCCACATGTTGACATTGAGACACACATTTCAAAGATGAACTTCTCATATTTGAATTAACCATCACACAAGGGGCAAGTCTCTCTCTTGTATTCTCTGTCTATAGGTATGCCAATCCAAATGCAGGCAAGGCAGACTAATTTATTCTGGAATAAAACATTGCTTCCAATAGCCAACTGCATGCATCAGAAAGGCAAACAAAAAAGAAGGAATCATTAGTGTTAAATCAGGAGGATCACAGCTGCTGTGTAAGGCTGTGATTCCAGCATCCTTTGTGATCCTTTTTGTTATCACAAGAACTGGCATAAGAGCCCTCCCTTTATGAGGGCCATGCTCATTTGTTTACCTCAGTGAGTTAGAGTTGAATATAAGGCTTCATTTTCATGCTGACAAATATTACAGAAAAATAAATATTATTACTGCAGGCAATCGCTGAATTTTATGACATAGTTCCTAACCCCTCCTGTGAATGGAACAAGGGTTACTGATAAGAATCCTGTAATATTACTATTTTTGGTGTCATGGGTGAGCCTCCTGATGTTCCTTGGGGACAGGTGACCTAGAAAGAGATGTGTAAATGCCAGGCCAGACTCTGGGTAGCTAGGCCAATGGTCCTTTAAGCTTTAAAGTCTTTTTTTTGCTTCTACTCTTTGTCCTGTAGCATGACTAGACTGGAAGTCACAGTGGAAGACATATTCATACCACTCTTAAATCATGTTGCAATTTTTAAAGATTATTTTGTTTTTTGAGGCCTGAGACATGAGGCAGAATTCTGCCTTATCTGCCTGGCAGATTTCATCTGTCTCAGGTAGCAAAATGTCCCCATTTGTAGCTCTCTTTGGTCTTCTCAAGATTTAGGCATAGTGGTGTGTGCTTTTTGGGGCAGTGCATCAAATCAGAAGGGATAGGACATAACTGACTAAGCTTGCTTACTTTCTGTTTGCTCTCTGCACTTGTGTAGCTGTGTTTAAATTTGTTTCCCAGTAATAACAACACTGGAAAAGAGACAACGACTCCTCAGACTCAAGAAGAGTGAGTTATAAATTTCTGTCCCAGACTTAGTGATTTCTTACTCTCCTGACCAGTGTACAGTAATGACCCAACTGAGAAGCTCCAAGGAAAGAGGAAGCAGGCAGTGATAAAATTACTAAAGCTTAGACGATTCATCATAGAGTATCCCCATAGATTAGGGCTCTTTAATCAGCTTCTTTGACAGTCACCTGAGTCTTGTTAAAATGTACACTTGAGTCCTAAAGTTCCCTGGTGGGACCATGAATCTACCTATCCAACCCTTCCCAGACCCTGCAGAAGATGCTTAAACAGAGACCAGGATTAGCAAATGAGCCATGCCCTTATTTAGCTAAACATAACTGAAATAATTCGCATTCTTGGCATATTGACCTTATTCATTTATACACATTTATTTATTTTGAATTGGTATGAAAAAACATAAAGTGTAAATTACATATTTTATATACACACACATAAATATTCTACATTTATAAAATATCATTCTTTTATCATTAGTCCATATAATTTTTCAGAGACAAAATCTCTCTCTATGGCCCAGGCTGCTTTTGCCATTATCTTTCTTCTACCACAGTTTTCTGAGGGTACTGATTCTAGGTATGTGCCACTAGGCTGAACATCTGTATATAGTCTTTCTTTTTTTACATTTACAGACATTTTCAAAACCGAATATTATTTTAGCAATCAAATAACTCTAGAAAGAAGGGAGAAATAGGTATGGGCACACTTGGACTTGCCCTGATCACAGAAGCAATGATGCTTTAAATGGGGTTCCTATGTGATGAAAGCCTGGTGGAAAATCTTAGTCCCAGTGCCATTGTGGCTGTCACTTAATTATTGCTATAACAGAATGACTAGATATACAAGGGATTCCAAGCCAGCTTAGAAGCAGATGAAAATAAAAGAAAGCAGCAATTCTTTGGGAAAGAAAACAATAATTGTTGGTTTGAGTGACTGAGCTCTGTCATTCAACTCTCTCTCTCTCTCTGTCTCTGTCTCTCTCTCTCTCTCTCTCTGTCTCTCTCTCTGTCTCTCTCTCCTCTGACACTTCACACACACACAGAAAGAGGGAGGGAGGGAGGCAGAGAGGGAGGCAGGGAGAGAAGGAGGGAGGGAGGGAGAGAGAGAGAGAGAGAGAGAGAGAGAGAGAGAGAGAGAGAGAAATACAATCTTAAACTCCAGAAATTAGCTGGACAGTAACTCTATTGTCCTCAAGCTCAAAAGAAAGTCAGATACAGCACACAAATTAGAAGTAAATTCCCCCATAGGGATGTTTCTTGCTTTAGAGTTTGTGTAGAGTTCCAATAGTTATTGGTAGAATAGATGGTTTTTTCTAGGTAAAAAGGACTAGGTCCAAACGAAGATAGGCTTAAACCAGCATAGGGATTGAGTTTCTCTTTTTTTTGTATATAGAAATCAGATGCCCCTAAATACAGCTGTCCAATGTACAACCTCTTGAAAACCATGTGAGGTACATCAGTACTTTACTTGCAGAGAAATCAATTCTAAGACAGATTTAGAAATCTCTAAGGAGGACCTGGGGAGTACTGAGTTTGAAAGGTACAGCTGGAATCAAGCTTTTAAGGCACAGCTTAGATATCTTCAAATTGCAGCAATATCAGCTCACCATTCCTTCTAAGAGCTTCAGTAGGCTCAGTGACTTGTATCTTTCTCCTTGGGGACTGGGAATGAGTGTGAGTTCTCTGAGCTGCATCTTAGGTAGGGAGTATTGAGAGGGAACGTGTGCTCAAGGAGTATTCAGAATCTACCTTAGCTGCTCAAGTGATTGGAGAACCAGGAATTTGTACCTCAGCAGCTGCTAGAAGGTACTGGGTGGCTGAAATAATCTTATTAAAGGAGTCAGTGCAGTTATGAAACTGAAAATGCAAATACTAATCACTTTTTATACCAGATCTACTATGAGCTCTGGCTGGCATGTCATCAGATTCCTCTGTATAAGGCTGGGCTTTTTAGAACCTTTAGGAGGTAGCCTGGGTATGAAGTGGATGCAGGAAAACTTTTTGCATGTTGCTGAGAGACCAAGTCTTTTGGGTTCAGACTCCATCTTAGGGAACCTGACCTAAGCTTGAACTCAAGTAAACTAACAGGCTAGTATCTAGCACCAATTTCCAGGGTACAAACCATCCAACCCCCTGCCACAAGACCCATGTCTCCAAGGAGGTAACCCCTCCTACCCCCAACAAAAAACCTGCAACTAGCACCAGTCTCGAGGTTATTCCCCAACAAACCTGCACCTCCAGGTTACGAGCCCACCGCTGTCCCTTCACTTCCTAACAACCACCAATCAGGAGGAAAGCAGAAGTTAGGTTTATGGTTTGGCTCCCAGCACCAACCAGTTATGTTAAAGGCCACAGTAGCCCTGCCTCACTCCAACTAGATGCTTGCCAGACAAGAAGCACTCACCCCTCACTTGCCATTTCCTATAAATGAGAATTTCCAAAGAGAATTCCAGGCTTCTCCACTGGAACTGTCATGTGGGTCTGTGGTGAATTAATCCCAAGCTTGGGCTTTTGTGAATAAAGACCCTAGTGTGACTGCATGGGATTGGCTCCTGATTGGTGTTTTGGGGGTTATGAACGGTTCCTGGTACTACATTGCCGGTCATAGATCTAGACAACATTTCCTAGAAGTAAATATTGAATCAGTGTGACATCCAAGCCTGGACTGACATCCTGAACTTTAAAAAGCACTAAAAAGCAGGGGGATGGGAATGCTAATTGGATTCAGCAGAGGGAAGAGACAAGTTAAGAAGGTTAGTAATGGCTTGGAAATAAGGCACAAAGAATACTATAGAGACAGGAAGTAGAAAGACAGATCTTTGTCCTGCTCTTCCTCCAGTTCAAATAGAACAATTTGGCGACAAACACTGAGGTGGCCTCAGGATGTCACAAACATAGGATGACCATGATGGGTTTCCTTATAGCCTGAGGAATGTGATTAACGATCTGGCTCCTTTTATTATAGAACCAGAACTAAAAACCATATGGAGACTTTACTGTAGGCTTCTGAGGAGAGAAAATAATTGAGGAACTATAGCAACATGTAAAGAACAACAACAACAACAACAGCAACAAAAATCATGGCTTCTGGGGAAATGAGGAAATGAAAAGAAAGAACAGTATCATTTCTGATCATGACATGTTGTTCAAAAACTTTAGCAAGAGAATGAAAAACATGGCTAATTTCTGGATATGGGAGTCTTATCCTATGGTGAAGACTATTATAAACAGGTGGATCAAGAAGACTTTTACCTCCCAAATTGTGTCTCTCAGTTGCTGCACCTGAATTTAGGATCAAAGGCAGGTAAAGCACAGTCAACTTGGGTCTGGTTTTGATAGTTATCGATACCGTGTATTCTAATCACATGGACAGAAGTTTCTAAGTAAAAGCAGCCTGTACATGGTATTGTTTCTAAGTAGACTTGACAATTAAGTGTCAACTTTGCATAACAGTAATGAGGCACTCCTCATAGGAGTCAAGATGAAGCCAGAACAAATGTTTTGCCTGTAGGGATTTCCAGGTTTCAAAATGTAAGTGTCAATCCAAGCTTTTCCCCCACAATTCTTTATTCAGGACTGATAATGGAACAGAGCTACACTCTTCTGCCCTTACTTGTTTTGAAGGTCTCACCATACTCTTAAGGTAAACCTTGAACATGTATTCTTCTGTCTCAGTCTTGAGACTGGCTGCTATTACAGGCCTGCACCACCAGACTTGGCTCTACTTTTTCTGATTTATCACACTGGGAACTTGAATCTGAGTAGAGAGAACACCTTAATAATCATTCCTGTCTCAACTTCTATTACTCTTATTCCCTATAATCCATCTGGTCTACCATCAAACTGTAGATCTTTCATACTGGAAGGCAGAATGGAGAGTGGGAAGAAATCTCGTCCTTTTTTCTTTTTTCTTTTCTTTTTTACTATTTATTATATTTAATATTCCTTAGTGCAGACTAACATTTACATCAGAAATGCAAAGGTAATTTCTCAATTACAAATTCAGTTGTATCACAAATATTGACAGATATCAAAAGATAAACAAATAAGGAAATGTATTATCAAGCAATGCTGCTATTAATCTTTAGGAATATATTAGAGACAGTCTTTCCAGTATCCTAGAATAAAATTCCATAATTTCTAGTTACTATAAAACAGCACATGTTAGAAATATCAGTAGTATCGACTTGCTTGGTATACTGATTACTTTATTTTCAATTTTAGAAGGCCAAAAAGTCTACCTTTATAGTCAGTTCTTTGAGATAGTAATCCCATTGAATATTAAGCAAGTGCAAATTGTTAAAGGAAATCAGGCATTCACCCCAATGTGCCCAGACGAGAGCAGGGGCTTACAAAGCTCTGAAAACAGTGGAAAGCCTTATATTCAGATTATATCCGGACATGAGCAAGTGTGAAGTTTCAAATGGAGATAAAGACGGGAGGGAGCCTGTAAGTCTTTTATTTTAGTTTAAAGTCTTTCAGAATGGAGATCTCTGTGAGTCTATGAAACTAAAACAAAATTGAAGCCACATGTGTCAGTCTGGTTTCACTCTTGCACAGGGCTGAAGGCTATCTAGTTATACAGACAAAAAAGTCATTGTTTCTGAGAATTCTGTAAATTAATTTATTGCAAAATATAGTTTGCTCATCTGAATAAATAGTTCTCCTAGCATGTTAAATAAATTCTTCCAATGGGCATCTCACTTTCCAAACAAAGAAGTTGCTTATAAATACTGGCCTTAGGAGCCAAATATGGTGTCTCACACCCATAATGCTAGCACTTTCAAGAAAGACATGGGAATTGATGTGACTATGAGGTTAATTTGGATTACACAGTGATTCCAGGCCAGCCTGGACTACACAGTGCGTTTTAGTGTATCCTTGGCTGCAAAGTGAGATCTTATCTTTACTCAAATTGCTTTAAAGACTCTATTCAATCGTCAGGTCATAGATACCTAGCAATCTTACTATCCTGGGAAATATTCCACCCAAAGACATGTCTCTGACTTGGAATATATGTGTTAAACTACTTGACCTCAGGTTTTAACACTCTTAGGACATTTTCCATGACCTCTTTAGCAGTCACTATAAAGCTATGATTATTAATCTTGATCACCAACTTTATTAGCTGAGAAACACCTAAAGAATCCTTAAGTCACACCCTGTTGAGATGGTGTCCAGAAACAAATAACTAAGGCCTGAATGGAGGTGTTACAATACCATAGGCCAGGGCCACGTGGAATAAATGGCAGAGAGGAAAACTCTGGGCTTTCTCTTCCTCTTTCTTTCTTTCTTTTTACTTTCTTCCTCTCTTTTTGTTCTGTGGCCTCTGTGATGTGAGCTGTCCCAATGTGCCTTCCCTGCCAAAATGAAGGGAAACCTATGAAACAATGAGTTAAATAAATATCCATCCATTTGTGCCAGAAAATCATAGATACGAGAGCTAATGTTAAAGCTCTGATGACTTAGCAGTTGATTCCACTTTGATAGCAGCAGGCCAAATAAATGAGGCTTGTCTTCAGTAGATTTCCCAGTATTATTAGAGGAATGTAGAATGGACTCTCTCCTGACTCATATACTGCCTGCTGATATTATTATCATTTCTCTTTTACCTTCACATTTCTCTTTTACCCCCTTTTCCTCTCAGAACTGCAGAACCAATGACAAAGCAAAATATCCACTTACCCTGGAAGGGCACTTTACATTTTGTCCAGTAATAGAAATGGGGATAATGCTTGAGTCAATGTTTCCAACCTTAAAAGTCAGTCATGTTCATCGCTGCCCTATTTCATAACAGCTAGGAACTGGAAACAACGCAAATGTCCTTCAGCCAATGAATTGATAATGAAAATGTGGTGCAAGTACCCTGTGGAATACTATTTAGCTGTAAAAATAAATGAAATCATGAATTTTTCAGGTAAATGGATGGAACTAGGAAAATATCATATGGAGTGAAGTAACATTTAAAGTTATCTCTCATTAGAGGCTCCTAGCTCCAAATTTTCAGATGTGAGTACATATCCTGGTAACTGCAGAAAACCAGAAAAGTTTAAAAAGGCACCATTGCCAGGGTAGGGGGGTGTGAGAGAAGAGCAGAGTATAAGCAATCTAATAAGGGAATGGAAAAAGAGGAGTTAAATACAGAGATGGGGAGCAAGATAAATACAGAAGAAGGAAGGGAGAGCAGAGGATAAGAGCTAGAATATATAAAACATCATAAAGAGTCTCTGCAATACATCTAAGTCTTTGTATAAACACACACACACACACACACACACACACACACACACACACACACACACACACACACACATATGCAGTATTCTCATCTGGGCTAACAATGCCCTCTGCAAGAACTAAAGAGCCCCTAACAAAACCCTAACACCAAGCATGTAAATTTTTGAGTTGTTGGTCAGGGCTGTGATTGCGAAATAGACTTCAAAAGAATGCAGCTTCTTGCTATTGATCTTGATTGCCCTCTATAAGGAAAGGGAACTCTCTATTGATGAATACATCATATACTTCCTATATTGAGTCCAGAGGTCCCTGAGATGGAACTTACCAGCATGTTTCCTCTCTGAGGGCTAGTTTTCATGGTACTTAAAGGCACCATGCAGCCTTCAAAGGAGAAAAGCAATCAGTAGTATTACTTATCTATGACACCTATGAAACACATCAATGGCCAGTATAACATAGTAACTGTAAGGGTTCAGTAACAGCATTTATATCTTGGCAGTTACCAAAAGGTCTTTAATTGAATTTAAAGCCTTCTGAAGAAGAGAGAAACCATACCTGTTATTGGAGACTTAGCCAACTACCCAGGGTGTTTTAAGTCATGGATCTTGAAAAAGAATCTAATACTGCTGCTTTACTAAACATAACCAACATAATTTCTAACTACGTTCTGAATATTTGTCCATAACTCAGAAATAACTGGAGAGACTTCTCTTCAAAACAGAGACCATTACAGAAAACTACAACCAATCAGGATTTAGAGTTGTGTTGCCCAGTTCCAATGGATATAGCTACAAAACAACCCCACCCCTAAGGCTCTGGGAACATTGCAAAAGAAGAGGTATTAAGATTGTGTGATCCAGAAGAAGAACAGGGAATTTGCTGAGAGACTGTGTTTTCTAGTGATATCAGAAGATAAACCCACAAAGTCTCACCAACATGACCTGAACCTAAGCATGACCCAAACAAGGGACAATCATATACATGCCAAAGTGGATCAAAGGAAGCCCATGAGGTTTCAATATTAAATGTTAGCTGTGATAGCATCAATACAACTACATTATTTAGACTGAGCTGGTTATATTTAGAGCCCTTGTTTCTACAGTTACTCCAGTATATATATATATATATGTGTGTGTGTGTGTGTGTGTGTGTGCATTCTACATGTATGCATGCAAGAGCAGTTAATAAAAACAGTGGCCACAAATTTGAAAGAGAGCAGGCATGGGTATATGGGAGGGTTTGGGGTAAGAAAGAGAATGGATAAAGGATGTAATAATATCATAATCTTAAAAATTAAAGAAAAATATTTTTAAAAGCAGTTGGGTGATAAAACAGTAAAATAAGATAGGAGAGATACAGGCTGATAGAGGAAGGAAAAATTCTGTCTTTCCTGGGAATGAACAGGTATTTTCAGGAGTAACTTGTTTTGTGCTTTCCTTGATTCTGGGCTTTCTCATGACAGTTTCCTGTGAGCGCCCGACTAGCCAGCAAGAACGACACCACAATAGGATCCTTCTGCACACATTTATTGGGAGAGCATTGACTGCATAGGCAAAAGACCCTGAGCCCAGAAATGGTGCTGCTTATATAGGCCTAGGAGTGACGTGTCCATACCTGATTGGTTGTGCTACCAGTACCTCATTAATATGCGTCCGGCCAGGCAGTGACTCCGCAAAAAAAAACTCTTATGCACATGCGCACATTGGTTGTTTATCCATATTCATGGGCAGTGGCCAGTGGTAGCCAGCGCCATCTTGTAATGGCATTTGCGGCTTCCCACATCTCCCCCTCTTTATTTTAATAAAATGATGCTGGACTAGGCCTATGCAATTATGTTCATCCACCACGGCTTGTTTTCGGTCATTCCTCTAATGTCAGGGCCTTACCTGTCGTAGGGTAACCCTATCACCACCGGGACCCGTGTCTTAGGTTGGTCTGTGCACGAGGAAAGTTGCCCATCTCTGGATACCACGATGCTGTGTGACAGTAATTGCTAAATGACCTAGGGCGAACTCTACAAAAGAGGCCAGCCAAAGAATGAATTAGTGGGGAAATCATGATCACCCTATCGCATGCAATGAGGAAACCTCAGCGATGTGCAAGGGCTGACCAACGATCGTTGAGTCTCTCTCATCTCAGTGCAATGGATCCATAAATCCGTGGGGTGCAAGAGCAGAGAACTCAGATGCCAACTAATTCTTGAGCATAGATAACCAAACTTCAGGGGAGGTGCCGTTTTCAATAGATAAAAGTGCCTGAGTTATAGTCACCTTGTCACGTTTTTGTTGGGTTCTAAATTTGTATAACAACCAGAGCATGAACACCAGTCCACAGCATATGGCAGCACCTAACAAAATCACTCCCACCCATTCCTTAAAGTAAGAAAAAGCAGAGGTAAGCCAAGAGGTAAAATTGCCAACAATGATGGGTTCTATTCGAGTTCCATTAAGGCTTAAAATCTGGCATTAGATGTAAAGAATTGAGGAAACACCCAAATGCGTCAATGGCATGGTTTCAGGAACACAGAACTCTTCAGTTCTCACTAGCAGGAGCACCTCCAGCCACAGGAACATCCAGGTCCTCACAGCTCTGCTTCTTTTGAATTGCTCTGGTCAGCCATTCTGGGACCCACAGCTGTTGTCGATAATCCTGAGGAAACACAAACAGACCCTCTCTCCCAAACCAATTAAGAGCGCTCCTCTTAACCTGATTCAGCACCTCATTGCTTCTCTGGAGTTCTGCAACACTGTCAACACCGGTGGGCAATGATTTCCACAACCTTATGGCAATCTGATTCACCTGCTCAAACACCTGCACTGGATATCCTGTCTGTTGTTGTGCAAAGCAACCTTGATCAAGCAGCAAATCTCTATCCCATGCTGGATTTCCTGCAGCAGAGTTAGCCACTGCCTGTTCATTTGTAAATTCAATAAGGAAGGCTTTCCAATCTAAATACTGCCCAGGTGAAAGACATGCCTTTACCAAGCCTGTCCAATCGGACGGCGTCATGCAGTGTCTATTCAAGGCCTCTACTTGAGCCACAGTATAGGAGGCAGGACTCAGCCAAATTCCTGATTACTTTGAAATCTAGAGGCTCCTGATATCTCTGCCCTGCTTGGTCGGTAAAAATAGGACATCCCAGCAAGGAGAACCTAACCTCTCTCCAAATCTCCGAACAGAAGGTCTGCCTATAAGTAGCTGCCAAGGAGGCATAGGGAGGGCGTGCAGAAACTAATTCGCCTTCCTTCGTCCACATCAGCTCTTTTTTGTCCTTTCTGTCCACCTGATAACACTGTGTCTCCTTTCTTTTTCTTTTTTCTTTTTAAGCCCTTCTCCTCTTCCGACATACTCTCTTATTGCTCTATAAGGATTTTCTGACCTGTCTTGACTGCCTCTACACACAGTTTTAAACAGTAACAGAGTCCATATATCAGAACAAACAAGACCAAAACTATCAGACTTACTCACAAAGGGTCAATGGGAGAAAAAAGCATAACTCATGAACCTTAACTTGTCCCAAAGCCGGAAACCTTATCGTCTCAATCCTTTCTTTCCTTCTCTTCTCTCTTTCCCTTCTCTGCTTCCTTTCTTTCCTTTCCTTTCTTTCCCTTTCATTTCTTTTTTTTTAATCAACCTATCTATGTAGAGATGCTCATTTTATGTTTGAACCTAATCCCACTGTGAGTTCTTACACATGAAGTCACAAGTGATAAATTAACGCCATCATCTGCTGTTTCTGTTGTTTACACTCCTGGCTGATGAGCTTCACTGATGTCACAGTTTGGTTAATCCATTTATTTTAGGGTTACTGGTCTTTTTGCTTTATCTTACCTGGTTTCCTATCCCTTAAACCCTACCTGTGTCTTTCTTTTTTTTTTTTAAATATTTTTATTACATATTTTCCTCAATTACATTTCCAATGCTATCTCAAAAGTCCCCCATACACTCCCCCCCAATTCCCTACCCACCCATTCCCATTTTTTTGGCTCTGGCGTTCCCCTGTACTGGGGCATATACAGTTTGCGTGTCCAATGGGCCTCTTTTTCCAGTGATAGCTGAATAGGCCATCTTTTGATACATCTTCAGCTAGAGACAAGAGCTCCGGGGTACTGGTTACTTCATAATTTTGTTCTACCTATAGGGTTGCAGATCCCTTTAGCTCCTTGGGTACTTTCTCTAGCTCCTCCATTGGGAGCCCTGTGATCCATCCAATAGCTGACTGTGAGCATCCACTTCTGTGTTTGCTAGGCCCGGGCATAGTCTCACAAAAGACAGCTATATCTGGGTCCTTTCAACAAAATCTTGCTAGTGTATGCAATGGTGTCAGAGTTTGGAAGCTGATCATGAGGTGGATCCCTGGACATGGCAGTCTCTAGATGGTCCATCCTTTCGTCTCAGCTCCAAACTTTGTCTCTGTAACTCCTTCCATGGGTGTTTTGTTCCCAATTCTAAGGAGGGGCACAGTGTCCACACTTTGGTCTTTGTTCTTCTTGAGTTTCATGCGCTTAGCAAATTGTATCTTATATCTTGGGTATCCTAGGTTTTGGGCTAATATCCACTTATCAGTGAGTACATATTGTGTGAGTTCCTTTGTGATTGTGTTACCTCACTCAGGATGATGCCCTCCAGGTCCATCCATTTGGCTAGGAATTTCATAAATTCATTCTTTTTAATAGCTGAGTAGTACTCCATTGTGTAGATGTACCACATTTTCTGTATCCATTCCTCTGTTGAGGGGCATCTGGGTTCTTTCCAGCTTCTGGCTATTATAAATAAGGATGCTATGAACATAGTTGAGCATGTGTCCTTCTTACCGGTTGGGACATCTTCGGGATATATGCCCAGAAGAGGTATTGCTGGATCCTCTGGTAGTACTATGTCCAATTTTCTGAGGAAGCACCAGACTGATTTCCAGAGTGGTTGTACAAGCTTGCAATCCCACCAACAATGGAGGAGTGTTCCTCTTTCTCCACATCCTCGCCAGCATCTGCTGTCACCTGAATTTTTGATCTTAGCCATTCTGACTGGTGTGAGGTGGAATCTCAGGGTTGTTTTGATTTGCATTTCCCTGATGATTAAGGATGTTGAACATTTTTTCAGGTGCTTCTCTGCCATTCGGTATTCCTCAGGTGAGAATTCTTTGTTCAGTACTGAGCCCCATTTTTTAATGGGGTTATTTGATTTTCTGAAGTCCACCTTCTTGAGTTCTTTATATATGTTGGATATTAGTCCCCTATCTGATTTAGGATAGGTAAAGATCCTTTCCCAATCTGTTGGTGGTCTTTTTGTCTTATTGACGGTGTCTTTTGCCTTGCAGAAGCTTTGGAGTTTCATGAGGTCCCATTTGTCAATTCTCGGCCTTACAGCACAAACCATTGCTGTTCTATTCAGGAATTTTTCCCCTGTGCCCATATCTTCAAGGCGTTTCCCCACTTTCTCCTCTATAAGTTTCAGTGTCTCTGGTTTTATGTGAAGTTCCTTGATCCACTTAGATTTGACCTTAGTACAAGGAGATAGGTATGGATCGATTCCCATTCTTCTACATGATAACAACCAGTTGTGCCAGCACTATTTGTTGAAAATGCTGTCTTTCTTCCACTGGATGGTTTTAGCTCCCTTATCAAAGATCAAGTGACCATAGGTGTTTGGGATCATTTCTGGGTCTTCAATTCTATTCCATTGGTCTACTTGTCTGTCAGTATACCAGTACCATGCAGTTTTTATCACAATTGCTCTGTAGTAAAGCTTTAGGTCAGGCATGGTGATTCCACCAGAGGTTCTTTTATCCTTGAGAAGAGTTTTTACTATCCTAGGTTTTTTGTTATTCCTGATGAATTTGCAGAATGCTCTTTCTAATTCGTTGAAGAATTGAGTTGGAATTTTGATGGGGATTGCATTGAATCTGTAGATTGCTTTTGGCAAGATAGCCATTTTTACAATGTTGATCTTGCCAATCCATGAGCATGGGAGATCTTTCCATCTTCTGAGATCTTCTTTAATTTCTTTCTTCAGAGACTTGAAGTTTTTATCATACAGATCTTTCACTTCCTTAGTTAGAGTCACGCCGAGATATTTTATATTATTTGTGACTATTGAGAAGGGTGTTGTTTCCCTAATTTCTTTCTCAGCCTGTTTATTCTTTGTGTAGAGAAAGGCCATTGACTTGTTTGAGTTAATTTTATATCCAGCTACTTCACCAAAGCTGTTTATTAGGTTTAGGAGTTCTCTATTGGAATTTTTAGGGTCACTTATATATACTATCATATCATCTGCAAAAGGTGATATTTTGACTTCCTCTTTTCCAATTTGTATCCCCTTGATCTCCTTTCCTTGTTGAATTGCTCTGGCTAATACTTCAAGTACTATGTTGAAGAGGTAGGGAGAAAGTGGGCAGCCTTGTCTAGTCCCTGATTTTAGTGGGATTGCTTCCAGCTTCTCTCCATTTACTTTGATGTTGGCTACTGGCTTGCTGTAGATTGCTTTTATCATGTTTAGGTATGGGCCTTGAATTCCTTATCTTTCCAAGACTTTTATCATGAATGGGTGTTGGATCTTGTCGAATGCTTTTTCTGCATCTAAGGAGATGATCATGTGGTTTTTGTCTTTGAGTTTGTTTATATAATGGATTACATTGATGGATTTTCGTATATTAAACCATCCCTGCATCCATGGAATAAAACCTACTTGGTCAGGATGGATGATTGCTTTAATGTGTTCTTGGATTCAGTTAGCGAGAATTTTATTGAGGATTTTTGCATCGATATTCATAAGAGAAATTGGTCTGAAGTTCTCTATCTTTGTTGGATCTTTCTGTGGTTTAGGTATCAGAGTAATAGTGGCTTCATAAAATGAGTTGGGTAGAGTACCTTCTACTTCTATTTTGTGAAATAATTTGTGCAGAACTGGAATTAGATCTTCTTTGAAGGTCTGATAGAACTCTGCACTAAACCTGTCTGGTCCTGGGCTTTTTTTGGCTGGGAGACTATTAATAACTGCTTCTATTTCTTTAGGGGATATGGAACTGTTTAGATCATTAACTTGATCCTGATTTAACTTTGGTACCTGGTATCTGTCCAGAATTTTTTCCATTTCATCCAGGTTTTCCAGTTTTGTTGAGTATAGCCTTTTGTAGAAGCATCCGATGGTGTTTTGGATTACTTCAGGATCTGTTGTTATTTCTCCCTTTTCATTTCTGATTTTGTTAATTAGGATTTGTCCCTGTGCCCTCTAGTGAGTCTAGCTAAGGGTTTATCTATCTTGTTGATTTTCTCAAAAGACCAACTCCTCATTTGCTTAATTCTTTGAATATTTCTTCTCGTTTCCACTTGGTTGATTTCACCCCTGAGTTTGATTATTTCCTGCCGTCTACTCCTCTTGGGTGAATTTGCTTCCTTTTTTTTCTAGAGCTTTTAGGTGTGTTGTCAAGCTGCTAGTGTGTGCTCTCTCCAGTTTCTTCTTGGAGCCACTCAGAGCTATGAGTTTCCCTCTTAGAAATGCTTTCATTGTGTCCCATAGGTTTGGGTACGTTGTGGCTTCATTTTCAATAAACTCTAAAAAGTCTTAATTTCTTTCTTTATTCCCTCCTTGACCAAGGTATCATTGAGAAGAGTGTTATTCAGTTTCCACGTGAATGTTGGCTTTCCATTATTTATGTTGTTATTGAAGATCAGTCTTAGGCCATGGTGGTCTGATAGGATACATGGGACAATTTCAATATTTTTGTATCTGTTGAGGCCTGTTTTGTGACCAATTATATGGTCAATTTTGGAGAAGGTCCCGTGAGGTGCTGAGAAGAAGTTATATTCTTTTGTTTTAGGATAAAATGTTCTGTAGATATCTGTCAGGTCCATTTGTTTCATGACTTCTGTTAGTTTCACTGTGTCCCTGTTTAGTTTCTGTTTCCAAGATCTGTCCATTGAAGAAAGTGGTGTGTTGAAGTCTCCCACTATTATTGTGTGAGGTGCAATGTGTGCTTTGAGCTTTACTAAAGTGTCTTTAATGAATGTCCCTGCCCTTGCATTTGGAGCGTAGATATTCAGAATTGAGAGTTCCTCTTGGAGGATTTTACCTTTGATGAGTATGAAGTGTCCCTCCTTGTCTTTTTTGATAACTTTGGGTTGGAAGTCGATTTTATCTGATATTAGAATGGCTACTCCAGCTTGTTTCTTCAGACCATTTGCTTGGAAAATTGTTTTCCAGCCTTTCACTCTGAGGTAGTGTCTGTCTTTTTCCCTGAGATGGGTTTCCTGTAAGCAGAATAATTCTGGGTCCTGTTTGTGTAACCATTCTGTTAGTCTTTTTCTTTTTATTGGGGAATTGAGTCCATTGATATTAAGAGATATTAAGGAAAAGTAATTGTTGCTTATTTTTATTTTTGTTGTAAGAGTTGGCATTCTTTTCTTGTGGCAGTCTTCTTTTTGGTTCGTTGAGGGATTACTTTCTTGCCTTTTCTAGGGCATGATTTCTGTCCTTGTATTTTTTTTTTCTGTTATTATCCTTTGAAGGGCTGGATTCGTGGAAAGATAATGTGTGAATTTGGTTTTGTCATGGAATACTTTGGTTTCTCCATCTATGGTAATTGAGAGTTTGGCCGGGTATAGTAGTTTGGGCTGGCATTTGTGATCTCTTAGTGTTTGTATAACATCTGTCCAGGCTCTTCTGGCTTTCATAGTCTCTGGTGAAAAGTCTGGTGTAATTCTGATAGGCCTGCCTTTATATGTTACTTGACCTTTCTCCCTTACTGCTTTTAATATTCTGTCTTTATTTAGTGCATTTGTTGTTCTGATTATTATGTGTTGGGAGGAATTTCTTTTCTGGTCCAGTCTATTTGGAGTTCTGTAGGCTTCTTGTATGATCATGGGCATCTCTTTCTTTATGTTTGGGAAGTTTTCTTCTATTATTTTGTTGAAGATATTAGCTGGCCCTTTAAGTTGAAAATCTTCATTCTCATCAACTCCTATTATCTGTAGGTTTGGTCTTCTCATTGTGTCCTGGATTTCCTGGATGTTTTGAGTTAAGATCCTTTTGCATTTTGTATTTTCTTTGATTGTTGTGCCGATGTTCTCCATGGAATCATCTGCACCTGAGATTCTCTCTTCCATCTCTTGTATTCTGTTGCTGATGCTCGCATCTATGGTTCCAGATCTCTTTCCTAGGGTTTCTATCTCCAGCGTTGCCTTGCTTTGGGTTTTGTTTATTGTGTCTATTTCCCTTTTTAGTTCTGGTATGGTTTTGTTCATTTCCATCACCTGTTTGGATGTGTTTTCCTGTTTTTCTTTAAGGACTTCTAACTGTTTGGTTGTGTTTTCCTGTTTTTCTTTAAGGACCTGTAACTCTTTAGCAGTGCTTTCCTGTATTTCTTTAAGTGAGTTATGAAAGTCCTTCTTGATGTCCTCTACCATCATCATGGGAAATGTTTTGAAATCTGGGTCTAGATTTTCTGTTGTGTTGGGGTGCCCAGGACTAGGTGGGGTGGGAGTGCTGTGTTCTGATGATGGTGAGTGATCTTGATTTCTGTTAGTAGGATTCTTACGTTTGCCTTTCGCCAGCCATGTGGTAATCTCTGAAGCTAGCTGTTATAGTTGTCTCTGGTTAGAGCTTGTTCCTCAGGTGACTCTGTTAGCCTCTATAAGCACACCTGGGAGACTAGCTCTCTCCTTAGTTTTAGTGGTCACAGTATTCTCTGCAGGCAAGCTCTCTTCTTGCAGGGAAGGTGCCCAGATATCTGGTGTTCGAACCTGCCTCCTGGCAGAAGTTGTGTTCCACTCATCAGAGGTCTTAGGATCCCGAGGGGAATCCTGTGTGGGTCCTTGCAGGTGTCAGGAGACTCTGCTGGCAAGGCACCCCAGTGCCGAGTGGACCGGAAGGGACTTGTGCCCCAGGTCAGGCTGGGTTGTCTGCTTCCCTAGTTAATGCAGTCTCAGGTTCTGCATGATTGGATTGGGGCAGACGCTGTGTTCCACTCACCAGAGGTCTTAGGATCCCGTGGGGAATCCTGTGTGGGCCCTTGCGGGTGTTGGGAGACTCCGCTGGCAAGGCACCCCGGTGCTCGAGTCTCCCTTTCTTTTCTTTTCCTTTCATTCACTATTTCCTTTTCTTTATCACTTATTCCTTTTATTTTTCCTCCCTTTTCTTTTCCTTTTTCTTAAAAAAAAAACATATTCCCCCTTTAACCTGGGGATCAATTTGGGAGACTTACTGGTACCACCGTTCCTCAGTTGAAGAGTTCTGAATCCACACAGTAGGATCCTTCTCAGCAGTCTGTTTTGCAGGAACACTTCATTACCATCGTTCCCCAGCTGAAAAGTTCTGAATCCACACCAGAGCCTTCTCAGCAGTCTGTTTTACGGGAACACTTTATTAACTGCTCCTTCCCTGTGATGCAGTCCTGAATCCTCCCTGTACCAGGGGGTCTTTGCTCATGCCTGAAGATATTTCTTGTCCCAGGTTTTGGCACCATTTGTGAGTGTCAGACTCGCCAGCAAGAACGACACCACAATAGGATCCTTCTGCACATGTTTATTGGGAGAGCATTGACTGCATAGGCGAAAGATCCTGAGCCCAGAAATGATGCTGCTTATATATGCCTAGGAGTGACGTGTCCATATCTGATTGGATATGCTACCAGTACCTCATTAATATGTGTCCGGCCAGGCAGTGACTCGGCAAAAAAACTCTTATGTACATGCCCACATTGGTTGTTTACCCATATTCATGGGCAGTGGCCAGTGGTAGCCAGCACCATCTTGTAATGGCGTTTGCGGCTTCCCACAGTTTCCCAGTGTCATGGTTCTGGGCAGAGCAGGGAGTGTTCTCAACATGCAGATGAATTACAGCAAAGTCATGATGATCATGACTTAGCTTTGCCTCAGCTAAGGTTCAGAGTAACTTCTTGTCTGTAGCCTTTCAATCATCTATATAAACAAGATCAGGGTGAGGCTGTCTCCCTCAGACAAAATTCATAGCAACTTCGGATTTTTAGAAGGGTGGTTTCCACAGCTAAGGCCGGCCAAAGATAAGCAGGATGGAGGAAGAACCATTTAAATGAATGATGGCTGAGTAGGCACGACATGATGTGCAGACTCTTGTCAGCCACTTTATGAAGAAGTCTGTCTTATGCCAGAGACTACCCATTCACCAGGTTATTTTCAGAGTGGCTCAATTAAGCATCAATTTAAACAATACAGAAATTTTACCAAATAAAAGTCTCATTTCTGTCAGAAGAAAAAACACCTCTAATCCTAAATAATTTAGCCATAGTTATTAAACACACAAAGGTCTTAAATGTATCCTTCCACTGGTTGGATTTTCAGAGGGACTATTTGTGGGACCCTGGGTTAGAGAGCATGGTGCATTCTAAGCCTGACATGGAGATGCAAAGCCCAGTCAGGTTTGGTTTGAAGAACTGAAAGCCAAGCAATGCAATAACAAACTCAGCTTGTTTTGACATGAGGTTTTCAAGTGCATGACCACCACTGACATTTCAATGGCATTTTCAGGCTCTCTGCAAATATCCCATAAATGTGCCAAACACAAAGCCTGACCTTCCACTCAAAATTCAACTGCTTAGGAGATTTATTTTGGGGCTTCATATTTTCTTTCATTTGTGCTGTCCATGTTTGATTGTTTAGTTATAGCCCTTCTACTTCCACTGAAATTATTTGACTCTGCTTACAAGATAAATAAATAAATAGAAAAATAGATAGATAGACAGACAGACAGACAGACAGATAAAATATAATGAGGTCAGAATGCTCATCCTTCTAGGAATAAATTGGGATGCAAGCACTTCTTAGCATTATAACAGCCATGGGAAATAATTTCCCTGGATTTCCTTCCTTTGCATTGGACTTCATACTAGACAATCACATTAGGGAGTATTTCAATCAGAAATTAAATCAGAAAGTAAGGATTATTTCTACAGATAAAAAAAATATAGTAAAATTTATAAATACAAGGTTATAGGTCCCTAAGCATTAGTCAAGAAAAACATACAATAATCTAACTCTAATTGGAAATTAGGAAAACTAAAACACTGGACAATGCTCCTTTGAAAAGTGACATGCTTAGAGATGAGGTGTTCTGATTTTCCCCAGAGCAGATAAGGATGTTGGTTACGTTCTATTGAAAGGTACCCTAATGTAATCATTTAGAAATCAAAGTCTATAAACTGCTCTCTATTCTTTTGGGAACTCAGCACTATCAGTCTGTCTTGAGGCGACAGTCCAGCTGGAGTCTGATCTCTGGCAGGCAATTGATCCAGCTGACACATCTGGGGTTCCACTTAGTGATGTCCCCCTGTTCACTGCACTGTGGAGTCTGCAGTTTGTCTAACTTCCTCACAGTTGATAAATCTTTCTCTGGCAGTTTTTGTGATGTGTTCTCTTTTTCTTTACCTTTTTCTGTATTCTTTTCTGGGAGTACAGAATTTAATAGTCTTATTTAATTTGAGAATCCATGCATCTTGAAATATAGCACCTCCCTCACTTTCTCTTTGCCTTTCTAAACTTTAATAATGCATATACTTCACCATCTCATGCCATCTTTTAGGTAGGCTAATCACTCCACCATTTTCATTCATTTTCTCCTCTAGGCTGAAGTTCTTGGTAATTTCAATTTTTTTTCTTATCAAATTTCTTTTAATAACTCCATGTCAAATCTTACTTCATTAATGGATTTATGACTTTTAATCATTGTCCTTTCTGTCATTAGTTTAACTCATTTATACTTAAAGACTCCCTACCTAATTTTCATGCTATCTTCTCTGTCAATGTGGTTTGATTTGCTTGGCTTCATAATGATTCCCTTGGCTCCATAATCTGCATAAATATGGGTGGATTTGTGTTGTTTTTTCATACTTTATGATTTTAGTGTGCCAAGTCACACAAGGTAGAATATTTGCTCAGGAATTTTTTATAGCTATATTCTCAATAAAGCTCTCTCTCTCTCCACTTACTCCTCCTCCTCCTTCTCCTCCACTTCCTCCTTCTTCTGTGAGAGACGAGTGGACAGTGGGCTTTACAAACTTCAAAATGGAATTTTGGGGCCTAATCCTCAACTACAGAGACTTGGAGAAATTATTGCTCAAGATTCAGGTGATATGTTATTTCACCATAAGTCTTACATAGTCCAATGAGAATGAAAATGTCTTATTTACACCTGTATTCACTCTAAGCCGTTATGGTTTGTGTGACTCTGTGCGTGTCTCTCTGTCTCTGTTTCTATGTCTTTCTCTCTGACTTTCTATCTTTCTGTCTCTCTGTCTCTGTCATTCTCTCTCTCCCTCTGTCTCTGACTCTCTCTGTGTCTGTCTCTCTGTCTTTCTCCTTTATAAATGTGAGTGGGGATATTACATACTGTGATTTTAAAGGAAAGTAACTGTTCTCTTGGCATAAAATCTCACTTAGGACTCAGGAAGTACAAATACATGTTCATTTCCTTTCCTGTGGTATTTATGAATCAAATGTTATGACTTCAAGGGTAATGTTTGTCTATGATGAGAATTGTGAGATATGCTTAGAGAGTTTGTGAGTGTTGTAGGACGGAGGGTCTTGGGAGTTTGGGTGTGATGGATATATAGTATCTTCTGGAAAGTTGCAAAAAGGAAGGTGTGTCCTGGTAGCAATCTGAAAGTAACAAATCAAGTTATCCATGCTATTGAGATTCTTCTTGACAACACCAACATTGAAAGGTAACACTTTTTTTTAAGTGCTCTGAGATAATATCAAAGAGGAATCTCTTCTTTCTGTACTATGTAATTACTGAATATCTAGGAATAACCGAAGAGTTGTACAATGGGGTAAAGGGTCAGATAGAACATGGATCAGATGAACCAAAGGAAGAAGATAGTAGAGAACCTGAGATGGGAAGCAGACATGAGGTGGCAGTCTGCTGTATGTTGACAGAGAAACTCCTGTATATCTCCTGATGATTAGAAGTCAACCAAGTATTTCGTAAAGAAAGACACATAGCTCAGAACAGCTGAGGCCCAGCCAGAGCATAGGAAGTGTCTCCATATCACACAGAGTAGGAACTAAATAATAATCAATCACTGATTGATCCTCAGAAATGGATAAGCCCTGCCTCATCTTTGGGCTACTGATCAGAACCTGATTCATTCTTCTGATACAAAAATCACAGATTGTGTCTTAGAGTTCCAGGACATACTTGGGATCAGAGTAAATTGAGGTTGAGTAGTCAATTATTTATAATCCACACAAACTTAGGGAACTTTCTAGAACACTCCAACTTTCTCTTTTTTCCATTTGAAAGTAGAATTAGTTATAACTACTTTGCATGGTTGAAGTAATATTAAATGATCTATGGTGCAAAGCATTTAAGAATTTGTCCATAGGAAGTGACTGAAAATGTTAATTACTGTTGTGGGCCATCCAGAAAAAGACTGCTCACATAAATGTTTAAGCCAATAGAAAGTCTTTCTTTATTAGCCAGCTGGTAACTACACTGGTTCTTCAGGGTCCCAGTGTAGCCCAGAGCCTTTCTCAGGGTAAACCTTAAAATACCGAAGTCATATTCTGGGTTGACAGGCTCCAGTTATCAAGAACAGTTACTCAGAAGCAGAACTACAGAAGCCAAAAAAAGCAAGGTTAGCACATTAAAACACTTTCCCAGAACTATAGCCTTTGATGAATCCTGTCTTTGTTTCATTTTGGCAGGTGGTACCATTTACATACTGACTTTTATAGCCTGGATGATGCTTCTATCATGTTGTTAGTTGTGCTAAAATCTGGTGGCCCACTAAGGGCTGCAGACCTGTTACAGTTACACTTTGTAATGAAAGATAATTTGTATATATTAAACATTTAAGTACAGACAAATAAAGCCCTATTGTAAAGGGCAGTGGTTGCTATAATAAAATAGTTTATTAGAAACCATAACTTCCATAGTTTACTTATCCATTGTCATTTAACAAAGATGTAGTGACCATAGACAGAGTTTGCGATTTTCGTAGAGATGTACAAGAAAACATGTGAGAATTTTAAAATCATAAGGTTTATGGAAATCAAGGGGGGGAAAGCCTCTATAGAAGGAAGGAAAACTTTTTTTTCCATCCTCCAACCGGGAAATGACTGAGAGTCCATCAAGAGTCTCAGAACCACACAGAATAAGACAAAGCCAATGTATCAGTAATAATAGAAATGGCAGACACTGGTAGAATAGCAAATCCTGGATGCCATTGGAAGCCACATGTTCCTTTTCCAGGTTTGACATTTGAGTTTGTTGAAATAAACCAATAAAAGACAGGTAAACAGCAAGATGCTCAACAAATTTATTTGATGTTAGTTTTATGTTGATGGGGAGCCTTTAGAGTCTCAAATATCCAGGTGAATGCTATATGCCTATTGTCTAGCACCTGGGAGTTAGAGAATGGCTTGTCAGGAGTGAGGACAATGTGACTGACATACTGAGACCCTGCTTCAGGAATAAAAATAAAACAAATATAGATAAAGCCCATAGAGAGGAACCACCTGATTTCATGGTTTTATTTTTAAAAAGCAAGGCAGACATTCCGTGGGACCCAGAACATGTTAGGTAGACTGAATAGACTGACCAGGCGCTTCTTGACCCTCAGTTGTAGAATTTCACTCTTCTACCCGTAAGCAGGACTCTGTGGAATTAGGGTCTTATGACCTACAGTCAGACAAGGCAGGAGAGAAATTCTTTGTGATCAACACCTTACACAGAAGTCAGAGGGAGGTCAGGAACGTTTTCTTTTTCTTTCTATCCCTTTTCTTATTATTTATTTATTTATTTATTCATTCATGACTGGATCCAGGGACAGAGGTCCTAGGTCTTATGACTATTTGTGAGGAAAAAGAGTCCTTTTTTTTTTCCTGGATTGCTTTAGAGGAAAAAGGAAGACTGAGAAAAGAAAGGGCAAGAACAGGTGAGAGAGAGAGAGAGAGAAAGAGAGAGACAGAAGAGAGAGACTGAGCTTCTGGGGCCTTTACCTTGACAAATCATCAATTGAGAGTGAGCATGTGCTTGTGAGACCTTGAGACCAGTGTCTCAGCCTCAGGAGGAATTCTGCTGATGTGCATGGATTGACGAACCAACGTACAGAACAAGCATGCATGCAGCAGCCCCTTCCAGACTGTCCTAAAACCCATTAGCGGCACTCCACAGAGTGTTCTCTACCTAACCTTGATCACCCTTTAAAGGAAACATCTGGGAACTTGTAACTAGTAGTAGTATGATTATTCAGCAGATAAAACACATCTCAGGCCGGTGAGATGACTCAGTGGGTAAGAGCACCCGACTGCTCTTCCGAAGGTCCGGAGTTCAAATCCCAGCAACCACATGGTGGCTCACAACCATCTGTAACAAAATCTGACTCCCTCTTCTGGAGTGTCTGAAGACAGCTACAGTGTACTTACATATAATAAATAAATAAGCTTTTTAAAAATTTTGAAAGGATATGAATACTGAAAGCATTACAGAAGCCACCTTCATCCCCTCTTAAGCTTTACACCCACACTTCAGTTACCATAACCCTTAAACCTCACCTTCTGCTCCCTGCCTCCTGAACGAATGCTGCCCTAGATCTCATTTGACTCAGCATTTACTTGGACAAATTACAGGAGTTTTCAATTTTATTTTCTTCAATGTTTATTCTATCTTTTCTGGGACCTCTGGGTAATGTGCCTCAATAACCTACAAATATTAAACACTGAAATTCCAGTTTTATAACTACACATTTTTTATTTAATTTTTAAGAATTCCTTACATGAGTATTTCATTTAATTTTTCTATGCCGCCCCTCCTCTAACTACTTTCATGCTCCCGATTTCCTCTCAAATTCGTGTCCTTGTTTTACAGATATAAGTACACATCTTTAGTGTTCCTCCTATGCATATGTACTTAGAGCTGACCACTTGAATAGTTAACCTGCCAGGGGGTTAATCCCTGAATAATACTGACTCTCTCTTAGCAACCACTGATTGCCTGTAGTTCTTTATCTAAAAATGTGGTTTGTGAAATTTCCCTCATCTCCTTCCTCCATGTTGATGTTTTGGCTGGTGTTATGATTAGGAAGTTTCTGTTTAGGAAATCATATTGTTGAGATTTCATAGCTGCAGCTTCCCTATTGTATCTAGAAGATGCTATTTCACACTAATCACCCCAGGATTCTCTGGTAGTTCAAGAGGAGTCAAAGGTATCTCTCTGGATTTTTAGTACCAGACACAAATTCCATCCTATTGAGTGGACCTGAAGTCCAGTGAAACAGATATGGATTACCCCCCCAAGTTAAAAGTTCCACTGATATATTACTGGGAATATCTCATCATGCTGGTCATTGTTGTAGTTCATAGGATTTAAAGCTAGCTTGTACTATTGACTGCTTTTCTCTATTGGCAGCTTGCATAACACCAAGTGATACTGTAAAGGCTAGTTTTTAGAGAGTAGGATCCCAAGCTAGTTTTAGCTAAATTCCTTTAAGTCCTGAGTCTGAGGTATGTGGGGTCCTCAGCAATAGAGTCTTAACTTCTCATTCTAGAGAACAACCATGGACGGTAGCAAGAGCCTATATTGCTTGGTGAGACTCTTGGACTCTCCTGGCCAACAACTCATAGGGAAGTATTTTTGTGCTTGGCACCACTGAGGGTTTTTTTTTTGTTGTTAGTCTATGGCTCTTGGGGGGAATATAATCACATCATGTATAACTTTAAAGACATATACATATTTCTTAGCCATTTTTATTTCTTCTTTTAAGAGCTATTTGTTCAGATAAATGGCCTACTTTTTAATTGGGTGATTTGTTTTCTTGATTCCTTGTTGTGGTCTTTTTATATTGTGGCTATTAATCCTTTATAAGACGTAGAGGTGGCAAAGAACCTCTGGTGCTTCATGTGCTGCTGTTTCTCTCATTGATCGCTTCCTAGGCTCTACAGAAGCCTTTTGCATTTTATGAGATTGCATTCGTCAATTTGGGGCTTTAATTACTGACCAAATAAATTTCTATCCAGGTAGTCCTTTCCTGTGCCTATATTGTGTTAGGGTGTGGCATGGTTTCTCCAGCAGCTTCAATGTTTCATGTTTCACATTGAGATATTTATATCTTAAGTAAGCTTACAAAATATGTTTCCCATTGGCTTTTCCAATATTCAGTGTTATTTATCCTCTCTCTCTCTCTCTCTCTCTCTCTCTCTCTCTCTCTCTCTCTCTCTCTCTCTCCTTCCCTCTCTCTCTCTTACACTCCCTCCCCTTGCCCTGTGAAGCACCATTTTCCCATTTCTCCTGTGTCCTTCTACCTCCCCTCTCTGGAGCGCCTTCTCTTTCCAGTCCCCTATTCTCCCTGGTCTCTGGGTTACTTAGTATTATCTACTAAAATCTAAAGATGTGGGGCTAGAATACACAAAGAATAGAGAACATATCACATTTTCTTTCTGGGGATGGATTACTCAATACAGTATTTTCTCTTTTATCCTTTGACCTGCAAATTTCATGATTTCATTTTTCTTGGTCTTTAATTATTATCATCTTATATTTTGTTAAAACCCGAGAGCAAGTAACAATGCCTTCGTTGTTATGTTTATTTTATATTCCTGCACTGTGTTAATAAATGTGTAAAATAATTCTATGAAGTATAGGTATCATACGTTCATTAAGAAGGCTCACATGTAACAAATAAGACCTGCTTCTAGAGACTTGCTTCCTCCAGTGAGGTCCCACTTTCTGAAGACCCTGGGACAACCCCAGTGTTTTCAGTTGGAGGCAGCATTCAGACACTTGAACATATGGGGGACCCTCACATCTGAATAGCAGCAGGCGCTTTGCAGATGGAACAACAGAACATTGCAATACGTGAAGCCCCACATGGGAGTGGATTATAGGCTTGGAGGGAGGGCTTCTGTGTGCCTACCTACAACTAGACTTAAAGCACTTGCTTTTCCTCTGTATGGCCACCAATCCCTTGAATAAAGAACAGGGGTCGATAGCCAGAGGGTGACCCTTAATCCTCTGCTTTAAAAAAAAATGTAGTTTTAAAAAATGCTTAAACATTCAGGAAGTCACAAGCTTGGAGCTGAAATGTTGGTGGCTGGGCTTCCGTGTTAAACAAAGAGCAGCTGGGAATAGAAGTCACTGAATTGCACTCCAGTGTTTATTAGGCTGCAGAGCAGAGCATTGAGCTTTATCCAAACAATAAAAGTCATGCTGGGCTTGATGATAGCATCCCAATATATTCCACAGTTGTATTCTGCAATTGCATCTTCTCCCCTGCCTCTGAAATAATGAGTGACTGGCTGGCATTGTTAACTAACCTGCTGCAAACTTTATTGAAAATTAAACTATCTTTTCTATTTTTGCAATTTTCTTCATTTGCAGATCCATTTCCAGATGTACTCAAAGACAATTATCGTATTTGTCACCTGCTAAGGGTTCCTAAGAGCAGAAGCCAGCCTCCACCCCCAAAGCTCTCTTGTAAACAAGGTTGCAAACTCCTTAAAGGCACACACCTTGCTTCCCAAGCCTGGCTACAAAGCTTGGCATTAGTAATGATACTATTTCTAAATCATTTCTTACAATAATCTACAAAAGACTTAAGACAGCAACAAAGTTTGTTCTTACCTTAATACTCATGAAACCCCATAATCAGAATGGGAAAAGAACTTTGTTTACTATAGAGGGGGGAAACAAAATAAACTTTAAAGAGAATTTACCAAGAACGGTACATACTACTAGAAATGTGAACTAAAGTTAGTTCAAACACTTTTAAAATAACCCAGATGAAGAAAATAATCAAAACTTAAAGGGAAACAAACTGAACCTTAGATGGTAAACTGTCATGGGGACAGAGGGGATAGAGTTGACGAGAAGGGTACAGTTCAAAGGTTCCAAGTCATTTGGGCTGTGCTATAACAATTTCTCAGAGCATCCAAAGTACAACTGAATAGATAGATTTGGGGATGTGATAAATTATTCATAACATATTTTAAAGTTATTTTTTTATTCATTTCCCATAAAATTTTGCCTTTTCATATTCTGTTTTGATTTTTATCTTGTTTAAAATAGATTATCTCTCGCACACAATATATTCTAATTATTGTCTCCCTCCCTCTGCTCCTCCCAGCCCAGTTCTTCCCTAAGTTCTCTCCAATCCAGATCTACCCCTATCTCATAAGAAAACTAACAGGCTTCTAAGGGATAATAGTGAGATACTATATAAAGGGACAGTAGGAAAATAAAATATAATAAGACAAAACAGAAACTAACACATCAGAATAGAACATAACAAAACAAACAGAAGAAAAGGCACAAGAAACAGGTATGGACCCAAAGACTCACTCATTCACACACTCAGGGATAACATAAAAACACCAAACTGGAAGCCATAATATATACCCAAAGTACCTGTAGGGTGAAAAAGATATGTCAATAAAATGAAATAAAATAAAAATAATAAAATAGCGAAGAAAAGCTCTGGCACGGCATGAGACAATGAACCTACAACGGTGTCGTTGAGTTTTATTTCTGCTGGCTCTCTGCTGGTGGGCATGCAGCTTGCACACAAGAGTAGTTTGTTTACCCAATGAAGTTTTCTCGGAGAAGACAAAATTTTAATTTGAAAGTAGTTATGGTTATCAATTAGAAAGAGTTTCTGGATTAGGGATAGAAGCATGCAACTACTTCTTCTTTCAGGCTTAGAACCCACCTGGTGTAGATCTGTCCACAGCGTTGTTTCTTTGGTATCCTTTGTACCCTCTGGCTCTTAAATTCTTTCCAGCTCCTCTTCTGCAGGGTTCCCTGAGTACTTAGTAGTGGGATTTCATCGGGATGTCCTTTTTAGCGCTGAATATTTCTAGGTTTCTCACTCTCTGCATAATGTCTGGCTGTGGATCTCTGTGTTTGTTTCTGTCTACAAGAGGAAGTTTCTCTGATGGTGGCTGAGCAAGGGACTGAACTATGAGTATAACAGAATGACATTAGGAGTTACTTTATTGATATTTCCTTTGTCTGTTTTTTAACAGAGTAGTATTTGGTTTGTCTTAGATCCCTGGGTTATCTACTCTCAGGTTCTTGGTCATCCAAGCAGTGTCAGGTAAGGGGTCCATCTCATGGATGGGGCCTTAAATCAAATCACATATTGGTTGGATACTCCTATGAAGTTTGTTGTCACCATTCCATTAGCATGTCTTCCAGGCCAGACTGCATTGTAGATCAAGGGGGTTCTGGCTGGTTTTGTGTTTTTGTTTCTCATTTGATTGCCTACAGAATACATTTCTGTAACAAAGACATAGGAACACATAGGGAAAGGTTCTATGTAGGACCAGTGTGATTTCTCCATATTCAATGAATTGTGTTGGTGTTGACTTCAGCAATTAGCCCTTGCTATTAGTTTCTTGATAGCAACAATAGCCTGGGTTGTTTGAGGGTTCCCACAGAACATCTTTGGCTAACAACTCAATTAGATGAAACACACTACAAGTTTTGAAATTTCATTTAGTGAGGAAAGATGTCTAAGTGAGGCTTTGTCTCCTCCATTGTTTATCGATTTCATTTTGATTACCTTAATGTATGTATATATTATAGGAAGCTTTGCTGTATTAGGTTTCCTTACTACCCCTCAAATGACCCTTAGCCTTGCTGTCTGGCCTTGTATTCCCCCCCTCTTCTCTACTCCTCCCCAATGATACTCCTATTCAAGTCACCCCATATACTTCTATACCTATACATTCTATTTCCCTTATCTTCCAAAGGAACCATCACACTGATTCCCATAGTGCTTGTACGAGTTTCAGTCCTACCAGCAGTGGAGTGTTTCCCTTACTCCACATCCTCACCAACATAAGCCATCATTTGTTTTATTGATCATAGATATTGTAATGGGTGAAGGACTAAATCTCAGTATAGTTTTGACTTCTTTTTCTCTGGTGACTAAGGATGTTGAACATGGAAGCATTTTTCACCATTTAAGTTTTCTCTTTCAAGAATTATGTTTGTGTCTGTACCACATTTTAATTGGATTATTTGTTCTCATTATAGCTAGGTTATTATTTTAGTTCTTTATAAATTTTAGATATTAACTCTTATCGGGTGCATAGTTGGCAAAAATCTTTTCTCATTCTGTCAGAAGGATAGGACCCTTTGTGGTGCAGAAGCTTATCATTTCAAAACGCCTGATTATTAATTGTTGATATTAGTACCTGAGCTAACTGTGTTCTGTATGGAAAGTCTTTTTCTGTGTCAAGTTAAGAGTTGCTCCTTATTTTCTCTTCTGTCAGCTTCAGTGTAAATGGTTTTATTTTTAGGTCTTTGATCCATTTGGAATTGAGTTTAGTTTAGGGTGATAACTGTGGGTCTATTTGGATTCTTTCACATGCAGTCAATGAGTTTGACCAACACAATTTGTTGAAGATGTTTGTGTGTGTGTGTGTGTGTGTGTGTGTGTGTGTGTGTGTGTTTCTGGCTTCTTTATAAAAAATCAGGTATCCATGTGTATGTGGATTTATTTCTGGGTCTCCAATTTAGTTTCATTGATTGATATGTCATGTCTGATTTTATGCCAACACCATGCTGTTTTTATTACTATAGCTCCGTAGTACACCATGAAATTAGAGTTGGTGATATGTCTACAAATTCTTTATTAGTTAGATTTTTTTAAACTATCCTGTTTTTGGTTTGGCTTGGGTTGGATTTTTTGCTGTGTGTGTGTGTGTGAGTGTGTGAGTGTGTGTGAGTGTGTGAGTGTGTGTGAGTGTGTGTGAGTGTGCACATATGCTCCCATATGAACCTTCAATTTGTCCTTTCAAGATCTGAGAGCAATGAAGGGGATTATATTGAATCTCTAATTTTCTTTTGCCAGGCTGACCATTTAGACTGAATCAAAACAAATTCCTATCATGCTCAGTCTCTTGGGAAAACTATGAAAGTGTTTCTAAGAGACAAGTTCATAGGATTGAGTGCCTACATACAAACTCAGAGATGTCATACTAGTAACTTAATTGCACACTTTAAAGTTTTAGAACATAAGAAGAAAACACACCCAAGGTGAATAGACAACAAGAAATAATCAAACTTAGAAATAAAATTAATATAATATAAACAAAAAATAATATTAAGAATCATTGAAACAAAGGATTAGTTCTTTGAAAAAGATTGATAAGATTGACAAATCCTTAGCCAAATTAAGTAAAAGGCAAAAAGAAAATATCTAAATTAACAAGAGTATAGATAAATAGGTGCACATAAGAACAGACACCAAAGAACTCCAAAGCTTCATGAAGAAATAGTTTGAAAAACTGTATTCTACCAAATTAGAAAATCTCGAGGTTATGGAACATTGTCTTCCATACAACCCGCTTATACCAAAGTTAAATCAAAATCACACAAGCAATTTAAATAGACCTGTATCCTCTAGTGAAATAGAAGCAGCCATTAAAAGTCTCATCACCACAAATACTGCAAGGCCAACTGGTCTTAGTTCTAGACTTTCAAAGAAGAGTTAGTTTCAATACTCTTCAAATTATTGCACAATATAAAAACAGAACTAATATTGTTCAATTTATTTAATATAGCCACAGTAACTTTGGTACCCCAAAACATATAAAACCCAACAAAGAAAGAGAACTGCAGACACCATTTTCACTTACGCAGATGTAAAAGTTCTCGATAAAATACTTTAAAACAAAACCCAGGAACACATGAAAAAGATCATCCGCCATGATCAAGTATATTCCATCCTAGAGAGCTAAGGATGATTCAATATATGTAAAGGTATAAGCCATGATATAAACAAACTAAAATTTAAAAAAAAAAACCCACATGATTCTCTCATCAGCTACAGAAAAGGCCTTTCACAAAGTTTAACATCCCTTTATGATTGACAAAAAGTCTTGGAGAGATTAAGGTACAAGCCACATACCTCAACAAAATAATGCCCATTGCCAACATCAATTTAAATGTAGAAAAACTCAAATCAGTTCTGCTGAAATCAGGAACAAGATTCAGGTATTCCCTCTCTGCATATCTATGTAATATAGTTAATGAAGTCTTAGCTCGAGTGGTAAGACAAGTGAGGGAGAACAAGGGGATCAAATTGCAAAGGAAGAGGTAAAAGTAACTTTACTTGAAGATGATGCAATAGTATGCATAAGTGAGCCTAAAAAGTCCACTGAGAAACTCACAAAGCTGATAAGACCTTCAGCAAAGTAGCTGACTACAACATTAACTCACAAAAATCAGTAGCCTTCCTATATACAAATGGTAAACAAGTTGAGAAAGAAATCAAGAAAGTAACACTTTTCACAATAGTGCCAAATAATATAAAATATCTTGGGATAACTCTAAGAAAGATTTTTAATATAGAATTTTAAGACACTGAGGAAAGAACTTGAAGGAGATATCAGAAGATTTAGAGATCATCCATGCTCATGGATTTGTAGGCTTCATTTAGGAAAAAAAAAAAAAACCCAAAACATTCATTATCTTACCTGAAAGTATGTTTTTATACAATCAATTTTCTTTTCATCTCTTCATTATTTGTCAGTTACTAAATCACTTTGCTACCCACAGTATAAAACTATAGTTTACAGTTTCTAATAATGTTTTGTACTTTCTTTTTAAACGCAAGGTAATATGCATTTTATAATATGTAATTCAATAAAAGTGACAGAAAATAAAGAGTTGGCTCATGTTTTTGTTGTTAGTAACCTTCATCAAATAATGTGTTGTACCTATGTTGCACAAAAAAATACCAAGAATGTTCTATTTTTGCGAAGAAAATATCCTAAAGTTATGGGATTGGAGGCTAATGTTTCATAGATCACAGGAACAAAAAAGTACATAGCTTGTATTGTTTCAATGTCTGACTACATTGAATGATTTATTTTTCTGAGTTTCTCCAATGCTTGAAAGACTTGGACAAATATACAAATATTGTTGAAAATTGATGAACAGTCTGAGAGTGTCCAGAAGCTCTTGAACTTTGAACTCATGTAGTATACGATCTCAGACTAGAAGTGAGTTTAAAGTTCATTTTACATAACAGCTTTTCCTCTTCAATATTCCTCCTCCTCTTTCCTCTCCTCTTTTCACTCTTACTCCTTATTAGTATGCTCCAGTTGAGTTCAGTTTGGTACATTCCTGTAGTCCTGATAAAGGAAAAGCAACTGTATTTGTTGCAGCAGAAGCTAGTGCTGGTGTTCAATGGCAGCAGATAGGAAGGAGCTACCCAGACCAGAGGGTCACTACCATGGAAACCCCCAAAGACCTGCCCTTACTCACCTACTTCCACCAGCCCAGCACCATGTCTTATGATCCCAAAGACTTCAAAATTCTACAACACTTAGGGGTCAAGCACTTAAAACTGGAGCCTGCAGGGGACATACATTTCATATTCTAACTACAAAATGGTATGAAATAACCTTATTGAAAATGTAACATGGCCCAGTCACCGGAGCCAGCCCTGTCTGCAGTTTCCTGAACTAAGTGGTTCTGCCCACCCAGAGCAACTGATTCTAAGGCCTGACTCTAGCAATGGCCTTCGCTCATAAATCTGCGCAGAGTACTCATCAGTGACAGCCTGGACCCCTGCTGCCGGAAGATCCTGCAAGATGGAGGGCTGCAGTGGTGGAGAAGCAGAACTTGGCCAGGAGGAGCTGATAGCTGAACTCCAGGACTGTGAAGGCCTCATTGTCCGGTCAGCTACTAAGGTCACTGCTGATGTCATTAATGCAGCAGAGAAGTTCCAGGTGGTGGGCAGGGCTGGCACAGACGTGGACAATGTGGATCTGGAGGCTGTCACGAGGAAAGGCATCCTAGTCATGAACACCCCAACGGGAACAGCCTCGGTGCTGTGGAGCTCACCTGTGGGATGATCATGTGCCTGGCCAGGCAGATTCCCCAGGCAACGGCTTGGATGAAAAATGGCAAATGGGACCGGAAGAAGTTCATGGGGACAGAACTGAATGGGAAGACACTGGGAATTCTTGGCCTCGGCAGAATCAGAAGAGAGGTGGCCACCCGAATGCAGTCCTTTGGAATGAAGACTGTAGGCTATGACCCCATCATCTCTCCTGAAGTCATAGCCTCCTTTGGTGTTCAGCAGCTGCCGCTGGAGGAGATCTGGCCTTTCTGTGACTTCATAACTGTCCATACCCCACCTCTGCCCTCCACCGCAGGCTTGCTGAATGACAGCACCTTTGCTCAGTGCAAGAAAGGCGTGCGAGTGGTGAACTGTGCTCGAGGAGGCATCGTGGATGAAGGTGCCCTGCTGCGTGGCCTGCAGTCTGGTCAGTGTGCTGGGGCTGCACTGGATGTGTTTACAGAAGAGCCACCACAGGACCGGGCCTTAGTGGACCACGAGAATGTCATCAGCTGTCCCCACCTGGGTGCCAGCACCAAGGAAGCCCAGAGCCTCTGTGGGGAGGAAATCACAGTCCAGTTTGTGGTCAAGGTGAAGGGGAAATCTCTAACAGGAGTCATGAACACCCAGGCCCTCACCAGTGCCTTCTCTCCACACACCAAGCCTTGGATTGGTCAGTATTGGGCACGCTGATGCACGCCTGGGCTGGCTCCCCTAAAGGAACCATCCAGGTGGTTACACAAGGAACATCTCTGAATAATGCTGGGACCTGCCTGAGGCCTGTAGTCATTGTCGGCCTTCTGAGAGAAGCATCTATGCAGGCAGACGTGAACTTGGTGAACGCTAAACTACTGGTGAAAGAGGCTGGCCTCAATGTCACCACTTCCCACAACCCTGGGGTTCCATGGGAGCAGGGCAGCGGGAAGTGCCTCCTGACTATGGCCCTGGCAGGTGCCCCCTACCAAGATGTGGGCTTGGTCCAGGGCACCACACCCATGCTGCAGATGCTCAACGGAGCTGTCTTCAGACCAGAGGTGCCACTACGCAGTGGCCAACCCCTGCTCATATTCTGGGCTCAACCCTCCAACCCTGGGATGCTGCCCACTATGATCGGCCTCCTGGTAGAGGTGGGTGTACAGCTGCTGTCCTACCAAACCTCCATGTTGTTTGACGGAGAGCCCTGGCACGTCACGGGCCTCTCCTCCCTGCTGCCCAGCCTGGAAACATGGAAGCAGCATGTATTGGAGGCTTTCCAGTTCTGCTTCTGACCCTGGGGCTCAACACTCTCAGCACCACAGGCTCTTCTGAAGAAACCCTCTCACTGTGACCTATAGGGAGAGGGAATCGCAGAACCAGAGCATCTGTCTGAACTAATACCTAGTAAAGAATCCTAACTCCAAAAAAAAAAAAAAGAAAGAAAGAAAGAAAAAGAAAAGAAAAGAAAAGAAAAGTAACATATCCTTGCCTCTTACTCTAATGCTTAAGAACTTTGCACGGACGACTTGATCTCATGAATGATTGCAACACGGCTATGTGGACTCAAAGTCTCTTCCTTTAGGTGTTCCTTTTGCATCCTCTTCTTCATTGTTCATAGTAAGCCACAGGAAAGTTGATCTAAATGACGTCCACTTAAGGGAGAAGGTTCACTCACAGATGTGGTGCAGTCACACCTGAACATGCTTTCACCTAAACAAACACTAGAAAAACCATGTGGCATCAAGTGATTTGAGAGTTAAATTAGTTCAATGAGTCTTCACAAACTCTTAGTCGTTCACTGTAAATTAGTCCTGTAGATGAGGCTTACGTCTCTCAAAAATTAATCTACTCATTTTAAATATGCAAATTAATTGTGTAATTATCTTGCCTGGGTTATTAACTATAAATATCTAAGGAGTGTCTCTCTAGTGTATAAGATCATTAAGACTTTGGTTTTGGTTTTTGTTTTGTTGGTTTTGTTTTGTTTTGTTTTAGACCAGTGGTTCTCAACCTGAGGGTTGTGATACCTTTGGATGTTGAACAACTTTTTTTTACAGGGGTCACCTAAAACCACTGCAAAACACAGCTATTTACATTACCATTCAAACAGTAGCAAATTTACAGTGAAGTAACAACAAAATTAATTTTATGGTTGGGGGGGTCACCACAATGTAAGGGATTGTATTAAAGGGTCACCATATTAGACATATTGAGAAACACTGTTTTAAACCATCTTTTATTAAATATATTTTTTATTATGTATTTTCCTCAATTACATTTCCAATGCTATCCCAAAAGCCCCCATAAACTCCCCCCGACTCCCCTATCCACCCATTCCCATTTTTGGCCCTGGCGTTTCCCTGAACTGGGGCATATAAAGTTTGCGTGTCCAGTGGGCCTCTCTTTCCAGTGATGGCTGACTAGGCCATCTTCTGATACATATGCAGCTAGAGTCAAGAGCTCGGGGGTACTGGTTAGTTCATAATGTTGCACCTACAGGGTTGCAGATCTCTTTAGCTCCTTGGATACTTTCTCTAGCTCCTCCATTGGGGGCCCTGTGATCCATTCAATAGTTGACTGTGAGCATCCACTTATGTGTTTGCTAGGCCCCGGCCTAGTCTCACAGGAGACAGCTATATCACGGTCCTTTCAGCAAACGCTTGCTAGTGTATGCAATGGTGTCATCATTTGGAGGCTAATTATGGGATGGATCCCTGGATATGGCAGTCTCTAGATGGTCCATTCTTTTGTCTCAGCTCCAAACTTTGTCTCTGTAACTCCTTCCATGGATGATTATTTCCAATTCTAAGAAGAGGCAAAGTGTCCACACTTTGGTCTTCGTTCTTCTTCAGTTTCATGTGTTTTGCAAATTGTATCTTATATCTCGGTATACTAAGTTTCTGGGCTAATATCCACTTATCAGTGAGTACATATCATTTGAGTTCTTTTGTGATTATGTTACCTCACTCAGGATGATTCCATCTTAATACACCTCACTCAGGTTAAACCATCTTAATACACAGCTTAGATAGGTCTTAGACCAGAAATTCTCCAGCAATCCAAAAGCTGGCATCACAGGGCTGCTATCTACACCACCATGCCTGGAAATACTTTATCTTTTATTAAATATTTTCTATAGTTTTCCATATGTAATCATTTTTATTCCAGAATTTCCAAGGTTATTTTGGACAATGATCACTTTTGCTACTTTTGTGTTGTTATGACTAAAATATGTGTGACTTACAGTAGGATATACTTCTTTTGCTGATGTGTTTAGAGTGGGAAAGTTTCTTAGTTCTTATATATATGACACATAGAAAGAGAGATGGTGTTCTTTCTGACTTTTGTCCTTATATTTTTCTAGTATTTTATTTTCATTAATATAATATCTTAATTAATTCTTTGAGCATGCCATATGCTTTTTGACCATATTCATCCTCTAATCCTTACCTAATTATCCCAGATTAAACCCCACATCCATACCTGCTCCCAAACTTGTGTCCTTTTTAAATGATTCACTGAATCTTCTTTGTGCTCAATATATTTGAGATGGGGGCTCCATCCACTTGATGGGATTGACCTACCAAGGCTTGTCCTCTAGAAGAAAATGGGTTCTCCATCCCTGCCAATAGCTTCTCAATCATCAGTAAGGACTTCGTTTCAGTATTTTCTTGAAGTACACATGTTCCAAGTCACAGATTTTAAAATTTCCCACTATCAAATATTGAAATGAATAATATATGTCCTGTTGTGTTCCAAGTTAATGACTGAACTAGACAAGACAACTATTGATAACCAGCCAATCAAGACATAAACATGACAAGTGCTAAACAGGCTGGAGCCAGACCTTGTTCTGGAAATGGTGCCTTTGTTTCTGTGAAATCAAATTTTATTGCCACAATATATTTTCCTTTGTGTGTTAAGGAAGAAGCTGCAAGAGTTTAGACTTGGTTGCAGCTATGCCATCATAATTGCTCTATGCTTTACGGCATATCCTCTTGCCCCGAAGCACCAGACTCCCCCAGATTTACAATGGTTAAATTGAACTGTGAATTAAGCTATCACTACACTGGATCTTGAAGACAAGACCAGGAAACAGTAACCCTAAGGCAACAGGTTTGTGGATATTAGGAGATCTGCTTCACATATGAAAAGAATGGGGGTCGAGTTCCACCACCATAAAAATATACATATTTCTGTTTGGTCCTCATCTCTTTCCTGGGATAATAGTGAAATTGTTGATATCTGAACTAACAGTGATGACTGATAACTGGTAGATTGTAGACAGCTTTCTAATTTATGTGGCCTTTCATCCAGTTTCAGCCACTTCTCCAACTTTCTGTCTGAGTTACATTGAGTGTTGCCAGAATGTCTTCAGTCAATTCCACACAACTGCTTCATGACATCACTGAGACTAGAGCCAGAACTACTCCCTCTTTTACCCAGCTTTGCTTTCTGTACCAGGAGGTCATAGTTTACCAGACAGAGCCACTTTCAAAGCCATGAAGCCAGCTAGCCACATTCTGATTGGAATTCATGCCCATGCTAAAAGTTGAATCCCATACCTTGTACCATAATTAATCCAAGATCTTATAACTAGACAGGTCATGGGCCTTAGGGGAGCTCCTAATACTATTATTCTTCTAAATGGACATAACATTAAACGAACGCCTAATGGCTAATTATTATAGCCATGGATTAAAGCATCTTTTAACTTTCGTCAGGCAAGCTGCTTTTTGCAGTAGGTTGTGATGAACATAGAGACCTGTAAGGGCTCAGTGTTCAGAGAAAAGGAGACTGAAGAATGCTGAGCATCTGTATTACACTATGTTCCCCCACGACTCTGAGACCTAAGATCATTGTAGACAAGGGAAGAAATAGCTTAAGAGCCAGGGCCAGGGGATGACTACGAGATATTTCCCAGTGATAGTAGGGAGTTGCACATGAGAACTTACAATAGTGACGGTATGGATAAAACCTGTGGGAGCTCAACAAATCCCAGGATAGAGAAGGGATGTGGTTATTAAGTGTGGGGCTAAGCCTGGCGGTGGTGGTGCACGCCTTTAATCCCAGCACTTGGGAGGCAGAGGCAGGCAGATTTCTGAGTTCAAGGCCAGCCTTGTCTACAGTGTGAGTTCCAGGTCAGGCTATACAGAGAAATCCTGTCTCAAAACAAACAAAAAATAGAAAAGAAAAGTGTGGGACTGGGCAAATGTGGAACTGAGTCTGAGAGCAGGCCCTGAGCAAGAATGGGATCAAGGTATGTCCAAAACCCAGAAATCTCATTCTGAGATTCTGAGGAATAGAATTGTCCCCTGCCCCTGGCCTGTATGTCCCTGCACACATAGCCCTGTATTCCAACTTTTGCTCTACTAGAGGCAAGGTTAGCCAGGTAGCTAGGTTAAATTTCCCTCCCCTTATAAGATCATGTCCACCAGCACCTGGAATTTCTCCTTATACAAATGAGACATCCCCAGCACCCTGGCCCCTGCCAATGGTGTATACTGATCACAATTGCCCCTGCTCACCCCCCAAACCTTTAAATAGTCTTTGTTCCCCCATTAAAATGAGCTATCTCGCTGAAGCTGCCTCCCAAGTGTCTGTTATAGCCTCATCACCTGGAGTACTTAGTTCCTAGTTGTCACACCTTGCTTCCCCTCCCAGGGTCCATCAGTTTTAATCCACAGTGATCATGCTGCTCAGGGCAAGGAAGTAGAGCCTGAAGAGCAATTTAGTCATTTCCCTAGCTGAGTAGCTCTTGGCAATTGATAACTGTTGGTAAAGAGCCATGTGTTTGCAAATGTACAGTCACAGACAGGTAGACCATGCTGTAGTTTAAAACCATATCTCCAAGTGTGCAGGGGTATCACAGATTGGACTCAATGGTTTAAAGAACAAAAAACAGGCCAAAACTTTGGGGGATAAAGAAAGAGGAGAGTAGATTAACAGAGATGAATGTGAGCAAATACACTGTGTGAAATTCTTAGCAAACAAAAACAAACACAAGAAAGGAAAGACCATGTATCCATATAACACAATGAAAATAAAGCATGGATTGATTGATTTTGATTGACTTAAACATATACAGATATGTGTGTGTGTGTGTGTGAGTGTATAATTAAAATGAAATTTAAAGAACATAGAGAATATGAACATCAATATGGGATAAATTATCAGTGAGGCTTCTTCTTGCAGTAGATGATAGCAAATACAGAGACCCATAGCTGGAAAATGTCCAGAAATCGAGAGACCTTGGAACACTCAATCTTACATGAGATGTCTCCATCAAATTCCTCCTTTCAGGGTTCAGAGGGCTGAGTAAGAGGAGGAAGAAAGATTGTAAAAGCCAGGAAGAATGGAGGACACCAAGAAAACAATGCCTTCAAAACATGTGCAAAAAGAAAAAAAAAAAAACCTCCCAGAGACCCTAGTATCATGCACAGGGTCTGCACAAGTCTAACTCAAATAGGGTACAAGCTCTGAGAGGGGAATTATACACAAGCCCCATCCAGAGCCCAGAAGCTATCTACTTTTGATAATATTTTGCAAATGAAACACTAGTTCACTCTAACCCAGTTTTACTTAGTATACAAACCAGTCTCAAGGGCAGGCTCCGTGCCCAGCAGTAGATGGCACACAGAAAACAAACCCATTTGAGGTTTGGGAGGTTCTTTTGTTTCATAATACTTTGTCAGGGATTTTATTTATATTTATTTATTTATTACCTTATATATTCTTTGTGTACATATTATGGTTTCTAGTTTAGTGTTTTTATGGGGTTTTTGTGTGTGTTTCTTGTAATTCTTTCATTGGCTCTTTTTCTCCTGTGTATGTGTCTGTTTTGTCGTGTTCTTGTTTGTTTTACCATGTTGTTGTTGTTGTTGTTGTTGCTGCTGCTGCTGCTGCTGTTGCTGTTGCTGTTGTTGTTACTATTATTAGATGCCTGTTTGGATTTCTGTTTGTTGGCTGGGGTATGGATTTGGATGGATAGAAGTAGAGAGGATCTGGGAGAAGTTGTGGGAGAGAAAATCATACTCAGAATATATTGTATAAAATAATTTAGTTTTAATTTAAAAAAAAAAAAACAAAATAGGGGCTAAAGAGATAGCTTAGGAGTCCAGAAGAGTTGCTGTTCTTGCAGACAATCTCAGACTGGTTCCTAGTAAATATGTTAAGAAGTTAGCCAATCTGATATACATATTAAAATTGAACCAGGGACTAGAGTGGTGGTTCAGCAATAAAGAGTATTTGTTGCTCTTACAGAAGACATTGTTCCAGTTCCCAGTACCTACATGATAGCTCACAACCATGCATAGCTCCAGTTCCAGGGAATCTCACATCCTCTTCTCTGCCAGCACCAGATATACACATGACTACTTGCAGACAAAACACTTTAATATACAAAATAACATAAATCTAAAAAACATTTTAATTAAACTTTGACAGTACACTAAAGCATGTCTTCTACATTGTGATGTAACTACTATTCTCAATTATCCAGTATATGTAGTATATAGTTGTGTGAATAAAACTATCAAATATATTGTTCCATATACATATATCCAACACACAGTAGTGCATATCAATTATATGACATGTATCAATGCATGAACTATCCATGTTCTTAAGTTTCCAGTTTCCTTACTTTCTAGGCTTGAAGCTTTACATAAATATGGTTCACGTATCCTTCTATGATTTTTTTAAAAGTCCAATATTCATGGGATTTAACTGAGACTTATTTCTCTTCTCTTTATCCTTCTTATGCGCTAAAACAATAAAATCTTATGTGTACATGTGACAATTGATGAGTAAATCTTGCTGTTGGCTGTGGCCTTGCTTACATGTTTTTGCTTTACAAACATAACTATTAAAATGTTTTTAGATGCAGGAATGTGACACACTGTTGGAGACAGACACCTAAGAATTTCTTTGCCCATGGGTATGTATGAGCCTCTTCAAGGTGCTAAGTGGTAGAAAACATTTACTTTTATTTTTAACCATTTACAAATTCATGAATAGCAAGCATATCAAATTCAAAACTCTTAAACATAGTGAATAAAGTGATGTCTTTATTGACGTTTGTCTTCTTTCCTATGGCGTGAGAATGAAGCTTAAGTAGCCATTTCACAGCTCTTGGCTAAGAAGTAAGAGACTTACACCATGCATATCCCTAGTTCTTTTTGTCTGTTTTGATGACAGTCCCCTCACAAGAGACCTGTAGTTCTGAGATTCAAATTTTTCTCTTTACTATTATATTATTAATAAAATGAATCATTTTTATTAAAACGAGGCTGGAAGTTTTACTACAGCATTACTATATAATTTAAAACACAGAAAACTAGCTAATATCTCAGTTAAGGGCAATTATAGCCAATTATCCTGTACTTTACTGGCTATGTGGCTGGATGATATAGGTTTACTTCTTTATTAGTGGCCTGATATAAACACAATGTAATGTAAGAATTCTCATATAATTGTGGTTGATTACAGTTCTATGCATTTAGGTATATGTATAAGAATCAATATATTTTATAGCTTACACATATTTCACACACAAAAGTATATACAGTATATACTTAGTAATTGAGGGTAGCAGATATATCACAAAGTAGAAGGTGTAAACTTCAGTGTGACTGGTGAAGTTTAATTAAAACCTTGTATACATTTATCTTATTTTTTGCATATGTATTTTGCCTGCATGTAGAAATGTGCACCACATGCATATCTTGTTCCTGCAGCGGTCACAAGAGGATGTCAGATTCCCTAAAACTGGTGTTATGGATGGTTGTCAGCTATCACGTGGTTACCGGGAACTAAATCCATATACTCTGTAGCAACAACAAATGCTTTTGATTGCTATCACTCCAGGCTGTGGGTTAATTTAACGTAGATAAAATTCTCTGTAACATAAGAGAACTGTAACATATCTACACCTCTGTTTCTGGATACAAAAATGTCTTAAATTTATTTTCACTAAGCCTAATGTCTTATAGATTACAGACTAAATTGAAACAGTCTTGTATAAAAATCAGTGTGGTTTACAGAGACTGTTCTATATACACCATGGATTCATTTCAAAATAAAAAATTAGAATATTTAAACAATTGTTTATATGCATGAATATGCCTGATTTCCTGTTAAGATAATCTACATCATAATATGTACTCTTAGGGAAAACCTGTACAACTGATTAGGGATATCATATATCTTCATTTTGGGTTCTTTTGTGGTTTTTCCACTGTTTTTTAGATGTTTTTATTTTATTGAATGTGTTTGTGTGATTTGCATGCACATATATATGCGGAGTTTATGAATGCATGGTCTTGCAGAGGTTAGACAGACATGTCGGATAAGCAGTAACTGGAGTTACACGTGATTATGGGTCACCATGGAGGTGCCCGGAACTCAACCCACATATCCTCCTCCCGAACAAAATGTCCTTTTAATCATTGAAGCAGCTCTCCAGCACCATATATCCTTGTTGAAATCAAAGAATTCCAGAGAAAGGAAATCAACTGGATAGATATAGAGTTAGATATTTATCCACATATGTATGGATACAAATGCATATATATGTATGTTTATATCTTATATGAGGAAACTTATGTGTAGTTATTTAAATATATATATATGCATATATATTTATATATATTTCTAACTCTTATATGGTATGGTATTTGTACATAGATATGAATGTGTGCATCATGTGTATGTATTAGTAAACAGCTACATGATTTTTGGAGCTGGAGCAGCTGAGAAATCTGCAGCCCAGAGGCCAGGAGAGCTGATAGTGCCATGTTCAGATCTGAAAGGTAACAGAACTTGAAGCTGCCTCAAGATTCAAGCAGAGGGAAGAGCCCTCTTTGGTTTATCCTTTCGTTCATGGCTTGGATGAGTCCCAGCCATACTGAGAAGTGCCTCTGTGCTACTGAGCCCATCAATTCAGATGTCAGTCTCATCTATAAATATCATCACAGGCACACTGAGAGTGTTGGACCAAGAGCCTTTACACCTGCGACCAAGCCCAACTGTTATATAAAACTAAACATTACGGTGTCTTGTAAGTATCAAAGTTGTGTGTGATATTTAGAAGAAAGCAGAAGGTAATCTATAAAATGGTAGCCTCCTGGGATGGACACTTGAGTTCTAAGTTGACTTCATTTTAAGGTGACTTCTTTAAATTATGTGCTGCTATTTGTACCCCTTAACTAATAATAACAGCAACTGCACAGGATTTTTTTTTTTTTTTGATGACTAGATTATTTGATTAATTTTAAGGTCCTGAAGCAGTGGGCCATACTTGATAATTTTTAATTATTTTTATTACTTGTGTTTTAAAGTAGGTGCTCCCGTTTGGATGTAGACTGATACCTCCCCCACCATTTACCCCATGTAAAAGGGGAGATACTGGAAGTTCCTGTGTGGGAAAGGGTGATACCAGAAGGTGCTGTGGGCCTTGCAGAAGAGTCTTAGTGATGGTCTTTAGGTCCCAGGAGGCACACCCTTGAACTGTAGCACCTCAGCCTTCTGCTTCTTTGGTGGGTGGTTTGTCAGGAGAATAGGCTGTCCCTCCACATGTCCCTTCCCACTGTGACATGATGCTTCATAGAACTAAAGCGATGGAACTCCCTCAACTATGCCTGCAACCTGTAAGAGGTTTGAGTCAATAATTCTTCCTTTTCTCTTTACAGATTAATTTCCTCAGTTACTTTGTGATAGCAACAGAACGCTGATTCATTCACTAAGGAGTGAGAATTGTTTGTCCGAACATTTTTATAGGACTGGCAGGAAGTCATTTAGTCATTTGCCTCCATGAAGATAGATAAGTGTGGGAGAGAGAAGAAATAAAGGAGCCTGAGAAACGGAATGCTAACAGGAAGGGCACCTGGAAACATCTGGGTCCCTGCCACATTTCTTTAAAGGCCTTCCAAAACTGGGACCACATGGTATAATTGTGATCAGTAATTTACTCTGAGACTCCGCTGTGAGGTGGGTGCTTATGTGTTATTGTAGGGAAGCATGGAATCATATTTACTTGCAAAACTAATTTGCACTAATAAGGGAAATTGATTTAAATGACTGAACTACTTAAACTGGAGAACAGTTTCACCTGCACTCATTTATGTTAGGCTTATTTAACTTACATTTATGTACTCAAAAGCGATGAATAGTGCCCACAGCATCCAGCTTTAAAGACTATCAAGTAACATCTTATTTCTTCCATATACTATCACACACACACACACACACACACACACACACACATCTATCTATCTATCTATCTATCTATCTATCTATCTATCTATCTATCTATCTATCTATTTATCTATATATATATATATATATATACACACACACACATATATATATAATTAAGTTATGTACAAAAATGTTGTTTGCCTTCTTAAACATATTATCTGAATTTCTATAAATCCTGGCCAACTTTGAGTTAATAAGATGAAAAATCTACTGCTATAGCCCTTTATTTTAGTCCTAAAAATGTCATCTTGACACACAAACACATTGCTTATCAAATCAAAGCCATTCCTTTCTTATTGTTCCCAAGATCATATATAAATACCACAATATAAAACTTACTACAAACTTTAAAAGTCATGTAATCTTTAAAAATTCAAACACTTCAAAAAGTTTGCTCTCTCTAAAGCATCCAAACACTCTACAATATCCAAAGTCTTTTAATCGAGGGCTCTGGTAAAATAATAACTGAATTAAATACTTCTTTATTTCAAGGGGGGAAGAACCAAACCAGGGCACAGTCACAATCAAATCAAAGCAAAACCAAATTCCTTCAGGGTAGAAAAGTGACCAGTGTCTGGGATTTGCTCACTGTCTTCTGGATTACTTCTAAGATTTTGGATCCCTTCTCATGGTCAATCCTCTAGATCCATACAGGCTGTCTCCTTATTAGCTCAGGGGATCTCTGGGACTTGCTGGTGAATCAGATTAGAACTGATGAGCTTCAGGTTCAGAGAGATACTCAATAAAGAGGCCTACACACATATGTGAATGGTACCCACACACATGTCACACACACACACACACACACACACACACACACACACACACTCATACACACACATACACACACTCCACAGAGAGAGAGAGAGAAACATATATACATTCTACATACACTAAAAGAAGACCCCAATATGTGTTTACAGACACACAATTCTGTGTGTGCAAGTGTGTATATTTTAGATCTTGACTTAAGGGTATGTATATGTTTATTTCAGTCTTCACTATACAGTGTGCTTGAAACTTTTCCCAGTTAAGACTAAAATAAGTTGGATCTTCTGTGTATAGATGTTTGATAAGAATAAACATCTCTGTGCAAACATTAAATACATGCTGTCAGGAATAAAAACATGGAATATATATATCATGCTCAGTTTAAAAAAAATAAAATACCAGAGTACTTATATAAAATATCATTTTCAAAATGTTAATTCTAGAGTGTGATCAAAGATATAGTTTACTGTTTGTGCTATTTAAAATGTTCTCTGGTTTCTTCTCAGTAGGAAGTTAATTTTACTTTCCTCAGACAAGTATAAGATCTAGGTGAGAAATAAAAATATTGATCAATAATCAGATCCATATAATTAAATATGAAAGATAAACGCAAGGAAAGTCTTCAAGAGAAGAGAGGGGGAAATGTGAGAGGAATGCGCTCACTTTACAAGATGTTCATCTTTCTTAGAACAAGGACAAGGACAGACACAGAGGAAGAAAGGACAGATCGCAGTGCAAGAGCAAAAGCTCTAATCAGATTCTCTCCTCCTCACAGGAGTTCACCAAATATGAAGGTCTTTTTGATACATACATAGTATCATATATATATATATATATACACACACACATATATACATAGTAGCAAATTCTATAAACACAGTATGGATGGACAGAGGTTCATACAGGATTTGATTCACATGGTCTCTGCCTAAAATTAATACCAAGTTATTGTTATTAGGATTACTGAGACTGTAGGTAGAATCCCGAGTTTTGAGAATACTGGCTTCTAGCCTTTCAGGATAAAACTGACAAATTGAAAGCATGTCCTCAGTGCTACTTCTTCCTACACTGCAGTGAAAGACACCAAGAATTGATAAAGGCAAGGAAGAGAAAAGGCCAAGGGGAAGGTGGTTAAGAACATATGAGTAGTAACCAACATAGGAGGAAGATAACACTTAAACTGTGCCTGGAGTTGAGAGTCGTGGGAAGAAACCACATGGGTGATATTATTACCATACGCTATAGTGGTAGCACAAGTAACAAACACAAAACCTCATACACAGTGAGAAATCAGAAAGGAAGGTACACCTATCAAACAAAACTCAACAGTTGAAAAAAAAAAGGAAATGAAGTAAATAACTTAGAGATTAAAATCGTTATAGTGGAAAACAAAATTCAAGAGAAGCATGAGAAAATCAATCTGTCGGTATCTCCCAAACCTACAAAGCAGAGCATATGAACAAATGTTAAATTTCCACACAAGACACCCACGATCAAACAGTAAACGTGCTTGATGAAATGAAGAGAGAGAATCATGAGGGGAAATTACCAAGAGGAAAAATTCTAATAATAGGTCTGACAACTAAAGACTGAATGCAAGGAACATGCACACAAAAGCACATACATACCACACACAAAAACATGCAGAGAAGCAGATAGAGATAGATGTAATCCTGCTAGCTAGCTAGATGATAGATAGATAGGTAGGTAGGTAGATAGATGGATAGATAGATAGATAGATAGATAGATAGATAGATAGATAGATAGATGGATAGATAGATACATAGATAGATACATAGATAGATACATAGATGCATAGATACATAGATAGATACATAGATGCATAGATACATAGATAGATACATAGATGCATAGATACATAGATACATAGATAGATTCATAGACATAGATATGGCAGAATCTGAATGATATTAGGGTTTACACAAGCCGAATAAGAAATTGAAAGACAAAAAAGTATCGTCAGGATTCTGAAGGCCATGATGTCTAGGCAACATGAGAATTTAAATGTATTGGGATAATAAAGACATTTTAAATATTGAAGTTGCCAAAACATATCTTTCATATACTTCTTTATACTATGTGCGATTGCTCTACATGCAATAATGACTGAAAAATAAATCAGGAGAAGTGGAGATGCAGACCAGAAACAGTCATGCTGTTAAAGGAGAGAATTATTTTTTTCTTTTGAACACTCTTTGAGAATCCTTCAAGATTTCCTAGAAACCTAATATAAAGAGATCCCCCCCAAGGATGTCCTACAGCATGTAGCAGCCATCAAGAAATGCATCCTCTGGCTGAGACCACCAATGGAGCTGGAGTCACTGCACAAGAAGTAGTCATTTGAGTCAGTCCTAAGTCCATGAGGAGGAGTCAGTGTGCAGGGGCTAGAAAAGGAAAGTATTCAATACCCTGGGGTGCTTGCTTAAATTGCCAGTAACTTGACTTTTCTTTCTATGAGTAGTAGGAGCAGAGAAGGAATAGAGTTGAGGGAGGCACACAGTAAAATGCAATAGAACATTCACTGTGCATAATCCTTACCAGGCAATATTACTCAACTGTTGAGTAGTAAGTAAGAGTTTCTTCTCTTTGGGAGAGGGAAGAACAAACATGGCATTTTAAGTACAGAGAACAGAGTGCACATGTGCTCTCAAAACACCACAATATTAAAATATAGATGTATTAGTATGTACTAATATAACTACAGAATCAAATTTCAGGAAAATAAATATATACTAAATGTGCAACTATCTAAGATACTTGTACGGTAAAACTATCTCACTGCGTGCCACTGGCTGTGACTTGAAAACTTAATAGAAGGGTCATGTATAAAGGAAATAATCTCAGGGTAACTAAAATTGGTTATGTCAGGACTGCGATTTGTAAATTTTATCTTCAATGAACTTTACATGTTTATTCATGAAGAATAGGTGTTTTTACAAGTTCTTTGACATTTTCATACATTCACTAGCATTCAGCTTACTCCTACCTCCTGCTGTCCTTCATTGTTTCCCTATCCCATCTCACACTTTCCTTCCTATGTTTGTTTCCCAGATTTTGATCATTTTGTTTTCTTTTGAGACATTTGAGTTTAGCCAAGGTCATCTGTGTGCCTTTCTGGGGTCCAAAACTCTTGGTGGAGCTCACTAATAATCACTCAATTTATGGCAATGACTGTGTAATCCCTTAATCTATCTGTGGTCAACTGCTTAGTAGATGATGGTAGACGGAGTCTCTTGAGCTCTTCCCACATATGATGGCCTCTTGAGAGGCCCATTGTTGTTCAGTTTTATTGAGATCTTAATTGCTTTGGTGATATCAACCCTGAAGGTAGAATTCTGTAGCTTATCTTTCTATCTTCTGGCACTTCCACCTTTTTGCTATTCTACAATGCATTCTGAGTTTGAGAGTAGGTGGTTTAAAGTCTTGTTTATGTTCAGGAAATTGTCTTCTGTACCAGTACATTTAAGGCTATTTGTTACTTCTATGAGATTTAGTATATCTGGTTTTATGTTGAAGTCCTTGATTTCTTTGGACTGAGTTTTGTGCAGGGTGATAAATATTGATCTATTTGTTTTCTTCTGTATGTAGTCATCCTGTTAGACCAGCACCATTTGTTGAAGATGCTTCCTTTTATCTACATTATGTTTTTGGGTTCTTTATTAAAAAAATCAAGAGTTTATAGGTGGGTGGGTTTATTTCTGGGTCTTTGATTCAAGTCCATTGATCAACCTGTTTTTTTTCTATACCAATACCATGTAGTTTTTATCACCATTTCTCTGTAGTGTAGTTTGAGGAAAAGGATGGTGATTGCTCCAGAATCTTTTGTTGTTCAGGAGTGTTTTGGCTATCCTTGTTTTTTGTTTTTGTTTTTGTTTTCATATTAACTTGAGAATTGCTTTTAATGTCTGTGAAAATTGTGTTGGAATTTTAATGGGAATTGCATTAAATCTGTAGATTGTTTTTGGTAAGATGGCCATTTTCACTTTGTGAATCTTACCTATGGATGAACATGGAAGATCTTTCCAACTTCTGATATCTTCTTCAATTTCATTCTTCACAGACTTGAAGTTCTTGTCATATAGATATTTCGTTTGCTTGGAGTTACACCAATATATTTTATATTATTTGTGGTTATTGTGAAGGGGATGTGTCCCTAGTTTCTTTTTTCTGCCCATTTATTATTTGTATAAAGGAAGGCTACTGATTTCTTTGAGTTAATTTTATATCAATCACTTTGATGAAGTTGTTTATCAGTTGTATGAGTTCTCTGGTAGAATTTGGGGATTGCTTATGTATACTACCATATCATCTGCAAATAGTGATACCCTGATATCTTCCTTTAGAATTTGTATCCTCTTGATCTCCTTTTGCTGTTTTAGTTCTCTAGCTAAGACATCAAGTACGACATTGAACAGATAGGGAGAGAGTGGGCAGCCTTGTCTTATTCCTGATTTTAGTGGGATTGCTTAAAGTTTCTCTTCGTTCAATATGATGTTGGCTATTATCTTGCTGTATGTTACTTTTATTATGTCTAGGTATGTGCCGTCAATCCCTGATTTCTCCAAGAATTCTAACCTGAAGGGGTGTTGGATTTTGTCAAAGGCTTTTTTGGTATCTAATGAAATGATAATGTGATCCTTTTTGCTTCAGGTTTTTTTTAATGTAGTGGATCAATATATGTAATTATATAATTAATATTAATTAATATTAATTACATAATAATTGATATAATATAATTAATATGTATTAATTATATTAATATAATATAATAATATAATGGATTTTATATAATGAACCCCCCTGCACCCTGGGATGAAGCCTACTTGATTGTGGTGGATGATGATTTTTATATGTTCCTGGATTAAGTTTAAGGTTTGGGTTGCACAGATGTTCAGAAGCAAAATTGGTCTGAAGTTCTCTCTCTTTGGTTTTTGTGTGGTTTAGGTATCAGGCCAATTGTGGCCTTGCAGAATGAATTATGTAATTATGAGTTATGTTTTTATTTTGTGGAATAGGTTGAGAAGTATTAGTATTCGCTCTTCTTTGAACATCTGGTAGAAGTTTACATTAAATCATCTGGCCCTGGAATTGTTTTTTGTTTGTTATTCTTGTTGTTAGACTTTAATGGCTGCTTCTATTTCCTTAGGTGTTATGGGACTATTCAGATAGTTTTTCTGATCTTGATTTATACCAATGGCTCAGGCTGTAAGAGCAACAATTGATAAATGGGACTTCACGAAACTGAAAAGCTTCTGTAAGGCAAAGAACTCACCCTCAATAGGACAAAATGGCAGGCTACAGATTGGAAAAAATTCTTCACTAACCCTACATCTGAGAGAGGGCTAATATCCAAATTATGTAAAGAACTCAGGAAGTTAGACTCTAACAAACTAAAAAGCCCAATTAAAAGATGGGGTACAGAGATAAACAAAAAATTCTCAATAGAGGAATTCCTACTGGTGGGGAAACTCTTAAAGAAATATTCAAAGTCCTTAGTGATCAGGGAAATGCAAATCAAAATGAGCCTGAGATTCCACCTTATACCAATGAGAATGGATAAGATCAAAATCTCAAGTAACAGCACATGCTGGCGAGGGTGTGGTGAAAGGGAAACACTCCTCTGTTGCAGCAGGGGTTGCAAACTTGTACATAAATCTGGAAATCAATCTGGCAGTTTCTCAGAAAATTGGAAATAGTCCTACCTGACCATCCAGGTCACAGAGACCACAGGTTGGGGAGGTTTCTAGGAGTCAATGCAGGTAACTTTAGCAAAGATGCCTAACAGTGGTTATATGGAACCTGAAGAGGCCATCTCCTAGAGTCAGGAAGGACTACCATTGGAGGAATAGGGACACCAACTAGCCCACAAAAGTTTCAGCTCAAAACTTGTCCTGTATAAAGGAAATATGTGGGCAAAGTTGGAGCAGAGACTGGAGGAATGGTCAACCAATAACTGGCCCAACTTGAAATCCATATGACGGGCAAACACCAATCCCTGGCATTATTAATGATAGCATTATGCTTGTAGACAGAAGCCTAGAATAACTGTCCTCTGAGAGTCTCTATCCAGCATCTGACTGAAACAGATGCATATACCCACAGCCAATCATTGGACAAAGGTTAGCAACTCTTATGGAAGAGTTGGGGGAAGGACTGAAGGTTCTGAGTGAATGGGAACTCCAATGGAGGACCTACAGAGTAAACTAACCTGGCCTCTGGGAACTATCAGAGATTGAGCTACCAACCAAGAACACATGGGGTGGAACAAGGCTCCTGTCACATATGTAGCAGATATGCAGCTCAGTCTCCATATGGGGCCCACAACAACTGGAGTAGAGGCTCTCCTTAAAGCTGTAGGCTGAATGTGGTATTTGTTCTCCAAACAGGGCTGCCTTATCTGGCCTAAGTGGGAGAAGATGTATCTAATCTGGAAGATACTATATATACCAGGGTGAAAGGAGAGCCCGGAATGGGCACCCTTTCAGAGGTGAAGAAGAGGGAGATATGGGAAGGGTCTCTGCAAAAGGGGGACTGAGAGGGCAACATTTGGGATGTAAATAAATAAATAATTATACAAAATTAAAAATAAATTCATGTTTATAGCTGAGCACTCAATTTTCATTTATTTTAGAAACTACAGTAGTCATACATCCCTTACTTCACCTCAGCTCATTTCAAAGTGGGGCTTTTCTGGTTAATGCTGAGAGTAGCATTTTTTATGGGTACAAAACTAAATAAGTAGAAGATAATACTATACCAGCTCAGCTAGATAATATTAGTAGATTCCTATATGAGGCCTAATATTTCCCCACACATGGAAATATATATGGGTTTGTGTATGTGTTTGAGTGTGTATTTATATATCTATAATCTAGGTAGATATAGATAGATGTATATTTTATGCATATAATGGTTACAACTATATTCATAACATATATGCAATAACCCAAATGCCAATAAAACATAGATGTCCATGGATCATGAATAGGTAAACACAATGTACTTTAAATATAAAATGGAGTATTATATAGTCATAAAATTAAATGGAATTCAGTATTCAAAGATGGCAGATACTATGGTATAGGAACCTGGGCTGGAAAGGAAATTCCTTTATCAAAGAGACAGTGTCGGATGGTCTGAATCTAAGAAAACTGGAAAGCAAAGCTCAGCCCAAGCTGAGAATTGCTGGTGACAGTGGTATAAGGGTTGATGTGCAGATAAGGATTCGTTGAGTCTGGTTCTGCAGGAATAGTCAGATCTTAGTGCATGTGAGGACATCATCTTAGAGAAGATGGGGGGTTATGCTGGCCAGTATAAATAGTTCATATCTGAGGAGATGTATGGATTACATCAATGATTCTGACAGACCCATTTTTTATATTGAAAGAAGAGCTGCAAGTCTGGTAAGAAAAAAGTTAAGTATAAAGTACCCACGGTATTAAGAGTTACAGATACAAATGGGACCTCATGAAACTCCAAAGCTTCTGCAAGGCAAAAGACACCGTCAATAAGACAAAAAGTCCACCAACAGATTGGGAAAGGATCTTTACCTATCCTAAATCAGATAGGGGACTAATATCCAACATATATAAAGAACTCAAGAAGGTGGACTTCAGAAAATCAAATAACCCCATTAAAAAATGGGGCTCAGAACTGAACAAAGAATTCTCACCTGAGGAATACCGAATGGCAGAGAAGCACCTGAAAAAATGTTCAACATCCTTAATCATCAGGGAAATGCAAATCAAAACAACCCTGAGATTCCACCTCACACCAGTCAAAATGGCTAAGATCAAAAATTCAGGTGACAGCAGATGCTGGCGAGGATGTGGAGAAAGAGGAACACTCCTCCATTGTTGGTGGGAGTGCAGGCTTGTACAACCACTCTGGAAATCAGTCTGGCGGTTCCTCAGAAAACTGGACATAGTACTACCGGAGGATCCAGCAATACCTCTCCTGGGCATATATCCAGAAGATGCCCCAACAGGTAAGAAGGACACATGCTCCACTATGTTCATAGCAGCCTTATTTATAATAGCCAGAAGCTGGAAAGAACCTAGATGCCCCTCAACAGAGGAATGGATACAGAAAATGTGGTACATCTACACAATGGAGTACTACTCAGCTATTAAAAAGAATGAATTTATGAAATTCCTAGCCAAATGGATGGACCTGGAGGGCATCATCCTGAGTGAGGTAACACATTCACAAAGAAACTCACACAATATGTATTCACTGATAAGTGGATATTAGCCCCAAACCTAGGATACCCAAGATATAAGATATAATTTGCTAAACACATGAAACTCAAGGAGAATGAAGACTGAAGTGTGGACACTATGCCCCTCCTTAGATTTGGGAACAAAACACCCATGGAAGGAGTTACAGAGACGGAGTTTGGAGCTGAGATGAAAGGATGGACCATGTAGAGACTGCCATAGCCAGGGATCCACCCCATAATCAGCATCCAAACGCTGACACCATTGCATACACTAGCAAGATTTTATTGAAAGGACGCAGATGTAGCTGTCTCTTGTGAGACTATGCCGGGGCCCAGCAAACACAGAAGTGGATGCTCACAGTCAGCTAATGGATGGATCATAGGGCTCCCAATGGAGGAGCTAGAGAAAGTAGCCAAGGAGCTAAAGGGATCTGCAACCCTATAGGTGGAACAACATTATGAGCTAACCAGTACCCCGGAGCTCTTGACTCTAGCTGCATATATATCAAAAGATGGCCTAGTCGGCCATCACTGGAAAGAGAGGCCCATTGGACTTGCAAACTTTATATGCCCCAGTACAGGGGAATTCCAGGGCCAAAAAGGGGGAGTGGGTGGGCAGGGGAGTGGGGGTGGGTGGATATGGGGGACTTTTGGTATAGCATTGGAAATGTAAATGAGTTAAATACCTAATAAAAAATGGAAAAAAAAAAAAAGAAACTTATAACAAAAAAAAAAAAATAAATAAAGTAAGTAAACTATTTTTTCTTATTTGAATTTTCTGTGCCACAGTTTGTCTAGGATAAAACTGATGTCCCAAATATTGAATCTTCTTTTTATTGTCTTTGAATCTTTTCTGGAACAACAACCACTCCCCAAAATTTTAAACTTGTTGTATAAGAGGAAAGGCTTGTACTAAAATGCCCTCAGGGGGCTCTAATAAAATACCCTCCATATAATGAATAATAAACTGACCAATTCAAAGTCTAAAAAAAAAAAAAAAAAAAAAAAAAAAAGAGTTACAGATATCAATATGAGTTCATGTTTTCAGTGTACATAAGGATAAAGATTATATATGGATTAATATGTGTAAGCACAAAACTGCACATATTCAATACATATGAAGGCATATTTTCCTGAATATGTACATGCCTATATGAAGGAACCTAGATGGAATCATTGAGGTGCCACTCTAAAACAAATAGAATGAGCAATTCTTTGGAGAGGTGACTGATTCCAGGGTCACAGATCAGATACAAAATGCCCTTAAAATATTTATTATGCCAGAAAATAAAGAAGTGATCAGAATCAATTGGTACACATCAATGGGACACAGAATTAAACACAAAGACGCCAGGTCAACAAATGAAGGGATCTTATTCATCAAAGAATGTGATAGATAGCCCATGGTAAAAGTGAAAGGCATAAATTCATAAATAAAACCATAAAATTATTTGGAGAAGGCAGCATAATGGATAGATTCTAAAAATTCCTCCAGCCAAAGGTATTTTTTATACAAAACTTAATGTATATATTGGAAAGAAAACTCTGAAGTCAGGCTGGGAAAATAGCTTAGAAGATAAGAGCACTGGTGGCTCTTCCAAAAGACCTAGTTTTGAATTCTAGCATTCATGCGGTAGCTCATTATCACCTGTAACCTCAGTTCCAGGAGCTCAAATGCACTCTTCTTACCTCTGTTTATGTGGCACACAGACTGGTTCCTGGTTTCCCCTCCAAAAGCCCCCCTCCCTATCCTTTCTCCCCTGCCCCTGCTTACCAACTCACCCACCCCTGCTTCCTGGCCCTGGCATTCTCCTACACTGGGGCATAGAGCCTTCACAGGACCAAAGGCCTCTCCTCTCATTGATGAGCGACAAGGCCAAATCCCACCATGTGTACTCTTTGGTTGGTGGTTTAGTCCCTGGAAGTTCTGGGGGTACTGGTTAGTTCATATTGTTGTTCCTCCTATGGGGCTGCAAACCCCTTCAGCTCCTTGGGTTCTTTCTCTAGCTCCTTCATTGGTGACCCTGTGCTCAGTCCAATGGTAGACTGTGAGCATCCACCTCTGTATTTGTCAGGCACTGATGGAGCCTCTCCGGAGACAATTATAACAGGCTTCTATCGGTAAGCACTTGTTGGCAACCACAAAAGTGTCTGGGTTTGGTGATTATATATGGCAAGGATTCCTATGTGTGGCAGTCTCTGGATGGTCATTTCTTCAGTCTCTGCTCCACACTTTGTCTAATTCCTTTCATGGGTATTTTGCTCCCCCTTCTAAGAAGGATGGAAGTATCCACACTTTGGTCTTCCTTCTTCTTGAGTTTCATGTTGTTTGTGAATTGTATCTTAGGTATTCTGAGCTTCTGAGATAATATCCACTTATCAGTGAGTGCATATCATATGTGTTCTTTTGTGATTGGGCTACCTCACTCAGGATGATATCCTCCAGATCCATCCATTTACCTAAGAATTCCATAGCTGTGTAGTACTCCATTGTGTAAATGTACCATGTTTTCTGTATCCATTCCTTTGTTGAGGGTAATCTGTGTTCTTTCCAGCTTCTGACTATTATAAATAAGCTGCTATGAACATAGTGGAGCATGTGTCCTTATTACATGTTAGAGTATCTTCTGGGTATATGCCCAGGAGTGGTATTGCTGGGTCCTCAGGTAGTATTAGACATATGTGACTTTTAAGCTTGATCCTTTTATTGAAGAAGCATAAATGGATTCTTAGCATTAGATACTGGTGATGTATCAATGAAAAATTTCCTTACTGTGAAGATTGTGTTGTGTCTATGGACTAGGATATCTTTGACTATTGTACGGTGGTGTGATCAAGCATTGAGATGTACCCAGGAAATCTGGAGATGTGTGAATGCCATAGCAACTAGGATAAGTGCTTGCTATTGAGTATGACAGACATTGCAGTAATTCATCATAAAAGACTTATGGTCCACTCTGTTGAGGATTCTTGTGTCTCAGTTCATGGTGTTTCTTTTTCTAATTAGGAAGAAGTATTCACCTGCATCATCTAGAGGTGCACACAGATTTGCCTTTTCACTTTGCCAAAGATCAATGATGCAAGCTGATGATGATATATTCATTCACTAAAACGAAACAATCCTATCTTTCTTGAAAAACAACTGCTGCTCAGTCTAAGCAGGTACTTTATTGTCTAACTAGATACCTTCCTATCTAACCAGATACCTCACTGTGAACAGAAATTCTTGTCTATGTAGGTAGAGATTGAGCCAGTTTTCCAATTTTTATGATGCAAAAAAACTCCATGAAGTGATCATTTGGTTTATTTTTTTAATTTTATTACTTATGCTTATTAAGCAAAATTATATTAGCTAGGTACAGTGGGATATGTTGATTCATTCATAAATTGTTTAACTCAGCTTAGACAGAGCCATATCCTCAAACATTTGTAACTTTTATGGTGAAAAACCCAAGTTGTTTCTTCCAGCTTTTGAAAACACATAGTGCATCACTGTTCATCCAGTCTCCCTACTGTGTGCTGGCACACCAGGGCTTCTTGCTGCATCTAACTGTGACTACTCAGTGATTGCCCCATGATCAGCCTTTGCTCATCCTCACTTTTCCCCTATCCCCTTAGCCTCTGACAACTATTCTCCTTCCAGTGAGATCACGCGTCTGTGTTGATTGTGGTCATGGTGTTCTTGTGTTTATGTCCCTGGTTTACTGAAATTACTCTTGTCTCTCATGCTCCAGCCATGGCTCCCCATTTCTCATGATTCCATTCCTTTAAATGGATGAACAATTGTATAGATGGTTTCTCTACCATATCTCTATCTCTCCATTATTTCATAGATGTTTTACTGCTTTTATGAAATGAGAGATTTGATCAAACATCTGGTCAAGTCAAAAGTAACCCTAAATAAAAATAATTAAAACATTTTCTAAGTAACATTCTTTTACTGTGTCACATTTTTAATAATTTTTATAATCCTGAAGTTCAGACAGTTATAATAATCTAATTAATATAATACTATGATGTTTTCCTAGCAGTGAAAATCCCTTCTTCAGATTTTCAACTTCCTGTATAAGACTTATTATACAGAGGGACTCACAGGAGAGTTCCTTTTCAGTTCCAATTGTAAAATGTGTTAAAAGCACAATGAAAATCATTTAAAAGTGATAATGCAGTGAACACAGACTTTTAAAAGGTTTTTTTTCAATAAAGAAAAAAATCATTCAATTTTGACAGACATTTCACAAGAATATTCAATTCTTTAAAGAGTTTATAAAAAAAGATCTTGTTTCTAGAATTTTTTTATACAACTAAAATATAATCCACTCTGAAAACAAAAACTCACATATTTTAGAAATTCTGAAAACTTTTATTTATATGATCAAAATCCTGGAAGAAAAGAATCGAAGAAATAAAGGTTTAAGAGAATGGCCCAGGACCTGGAAGCACTGCCATGTGCCTGGGACTCAGAAGCAGTGATTTCAAGACAGCAAATGCACACAGAAGTGAAATGTCTTCAGCATACACAGTGGCTTCATCTCCAAACCACCCTCAATGGGCACAGAGAGTTAGCAACTTGTAGATAGTGAGCTGGCATGTGTCACAGCCAGTGACTGGCAATCCTCATAGCTGATGTCTGTGAGGGCTTTGACATTTTAGCTCTCCTAGGATTTATGAAGCTTTTGTTGTATAATAGAAATGTGAATTTATTTCATTTTCCTCCTTTGCACAGATTTTCTTTAGGTGATACATTTAATGAAGCAGGATTACATGTAATTTTCTATTAGTGTAATAACACTGCCTGTATATCTTTACCAAAGGCAATTTAGAAAGGTAATATTGACATAAGAAGTTTCTGAAAAGCTTAATTAAGAGTGATAAGTTAGAAAGGACATAACTACTTCCCATTTTATTCCTTTTATTATTTCTGCGATATTTTATAATTAACCTATAAAAGATTAAGAAAACAAAACTTTAAATACAGTATGAGGTATTCATAATACTGGAAAAGAGAACACCAGATCTCTCTTGTAGGCTTGGAAGGCATTCTTCCTTCATCATGGAGTGAAGTAACTACATTGCACAGGATTCTTTCTTTTTTTTCTTTTTTTATTAGATATTTTCTTTATATACACTTCAAATTTCAAATGCTATCCCGAAAGTTCCCTATACCCTCCCCCTACCCTGCTCCCCTATCCACTCCTCCCACTTCTTGGTCCTGCTGTTCCCTGTACTGGGGCATATAAAGTTTGAAATACCAAGGGTTTGAAATACCTCTCTTCCCAGTGATTGCCGACTAGGCCATCTTCTGCTACATATGCACCTAGAGACACGAGCTCTGAGGGTTACTGGTTGGTTCATATTGTTGTTTCACCTATAGGGTTGCAGACCCCTTCAGCTCCTTGGGTGCTTTCTCTAGCTTCTCCACACAGGATTCTTACTATGGTAAGAATCTTTTCTATTGGTGCCTCTGTGTATTATAGATTTTTGTAGAATTTTTTTGCATGTACATGTGTGCATATATAAATGAAAGCCAGAGTTTGGTGCCTAATGTTTTCCTCTATTGTCCTCCACTTTATTTTTAGAGTCAGAATCTCTCACTGAACCAATGCTTCACAGTTGGGAAACTCTAGAGGTCAGTCATCCAACACCAGGTTACTGAGGAGAGCCACCCTATCTGGTATAGGTGTGTGTGTGTGTGTGTGTGTGTGTGTGTGTGTGTGTGTGTGTGTGCATGTGTGTGAATACCTGGACAAAGATGTTGGGAAGATAGACACAAATTGCTGTGAATAACTTTGGCTCTGGGCAGTGTGATTGTGAAAAAAAAATGCAGAGTCAATGGCGTATTTTCTTACAGTTCTATAACGATAAGCATATTTCTATAAGCACTTGGCTCTTTTAAAGATTCGTGTGTGAAATCAATGATGATGATGATGATAAGACAGAATTTTCAAAATAGAAAAGAATAGTATGCAATTGGAGGGAAATGACTGGTGACAACCGTATGCTGGGCCAGATCTGGTGCTCTTAACCGTAATGGTTAATGGTGGGAGGCAAGTGACAGAAACCTAAATAAGAGATGGGGAAAGTTGACAGATGATCAGATTTTAAAGTTCAGAATCTCAGCCTAGTGCTTGCTTTGGCTTTTTGTACAATAAGAAATCATTGCTCCCAGAGGCCTGGCAGATTCATATTTACCCCTCTGCTTCACCAAATGCTTAATCTGTGCTTCTGCTTCACTCGGCTCGCTTTGATCTTTGGAGAAATGGAAAAGCCCACAACGTACATAAATTAGCTCCAGACTTCCCCTCCCAGGGAAATCAGAAGCCAAGTTAGGAGTGAAGTTCTCTAAAAGCATAGAGCCAAAGAAGATGGGCATGTTGTGATGCTTGTTTCCATGGGGATGAGAGTGCTGCCACCTCATGATCTCTTTGCTAACCCCTCCCCCCCCTCCCCACCCCCTCCCCTTGACAGGCTTGCTCACTAATGGATTTTCCTCTGGGTACTTTTCCTGAAGGAGGCAATGTTCCTTCACAGTAAAAATTAAGCACAGTCCTGCTTTTCTCCAATGTAATGATGTCACTGAGTTATAGGCTTCCCAAGTCGATTAAACAGGGAGGACTTAGCTACAGGTTCCTTTATCATCTTGTACTGGGTTTGCTGATTATCCAGCTCAGTGTAGGATGGGAGGATGTTATGAGCCGCCAACTTCACCCCCACTCAACAACCCAAGAAGGTTCTGTCCTACCCAAGTCAGGAATGACAACATTATAGTCAAGATGCAAACAAATAGTTACACATTTTCTAAGGACAGGCAAATGGTCGTTAATGCTGCTAAAATGCAGTGTCTCAAGGTTCAGGGAATATCCAGTGTATACTCACAGGGTACTGCTTGGGAGATGAGAATTAGGGGCACAGGGATATAGTGACAAGCACTGGCATTACTGAAATGTCTGGGAGGCAGGAAGATTCTAAGAAGGCATACAGTGAAAACTCGTGCAACCGTGGGAGGCAGACACCATGGTGACTCCCTTTCATAGGTGAGGGCAGCCGAGGCAACTTCTTTTCCTAAACCATATTCTTCCACAGTGCTCATGGTACTTAGTTTTAATGAGAACACTGGCAAGGCACTGAGTCAGAACTGCTATTTTTCAGACTTAGCATATATGGAAAATTGTGTGAGATGCTCCACTGTGCTCACAGATTCTCCTTTGGTTTGTTTACCCAATGGTAGATAACATCTACTTAGAAAACAACCATGTGATCAAACTGCACATGTATAGTTTTTATTCTGAAGTAATTCGCCAAATAATTCAACATGACCATGTATCATTTGTACTGTATTATACATTAAAAGTAATCTATAAGTAACTTAAAGTAAATGGGAAAATGCGCTTGGGTTATAAACAAGCACTATGTCATTTTTTACAAAGAGACTTAACCATCTGTGGCTTGTATTATCTGCAGTGAGTTCTGAAATCAATCAGCTAATAATACAAACAAACTACTCCTCTCTCTCTCTCTTTCTCTCTTTCTCTCTCTCTCTCTGTGTCCATCTGTCTCTTAATGCATACTCATATATGTGAGTTTATGTGCATGTTTGTGTGTGCACAGTTGCATGTATATTCATACATGTATGTGTACACACACTTCAAAATTTACCACTGCATGCCTCAACTTTTTTACTGTTTTATACAATGAGCAACCCTTCCTTCACTTAAATTCTAACCCACCCCTCACCTCTCCTCTAGTTCTAACATCCTAGGCAGCTTTTGATAGTAAGAGACGAGGCTTGTGCAAAGTATTTCAAGGAAGCATTAAAACCTAAAAGAAGAGACACGTTAGACACACTCAACATTTTAGGAAAGGTCTTCCCATGTGTGCATTTTGGGGATAAATCTGGGGTTGCAGTACTGCTTGTGCAGGTGTCATTTAAGAAACTGCTTCCTATTCTTCTTATTATAAAGATGTGGAGATATGGACAGTTTCCCAGAATATTGCTCTGAGATATCCATTCCATTTATTCATTGTTGTATTAACTAGTCAACCACTCATGCAGGATCAGGATTCTAAATGCATTGAGCATATCTGCATGTCTAGGACATAAAAAAATGAAATACACAATCCAGAATCCATGGAAAAATTAAAAGTCAATTCTTATCTTAAAGTAGAGGATTCTTAGTCTACTTTAGAACACGGTAAGGCAAATACTTTCTCTCTAGTTTCCAAAGGTATTTGGGAGTTTTCAGTTTACATACTTACTTTGCTTTTAATGCCGTGGTAAAGACCTTGACAAAAAGTAGGTTGAGGAGGGAAGGCTTTATTTCCCTTATGATTCTACATATCAGGCCACCATTGACGGGAGTTGGGGACTCCGACAACCCGGAGATATTCACTGAAGCAGAGACAGTAGAGGAACATTGCCTACTGATTCGCTCAACTTGTTTTCTTGTTTCTGGCCACCTGGCCAGAAATAGCACTTCCCTCAAGGGACCAAGTTCATTGATAGCAATCTTCAGTCAAGACAATATTTTCATCAGATTTCCTCCTCTTACTTGTCTCATTCCTCTTCCATCTCATCCATCAAGAATATAAAAACCATTCTTCCAAGTATGGTCATATAGAACCAGGCTACATAGCAAATTGGCTTCATGGGCTGAGTAGTTTCCACCCTGTACCCCAGAGATTTAACTCTCAGGCATTGTGGGCTATGCTCATAACCATAGTATTGAGAGGTGAAGACAGGAGGAGTTCCGAAGCTCACTGCTGAGACAGTTTAGCCTTATGGGTGAGCTTCAAGCCAGTGGGAGACTGCTTGTATCCTGTGAAACAAAGCCCCAGTTGTCCTCTGTCCACCCCATGTATAGACACACTAATGCAAGCACATTGCCGTCAGTATATATAGAAACACATTTATAGATGCATCCCCCCCCATGAGCACACCCACATGTCCACATGTGCACACAAAATGAAAATGAATAGCTGACCCAACAACAGAAACATTAGCTTCAGAACCTCAGATCTTAGTAGAGATGTAAAATATCAGCTCCTACTTCAGTCATACCATATCACTTAGCTACTGCCATATAGCCAGCTACCATAAAACCCGATGTCCTAAAACATTAGTCACTTGTCACATATAATGAAACTATTAGAGGATCTTTTAACCTTGCCTGGCTTCCCCCATGTCTCTTCTACAGTGACCACAAGGTAACCAGAGAGCTCTGGTTCTAAACACAGATTTTCCTCTATCTCTTATTCTTGATTGGGCTATCTTCAATTTAATACACAATAATAATAAAATTCCAAAAGAGGAAATGGCCCAAACATATCGTAACTAAACATGACTTTTTACTTAATCTGTTAGTCAGAGCAAGTCACAGAACACTGCAAATTTAAGTAGATAACTAAAAGAATTTATCCCTCAGTGAGAAGATTTCAAGGTCATGCAGAAAAGGATGTGGACATGCAGAGAGATAAGAAATTGTGGTGTTTGCAATCTGCCACACCTGTGAAGTTAGAATCCCTGCATATTAATAAGATCCCCAGATGATACACAGGTACATTAAACTGATGAAACACGACCTCAAATATTGTCACAGTCATCTGCAGATGTCTTTCCCCATTCTTTTCCTCTTGAGATAGTTCCATATTCATGATCTAAATAAATAGGAGTCAGATGGTGCTTGGAACAGGGGCTGCTCAAATACTAAGCAAAGGGGTTCAAACCAAACTCTCGCTACTCAAGCTGTGAGTTGCAGAACACCAGCCACAGTAATGCATAGTACTATTTAGACTAACTCCCTTAACATCACTACTTGGGGGAATCTTTTACCTTCACACATAACTGACTTCCAAAGGCAGGCTGTGCTTTGTAACCTTCAGCCAGTGAAGTGGATTGTTTCTATAGGTAAATTGGCATTTACCTTGTAGTTACATAAGAACAAAATGCAGTGTATGAGCTATCTGGATCCCATGAACATAAAAGAGACAGAGACACACCCTCTGACACTAATGTTGTAGAAGAAGAGCGACTGTGTGCTTTTTTAATGAGTGTGATGTAAGAACTTCTACTTTAGATAAAGCTTACAGGAGTTCATAGAACCAATAGGAAAGTGTTTGTTTTTAACTTGTTCCCAAATTGTTCAAAGTACAGCACAGATGAGTTATCAACTGGCTGACTTTGAACCCCAGCTCTGCCTGTTTTTCCTTAGTCATGACTTTGAATGAATTAATAAATCTTTGTGTATATTAACTTTTTATTTATAATAAAAAGATGATAAAATTCACCAAGGCTAGTTTCAATGGGAATACCAATGTTTTAAAATACCTTAGTATGTATAAATAACAATTTATGGTTATGCTATTACTATTAGTAATGTTAATATAATCACTATTATTTTTGGTGTAAGAGAAGCAAAATTGTGCCAAGAAAATCCCACCTTAGAATTATAAATAATTTTATTTTCATTTTGTGCATATCTGTCCTTGTGAGTGTATTCATGGGGGTGGGGCATGCACATGTATGTACATCTGTGGTTGCATTTCTTTTTTATGTGAATGAGAGTATGCTTGCATTAATGAGTGTACACAAGTAAAGGCCAGAAGATAACCTGGAGATTTGTTGTATATGATATACGCACAATCTCTTGCAAGCTTGAGGCTCACCCATAAGGCCAGTCTGTCTGACCAATGAGTACCAGGAATCTTCTCTCCATCTCACCAGTACTATGGTTACAAGCATACCCCTTTATGCCCATTTTTTGTGTGGGTATTGTAGACTAAACTGAAGGTTAAGGAGCAACCATTAAATAGATGAAGTCATCTCCTCAGTTCTCAGGGTTTGTTTGTTTGTTTGTTTTTTAAACAAAACATTTGCTTTTCCTTGGTTGCCACATTCTTACACTTGGCATATTCATTAAGTTCCTGGAATAGATAAGATTCTGGATGTTTGGGGGGAGTGCCAATTTTCTGGGCTCCAAGAAATGGCCCATTTTCCATAGTAACAGTTTTACATTTTTATACACATAGTTATGTGTATAAAACACATACAGCGTAACAACTCTGGATTCCATGCCAATACCTTATAATCATAATATCTGTGCTTATTGTAATGAGTTCTCTCTTGTTTTGGTTCATTACAACAAATGTTCCCTGGGATATGTGATCTTCAAGTGACATAAAAAAGGAAGAGAAAGCAAAAGAAAACAGAGAAAAGTTGCAAGGAAAAGAGAAGTGACCAATACGTCCAAAAAGGTAATCTTTAGTGGCTCTCAAAATTTCTACACTCCATTTACACTTAGATGTTTAAGTAGTTAAACAGTAAAATATTTAAATATCAGCCTGCTCCAAGATAGTTCTCAATAAGTGTTATTAGCATCTGGTACCGCTCTCAGGGAAGAGGTTATGTTGCATGTAAAGAAAGGATTCCTGGGCAGTGTCAAAATGAATAAACTAAACCAAATGTGTCAAGAATGTGCATTCCTTAGCAAATTCACAAGTTTAATTCACAAGAGTATCAAGTAAATAGTTTTGATAAATCTACAAAGGTCTCCTAGGGCCTGTATCTTTCTAGCCACAGATTCTTAGCCCAACAACAACAGTGCTAGGTATGGCTTTCACCTCATGAGTAGGACTTGCATCTAATCAGAAAATGGTTGATTACTCTCATAATTCTTGTGCCACAATTGTACCTGTATGCCTTGTCAAGCCTGTCATTATTGCAGCTGACAAGGGTCACTTCTGGTTATTTTCCTCCTACGGTATGTGCATAGCACATTCTGGCACTATTAAAGATAGTCAGAAAGGATGGCGCTCCCAGGTCAGTACCACCTTATGAGTTTCCATGCTCTGTGTGTCAAGCACATGCTCTCTGTAGCAATAGAGTGTTACTATCAAATTCTTACTTGATAGTAACAATCAACAACACTGGCAGTAGCTTAATAATGTTAGAGAGTCTATGGGACAGCACTGGCTCTCAACTCCAAAAGAGGGAACACATTCCTGGTATTGGATACTTTTATTTGATAATATGTTGTATCCAGTAGGATCATTGTCCCATTATAGGCTAACTACACTTCAATTCTTTTTATATATGAATATATACATATTTTAGGAAGTTTTTGTAGTAGTGGGTAGGCTTCCATGACTATTTCAAAGGAGTTTTAGAGTTATTTATACTTCCCTGTATTCTTTACTCTGTACTCCCGTCATTGACCCTAATAACCCTTCCAGTCCCATTAATACTGATTAACCTTTAATAACATTGCTTTCTATCTCTCTAAGCTTGAAATCCACTTACTAATTTTCGTTCTTCTTTGGTTATTTCAAATGAAGCACACATATATGAAGAATCAAGGTTCACATCTGCAAATGAGAGAAAACATGTAATGCTTGTCTGTTTAAGTCAGGGTTACCCCACTCAGAATGTTTGTGTAATTACACTACATTTCCTTTATCTACTAATGCATTATTGGACATCTAGGCTATTTTCACTTTCTGGCTCACAGTGACCATGGATGAGCAAGTGTCTCTGTAGTAGAAATAGAGTCTTCTGGGTTTATACCCTAGAGTGGTATAGCTGGATCGTGTTCTTTCTTTGTTTCTTCTGGGTTTATACCCTAGAGTGGTATAGCTGGATCGTGTTCTTTGTTTGTTTCTTTTTTTGAAACTGCACAAGGATTTGCAAAGCAGTTGCACCAGTTGGAACCCCCAATGACAGTCAATTAGTATTTCCCCTTACCATCCTTGCCAGCATTTTTCATCATTTTAAATCTTAGCTAGTCTTCCTGAGATCCCTAATGGTTAAGAATATTAAACATTGAAAAGTAAAGGTTTCTTAGTCATTTGTATTTCATCTTTGGAGAACCCTCTGTTTAATTCCATACTCCATTTTCAACTGGGTTATTTGTTTTCTTGATGTTTATTTATTTGTAGCTTTTTGTAAATGCTAGATACCATCCCTATGAGATTGCTAAGCCTGTAAAGGTTTTTACCCTAAAGATTTTTTTAGAGTCCTGTTTAGAATGTTCTGTACCATACCAATAAACTCACATGTATTCCCCACTTTCTTTCTCATTTGTCAGATTTAGGAGACCCGACTATCGTTAGGCTACTAAATGCATTTAATATTAAACTGATTCCTAATGACTTATTTTTATACTCATAGAGGAATACCTCACTCAACCTTCTACAGAAGAGCTTTTATTTTTAGTAGATGCTGATTAGCAGCAAGAGAAAATACTGGCCAAGATGCATAGAATAAGAATGGGACATGTATGGTGTACCCCATCCTCTCTAGACCCAGAGATTGCTGCAAAAAACCAACATGGAACAATTGGAAGAGCCAGAGGTAATGAATGAATGCAAGATAACAGTATTTTCCAGACACAACAGATCAGCAGCACATGTGAAATCAAAGCAATGGTGAAGCACACACAAACCAAAGCAAGCCAATTGTAGCTAGAACAAATCACAGGATTGAATGGGGAAATGAAGGCCTACCTATGGCAGAGGAGTCATTGGCAATTCATAACTGCTGAGAGAGGGTCACTTTTCTTTGAGAGTGTTGCCACTGGTAGGTCGACCAGGTTCTAAAGGAAAGTCATACATCTATGAGCAACACAAATTATACTTTACAGGTAAAAGAAAAGGCTGGAGCACAAGGTTGGATAGGAGATGAGTGGATATGTTCAAAAATCCATTATAAAAAATGACCAAAGAACTAACAAAACTAATGAAAATATGAATATGTTTTTAAATGATGCAAATTGGGTATTATAGAAAGTTAATGTTTTGTTTTGGGGAAAATAGCATTTTGAAGACTATGAACTTTCTGATTTTTTCTGATGTTGGGATTTTGCTAAATATGTGTATGCTATTAAAAATTAAAATGTAGGAGAAATATAAATAGTAAAGAAATAGATAAAAAGGATAACTTCTTTTTAAAAAACTCTACAAATGTTCTATAAAGGTACAAAAATTAATGAGCACCAGAAAACTATGTGGTCTTATATGTCAGTTTAATATTTTCTGCAGAATTTCTGTAGCTACAAAAAGAAGAGGCAGAACACAGTGTGTGATTTTCACCTTGAAAAGCAAATTAGTCTCAGCATCTTCCTACCATCTGTCTACCGTACATGAAGATCTCCTAATTAAGAAAATCTCTCTTCTCAAGTTATTCTTTGTTAATTTATTTTCTGTTATAGAAATTAAATTTTTAAAAATTAGAAAATGAGTATATGTTTCAAATAGAATATGTACAATACATAGACAATTATAAAGAAGGAAACAGAAAGTACACTTTATTTCCTGAGGACAGATTAAAAATAAAAATAAAAAAACAGGATAATTGTGAAGAATGGGAAGGAAACCCTTATCTTAAGTTTCAATCCTCTCTCCAGCTGAGAAGCAAGAACTCTAACACAATTAACAGCATTGCTATAAGGCTTCAGACACAGGGTTAATATTCCTTTTTAGAATAAAATATATAGGTATTTTTGCTAAAGTAACAAGGAGTCTGTCTAAAGGCCTGAATGCATAAGACCTTCTGTAGGGCTTTGCTTCCCTCAACCCAATATTAAGAATTTCAAACAAGATTATATAAACTTTATCTTGACTTCAGACATCTTACCTTTCTGTACCCTAGGGATCTTCTCAATTGTAATCCTGGCAGGTGGCCTTCAGGAACCATCCTGTGATTTCATTTGGGTGTATGTTTTGTCTGTTGCCTTCTGTTGCCTTCTCTGGATCTTGGGAGAGTGTGGTGCCTGTGGGTTGTCTACTACTTAGTGACTCTGTCTTGGCTAGGGGAGGCCATTATGGGCTCCTGTTAGAACTTACTTCTAGATATTGGAGCTGTCTGTGGTTTGGGGATACACTAAAAAGATGGCTTCTGAGAGGGTCCATAGGAGAGAGGAAAGCTGGATCTGCCATGAGGATTAATCAAGTCTCTATGGCTTACTAGAAAAGAGGGAGGACATATACATTTAAGTGATCTACTACAAGGTAGGGATTGCACTGGGGAACTGGAACTAGAAGACAGAAGCCAAGAGGTAAAGTGGTGGTCCAGTAACTGATTTTAGCTAGTTGCTTGCCCAGGCCTTAGATGTTGGTAGCTGAGACCAAGGGAAGAGATTAGAAAAGAAAGATGTAGAAAAAGTTCTGCTTCAATGTAATGCAATGTTAAGTAAAAATATGTAAATGATCATTTATTCAAGTAGTGGTGTTTGGGTCAGAGACAAAGATAAAATGATAATCAGATCCTCCCCTATGGCTCTCAGTAGACTTAGACTTTTAAGAGCCTGAAAGCTAGCCAAACTTGATGCCTGTCTTTAACACAGAAAAAACATTCAAGACTTAGTGGTTCTTTCCAATATACCTGGTGAATGGGGGGAAAGAGCAAGTGATATATAGAAAACATAGCTATTAGAATAACACCTGTCTTTTCAATGGAGACTCTAAACGCCAAAAGGAGCTGGATAGATATTCTACAGACCCTAAAGGCCACAGATATCAGCCCAGAACACTATATCCGGAAATCCTTTGAATCACAATGGATGGGGAAAGAAAGAGAATGCACAATGCAACCAAATTAAAGCAGTCAGGGTTCATCTGCAAATCCAGCTTTACAGAAGGTGCTAGAAGGAAAACCTCAAGCTGAAGAGGCTAACCACACTCAAGAAAACACAAGTAATATAATCTTCTACCACCAAATCTAAAGGTGGGTACACCCATACCATCAAACCACATCAATTGTCTCAAGTCTCCCCGTGAAAGACACAGACTAACAGATTAGTTATGACAATAGGATCCATACTTCTGCTACATTAAAAAGAAGTACAATTTAACATCAAGGGTAGACATCAGCTCAAGGTAAAATAATGGAAAAAGATAAACCAAACAAATGTGCCCCCAAACAAGCCATTGTATCCATTTTAATATCTGAAAAAGTGGCCCCTCACACACTGATAGTAGGTGACTTCAATACCCTACTCTTGCCAATAGACAGGACTTCCAGACAAAAATCAAACAGAGAAATGCTGGAGTTAAATGATGTCATAAACCAAATGGACCAAACAAATATTTATAGAACATTTCACCTATACCCAAAAGAATATGCCTTTTTCTTAGCAGTTCAGGAAATTTTTCTAAAACTGACCACATATTTACACACAAAGCGAGTCTCATTAGATTCAAAAAAGTGGAGTTAACAACCTACATCCTATGTGACTGCCACAGATTAAAGCTGATTAACAACAACAGAAAGAATACAAACTCATGCAAAAAGAATAACTCACTACTGAATGACAGATAGCTCAAGACAGAAATTAAGAAAGAAATTGAAACAATTTAGAATTGAAAAAAAAAAATGAAAACATGACATACCAAACTCATGGGACACAATGAAGGTTGCTGTAATCATCAGCTTTATAGCAGTAACTAACTACATTCTTTTTAAAAAATGAGAGAGATCTCATATTACTAACTTCAATAGCACATTTGAAAGCTTAAGAACAAAGGAAGAAATGACCGTCAGAAGGAGTAGATGACAAGAAATAAGCAAACTCAGGAATAAAATCAACAAAATAAAAAAAATCAAAAGAATATAGTCAATGAAAGGAAGAGTTTGTTCTTTGAAAAAAAATCAATAAGATTGACAAACCCTTAGCCAAATTGATTAAAAGGTAGAAGGAGACTGTCTAAGTTAACAAAATTAGGGATGAAAGAGGGGTCTTAACAACAGGCACTAAGAACATCCAGAGAACTGTGAGGACATAAAGGACATAATTCAAAGACAGGTCCTCCATCAAACTGGAAAAAAAAATCTTTAAAAAAAGAGAGATAGAGAGAGATAGAGATAATATTCTGATGTATACTATCTACTAAAGTTAAATTAAGATCAGAGAAGCAATTTAAATGTACCTATAACTGCTAATAAAATAAAAGACATAATTACAACTCTAATTACAATTCTCCAAACCAAATATAAATAATATAAATAATAATAATAATTAATAATAGAAAGAAAAAAGATCAGAGCCAGATGGTTTTAGTATAAAAATTCTACCAGAATTCCAATAAGAAATAATGTCAATATTCAACAAATTGTTCTATAAAATGAAAACACAAGAAGTTTTGCCTGATTGTTTGTATGAGGCCATAGTTATTAACCCACATAAAGTTGGTAACTAACTAACCCACATAAAGACACAACAACAACAAAACAATTACAGACCTGTTCAACATAGACAAATCAATCAATGTAATCCATATAAACCGTATAAGCACACTGAAAGACAAAACCACATGATTATCTCATTAGATGCAGAAAGGGCCTTGACAAAATTCAAAATTCCTTCATGATAAAAGTCCCAGAGAAATTAGGAATAAAGGGAATATACCTGAGAGTAAAGAAAATAATTTACAGCAAGCCAACATAACCCTAATAAAAATTAAGAAATTAAATAAGATCAAAAAGGATCAAAAGATTTCATATGCTCATAGATTGATAGGGATTAATACAGTAAAAATGATCATCCTACCAGAAGTAATCTACAGCGTCAATGCAATCAAGATTCTAGCACAATTCTTCACAGATTTGAAAGGACATTTCCCAGTTATCTGGAAACAAAACCTTAGAATAGATAAAACAATACTAAATAATACAGGTGCTGGAAATATCACAATTTCCAAACTAAAATTATAGTACAGCTCTATAATGATAAAAACATCACGGTAACAAGGAAATAAGAGACCAAACATGATAATCAATGTAATCAAATTGAAGACCCAGGAATAAATTCATTTACCTATGGACACCAGATTTTTATGAAGAATCCAGAAACACATAGTGGAAGAAGAAAACCGGCATCTTTAACAGGTGCTAGTCAACCTGGGTGGCTGCATATAAAAGAATCCAAATACACCCATACTTATTGCCCTCTACAAAACTCAACTCCAAATATATCAAAGACCTGAATATAATGCCTGATACACTTTTCTGATTAAAAGGGAGATGTGTGTGTGTGTGTGTGTGTGTGTGTGTGTGTGTGTGTGTGTGTGATGGTCTCTAACTAATTGAACATGGATAAACTTTCTGAATAGGATACTAATAGCACAGGCACTAAGAACAAAAATTAATAATATGATCTCACAAAACAAAACAATTTTTTTACAGCAAAGGCCACCATTATTTGGACAAAGTGATAGGCTGAAGAATGGGAAAGGATTTTTACCAACTACACATATGGTAGAGAGCTAATACGTAAAATATATAAAGCACTCAAAAAAACTGAACATCAAAAGAGCAAATAACCCAACTTAAAATGGAGTACACACCTAAATAGAGGATTCTCAAAAGATATTTGGTGAGAAATATTGGCTGAGAAATACTTAAAAAAATGTTCAAGATCTTTAGTGATTGGAAAAATGCAAATTAAAATTGTTTGAGAATTTATCTTATCCTTGGCAGAAAGGCTAAGATTAATAAAACGAATGATAGCTCATGCCGGTGAAGATATGGAGTAAGATATGGAACATTCATCCATCGATGGTGGTGCTGCAAACTTGTACAGCCACAATAAAACTCAGCGTTGTTCCTTTGTAAGCTAGGAACAGGTCTACCTGAAGATCCATCTATATCACTCTTGGTAATCTGTCCAAAGGACTCTACCTCCTACTACAGAGACACTTGCTCAATCACTTTTATTGCTGATCAATTCATAATATCCAGACATTGGAAACAGACTAGATGCCCATCATAAATAAAAAGTGGTACACATTGCACATGGAATGATGCTCGGCTATTGAAAAATAAAAACATGAAATTTGCAAGTAAATGGAAGGAACTAGAAAAAAAATCATCCTGGGTGAGTTACCTGAGACCTAAAAAGACAAATATAGTATGCATTTGCTTTATATTTAAATAATGGCAATTAAGTTTTCTATAAGCAGGGTAACAGTTATATAATCACAGAGGTTAGGTATAGAGTAAGAGACAGAGGTAGGTTAAAACTTGCTAGGAAGAGGAAATAAAATAAATAGTTGAATGGGTTGGGGGTCTTGAATGGAATGGTTGAATGAGAAAAGGGAGGGAAAGGGGGATGAGTGGGAGTTCAGAGAACCAAGGATCACTTGAGGGGTTGTATAGTAACCTAATATAGTAGAAGCTTCCTAAAATATATACAGGTATGAAGATGATATTATTGTAATCACCAAGCAACAAGGGCGATGGAGTCCCCACCTGGACATTTCTTCACCAAATGAAATGTCCCATGTCAGAAAAGTGCTATGTACAATTGAATGATGGTGAAAGTAGCACCATGTGAAGCTCCAAAAATGAATTCTATTGCCTAGATTTCCATTTTCTCCCCCACAAACAGATTATAAGGCCCTGTTGCTGAAGAGAATACCTCTGCCACTCATTCAGTTTGGAGAAGTATAGCTGGTGCCTTTCTAGAGTCTTCGACACTAATGGTGAGTGTTCATGGTGCTGGAAGATACTCTGTACACTATCAAAGGAGAAAGGTAAACACCAGCTTAGCTATAAACCTTTTTGGTCTACAATGGTAACCTGTCTGCAACGTGTGCTAGCTTAGAAATGGCACAAAGTTTGTGGTACTGACCAACCCTTATCAGACTGGAATGAATGCCCACTCTGTGAAACTTCAGAGAAACTTCCTCCTGCAAATATGGGAACAAATAGCCCCACATCTGGACAATGTGTAGAAAGTGAGAGATCTTGGAATACTTCAGCCATAAATGGGATCTTTCTTTACTATCCTACCCCTCAGGATCCTGGGGGACTCTGTTGAAGGGGAGACAGAAAGAGCATAAGAGCCAGAAAGGATGGAGGACAACAAGAAATCAAAGCCTTTTAGACAGAACATGGCTGAAACATACATGAACTCACAGAGACCGTGGCATCATGCATAGGATCTGTACAAGTATGAGTACCAGTAATAACAAGAGAAGGAAACACAAACCTCATTCTTACTCCAGAAGCTACCTCCAATTGATAGCTGCTTGCCAATCTCTTACTTTTTTTTTCCAAAAGAGTCTCACATAGCATACAAACAATCCTTAATCCAGACCCCACACCCAGCAGTAGATGTCCCACACAAAATAAACTCAAAAGCATTTTTTTAAGGCTCCTTGTTTCAGAAAGCTTTGTTGAAGTTTTTCTGAGGTAAGGCTTTTGGTTGTTATTAATCTTACAAGTACTTTCTTTATAAAATATGATTTCTAGATTTGTGTTTTTACTATGGGATCTTTTCTCTCTCTCTCTCGCCCTCTCTCACACTGTGTGTGTGTGTGTTTCTTGAGTTTTTTTGGTTTATTTCTTTTTGTTTGTCTGTTTTGTCCTACTCTGGCTTATTTTATACTATTAACTTTTTGTATATGCCCATTTTTATTCTAATGAGAGAGAAAAAAGGGTGTACATTTGAGTGGGTGGGTAACTGTGGAGGATCTGGGAGGAGTTGAAACAGGGAAAGCATAATCAGAATGTATTATATGAAAAATATTTTTTCAATAAAAGTTAGAAACAAAAGATAAAATACATTGCATTACTTTTAAAGAAAAATGGGAACTATTAATCATACAACCTAATGATAAATGATTAAATTATTTGTATTGAAATCATTCATGAATAAAGCATAAAACTGATACTTATTCATTGTGAGAACCTTAAGAAATAGATCAATATAACCCATACATTTAATATATTTTATTAAAATATGATGGACTGCTGGAAAAAAAATACCAAAAATCCTAGGTAGACAGCCTAATGATACTCATGAGAAGAGTATGGTTGCATCTCCAACATCTGGATGAATGAGAAAAGAATCATTCTCACCTGCAAAAGTAACTTCTATTCATCAGATGTAATTGCTGTCTTGGGGGCTTACTGCTGAATAAGTTCACCCTTCCTAGCAATTTCTGAACTCTGGCTGGCTGGCACAAACTCCTCTCCAAGATTACAGATTCAAATTCACTTCTTTTGGCTTCTGACTGAATTGTTCTACTTGGTCTCAAACTAACTCTGGCTACCTGTTCTAATCTTGCTCCTTCTCATTCTCTGGTTCATCCTGTCCTCACCTGGAACCTATCTCTGTAAAATAGTTCTGGTAAAACTGCCTCTCCACCCCCTTCTCTCTCTATTGCTATTTTAAAGCACTCTCTTTTTCTTTGCTATTCTTGCAAGTGTTGGGCATATCCAATCTCTGACTTATTCTCTATCTTTGATTCATCACATTGTCTGCCCCTTTATATGACACCACTTTCAAACATGGCTGCTTCCTTCTACAAACTAACCTCACTCACATTATTTGGAATTAAATGTGTGTTTTAAGAGTGTGTCATACAGCCGGGCGGTGGTGGGATATATCTTTAATCTCAGCACTTGGGAGGCAGAGGCAGGCAGATTTCTGAGTTCGAGGCAGCCTGGTCTACAAAAGTGAATTCCAGGACAACCAGGGCTATACAGAGAAACCCTGTCTCGAAAAAAAAAAAAAAAAAAGTGTGTCATACTGTAGTGTAATACAGGGTGTGTCTGCATTCCAGCTTGATTATATTGACCTAGAAGGTCTTTGGTTGTCATCCCTTGCCATAACAGCCATGTACTGGATTAAAACTCCTCTACACTTATCATCATTATCTTCATCACCATTACTATCACCACCCTCACCATTACCAATGCCAGCATTAGCAACAATCTTCTCAATTATCCAGACTGCTAAGACAAAACCTGCACTTTTGTCCATTTTTTAAATTAGGTATTTTCTTCATTTACATTTCCAATGATATCCCAAAAGTCCCCCATGACCTCCCCCCACCCACTCCCCTACCCCCCCACTCCCACTTCTTGGCCTTGGCGTTCCCCTGTACTGAGGCATATAAAATTTGCAAGACCAATTTTTAATTACTATAGACAAACAGCCATTTGGTGTGTCATTAGGTGGGTGCAGGGGCTTCCTTTACTCTAGCCACATTAAAGCTGTGATGCATCTAGTGTGCTTTTAAATATGTATTTTTCTGTATTTTAAATGGGTGTACAGAATTTGAATTCAATTTATAAAAATCATCAATGCTTGAGGTCATATATAAGAAACAGAAGGCTGTTAACATAGGGTTTATAATGAATTATCTATACCTTCAAGGATTCAGAAAGGGGAAATGTAATCAACTTTAGTTTGTGCTTTTTTGATCATTTGCTTTGGGTTTTCATCCTGCAATCTTGCTTGCCTTTTTGAATTATACTGGAGAAGTTTTATTTTGAACTCTAAGTCCTTGTTGATAGTAGACAGAAGTCCTGAGAGTAATAACAGAAGCCCAAGCTGGATCATGATGTTTCAAAGCTGAAGATATACTATGCGTGAAGTGGGTGCCCCTGCCTCTTCTTACTATGAGTGGCTGACAAACAGCTGCATGGTGGCAAAGCCCTTGTACAGCATTGTCTTCATTATGTCCTGATAAATCCTGTATTCAGTAAGTAGATTGGCTCATGTTTGCATAATGATTACATTTTTCAGAACTTATACACCTCATGTTTAACGTAATGGTTAACTTTACTTCATTCCATTATAAAGAGCTTAGGTCCAGCACCAAATTAAACTTTGCAAGACAATGAAGTGGGTTTTATCTCATTCTACCCCCACTTTATAAGTTTTGACATGAAAAGTTTGATGTTGTGGAGTAGCCCTCGACTTAAATCAGACATTGGTGTGTCACTCCCACAAGATCTGTGCCACAATTGACCCAGCATGTCTTGCATCCAGGACAGATTGTGGGTGGAGAGTTTTGTGGCTGGGTTGGTATCCAGGTTTCTCTTTCCATAGCCTGCAGAGTACTTTCTCACACCAAATAGGCTAGAATATCAGGGTGAAAGCTCCAAGACAGTACCAGCTCAACTTCTCTGCATTCAATGAGCTGAATGGAAATTGTCCTCTGCAATGGGACCTACTGTCATACTTCTAATTATGTTCTGCTAAACTCATTGATTGGTGATGCCTTTTAAAGTTGTCATCAGAAAGACTCCCTCCAGCAGCAGACAGGAGTGGGTACAGAGACCCATAGGCAGATATTATGTGAAAGTAGAGTCTAAATTTGAAGTCTCCATGGAGTCCCTTTGCTCAGAGATTGGGGATCACTACAAAAGAGATTAGGAGAGACTGTAGGATTTAGAGCAGATGGAGGACACCAGGAGAACATAGCCTACTGAATCAACGAAACAGGGCTCACAGAGACTGAAACAGTCATGGGGCCTGCATGGGTGTACACCAGGTCCTCTGTGTGTACATTATATCTGTGAGCTTGATGCTTTTGCAGGACTCCTAACAGTTGAGGCAGGTATATCTCTGACTCTTTTTCCTGCTCTTACGACTCTTTTTCTCCTATTGGGTTGCCTTGTTCAGCCTCCATAAGAAGACTTTGGCCTTATTATATCTTGTTTTGTCTTGTTTGGCTATAGTCATTTGGAGGCCTACACTTTTCTTAAAAGGAAATAGAATGGGAGTGGATAGGGTGGGGGAGTTGGTAAGGGGGATGGCTAGGAAGTTGACAGAAGGGAAACTGTGACTGTGATGAATTATAAGAAAGAAGAATTTATTTTCAATAAAAAATTTTAAGGGGCTGGCGAGATGGCTCAGCGGTTAAGAGCACTGACTGTTCTTCCGAAGGTGTTGAGTTCAAATCCCAGCAACCACATGGTGGCTCACAACCACCCATAATGAGATCTGATGCCCTCTTCTGGTGTGTCTGAAGACAGCTACAGTGTAATTAGATATAATAATAAATAAATCTTTTAAAAAAATTTAAAATAATAAAAGTCTGCTATTTTAGTTCTTATTTCAGAATATTTCTATTCTAGATAGTTGTTTTAGTCAGGGTTCTCTAGAGGAAAAAAAGATAGACTGTATATATAAGGGGGATTTATTTTTTTTTTATTTTTTTTTTTTTTTACTTTTCTTTTTTTTTTTTTTTCCATTTTTTATTAGGTATTTAACTCATTTACATTTCCAATGCTATACCAAAAGTCCCCCATATCCACCCACCCCCACTCCCCTGCCCACCCACTCCCCCTTTTTGGCCCTGGTATTCCCCTGTACTGGGGCATATAAAGTTTGCAAGTCCAATGGGCCTCAAGGGGGATTTATTAGAGTGCCTTAAATACTGTGGTAGAGTCAGTCCAACAATGACTACCAAAAGAAAGTCCAAGAATTCAGTGAATGATCAGAACAGGAGGCTGGTTGCCTCAGGTGGTCTTCATAAGTGCTGGAATTCTAAAGAACTAGGCTGTCCTGCCAAAGATAGAATGTTCTTGCAAGTGAGAGCTAGAGCAACAAGACAAAGAACAAAGCTTCATTCTCCTGTGTTATTTGTTTGTTTGTTTGTTTGTTTGAATATAGGATGCGACCAGAAGGTATGGTCAGGCTTAAAGTGTATCTTTGCACTTCAAAGATCCAGATTGGAAGTTGGTCTTCCCATCTCCAATGATTTAATTTAAAACAATCACTCACAGATGTACCTCCCCTTAGGCTTTAGTTATTTCGAGATGTAGTCATGTTGACAACAAATAGCTATCACAGTAGTGGTTGAAATACTATTATAGTTGAAAGTTAACTCCAAATCATACATTTACTCTGTGCTACTATTCCTGGCATAGGAATCAGCTACCCATAGAGAGGTGCTACCCTGTCTCTTAAAAGGATGTCAGGAGTCTAACCTTGGATTAGAGCTATATTTAGTACCACTTTCAGGCGAGTCCTGACGTGTCTATTGCTGGAAGCAGAAAATGTACCCAAATTCAATTTGTTGAAAGAAAATTTAGAAAGGAAGTAAAAGTATATAAATAAGAGAAAACAGTAGTTTAGGGTTTCCAAGCCACCCCTTCTTAAGACATGAGTTTCAGAGCATCTATTCTGCTACTTCTAGGATTAATGGTCCCAGGAAAGTTTCCAGACATTCTTCTGAAGATCCTGATAAAGTTAAGAATGACACATGCTTTGCAATCCCTAGGAAAGGCAGGTATAGCCACATGAATGAGTTCTAACATTTCTTCATGTAAAAAAAGTCATAAATTTGTAAATTAGATTTCTTTCTTTGTTGTTGTTGTTGTATGTTTTCTTTTGAAAATAGAGTCTCACATTATAACCAAGCTGACTTTAAACTTGCTATGTAGTTCATGATGACCTTGAAATTAGAAACTTCCCATCTGGGTCTTCTGAATACAGTGGTGCACAGCCATACCTGACAGCTTTCTTTTTGATACATGTTAGAATATAAGTGGAAAAATATAAATCATGACTGTCATGCAAACACAAAAGCTTCAAAGATGCTAACAGTGAACTTTTTATTGAATGTTTTAATTCATGAGGAAATGGGATTCTACAGTTGACCTGATGATTTTTTTAAAAGCAGAGATTAGAACTGGAAAGAGGGATATACAACATAATTCTTTTGGAGGACACTGAACTCACAGGCTCAGAGGATAACCCCATCCTGGCTGTTGTATCTCAGTCTGGTTTCGGTGAAAATGAGAGGTACTCCTGAAACTTTCAAAAAGAACTATTTAGTACAAATGTGACACTATGAATGGTGGCACGTGCCTGTAATCCCAGAGCCTGTCAGGTAGAGGCAGAGTGGTCAAGAATTTAATATTATTCAGCCTAGGCTGTATAAGACATTGTTTCAGAATACAAAGAAAGGAAGGAAGAAAAAAGAAGGACAGGAGAGAGGTAGGGAGAACTAAATGGAGGGAGGGAAAGAGGGAGGGACAGAGAAAGAGAGGGAAGGAGGAGAGTAAACCTAAGCAAACAAATTTCAAGACCAAATATGTATATAGTTGTGGAAGAACTTGAAGAAATGAGTGAATAAGATTTAGATGGGGCTGGTTGTTCTGCATCAATAAAAGCTAGAACTACTGAAGTGTGTGACTCTTCTTGTAAGGCCTAGGGAGATTTGTGTTATACAATTATTTATTGATGAAGAGCATATTTTGTTTTTCTGGCAGCCAGCCTAGGGAAGATGAGCATGAGTTGGGGTTTTGATTTCTCTACTAAGAATTTTTTTCTGCTATGTTATTGTCATGGCATTTGTATTTTAAGTCCCTCTTAGAATATCAGAAATGAACTTTACAGAACAGGATTAATCAATCTCTAAATTTCTTCTCAATAAAAATTCTCCATTTGTGTAGTTATGACCATATGTGACATTCTTACCTCCACATCTAGGCTACTCACAGAAACACAGGAACATTACTGGTCACAAGATAGGAAGTGCGAAGTTTCAGCTTAGATTTATTCTTCATGCAGCTCAAAGAAACACTGTATAATACAACTTCAGAACTGAACTAAGAATTTCTGTTCCCTAAACACTCATTAAAATGGCTAACCAGAAAAATAAAGTTTGTACAGACACTCAGAGATTACAAATGTTATTTAATACTTTTCTATCAGTTAAAGACTTTTTGGTACCGTAATCACAATGTCTTTTTCCCCCTTCACCAAAGATATGTTTGTATGGGGATCTCTGAAGTGCTTTACATGAATTACAAATCATTTTATTTACAATTTACTTTCTGGGCATCCATGTGAACGTTACAATTTAAAACCTATGACTCAAATAAAACACAAGCATCTATTTAAAAAAATCTGGCTAAAGGCTAATTACCATAAGTTAAAATTATAAAGTACATTTTTTCAATTCAAATAAAAAGAAATAGTACACATCTAGACATATCTCACTTAACATTCAAATGTAGAGATTGTATTAAGTGGTTTCTTAGATGAAATAATTCAATTCACTCCATTTCATAAACAGTGAAGGTTTTCATAAAGTAATAAGATGTTTCACTATCACCACAACAATTACAGTGACAGAATGAATCTTCATGTAAGAAAGTTGAGGATCTCTGTGTGTGTGTGTGTCTGTCTGTGTGTGTGTGTGTGTGTGTGTGTGTGTGTGTAAAGGCTATAGAAACATACTTACACAAGTTTATATCAAATACAGGCAAACATAATGGAGAAAATCCAAGTACATCTCGATACCTGACTTTAATCCCTTTTTGGATTTAGACTATCAGAAGTACTGGCAAAGTCCCCAGCTAAAATTCCCAATAGCTTTAACAAAGGAAAACAAAGGAACTCATGAAAAAGCTCAGGAAGTGCTCAGAGACGAACATGATCAGTAGTTGGAACTCGAGTTGGAGCTAGAATGTCCGTTGTCGTGTGATTACATCAGATATGGTAAGAATGCACGTGGGAACCCATGAGAACCTTGGTACTCTTAGTGTTTGGATATAAAATGCCCCTACAGACTCATCAGCAATTGAGCAATTTGTCTGCTAATGCAGTAATGTACAGAGGTAGAGTATAATAGGTAATACCACCTTGAGTTCGACATGACAGTACGTCTTGATTGTCAACTTGATGAGATGAAGAACAATCTAGGAGGTAATATTTTTTATGTACCTGTGACAGTTTTTGCAGAGGGGTTTAAGTAATATGAAAAGATCACCTGAATATGGGTGGCAAAACTCCAGAGGCCAGGGTCCTGGGCTAAATAGAAAGGAGAAAACATACATAACATCAGGATGTTTGCCCTCTCTCTTCTTAAATGGGAAGGCACTCTAGCCACCTGTCTCATGCTCTGCCACCATGCCGCCTTTGCTGTGACACTGTGTACCCTCACAGAGTAAGTACAGATTACTTCTTCCTTTCTTATGTTGCTTTCATCAGACACTTTGTCACAGAATTAAGTCATTAATTTCTAATCTTATCAGGAGGTTAATCCTTCTATATGGTAAGAGCTGAATTCGCTAATGATGTGTATAGCCTGATTTGTGATGTATGTCACTGGAGAGGGGTGGTTATAAGTGGATCATTGTGACCCCACATTCATATTTTTCTGACTCCATCATCATCAGCCATCATCCTTGAAATGTGAAGTCCTCTGCCCACCACTAAACAACTCAGACTCACTCCCTCAGACTCAAGGCAACAGCCAGATACCCAAACTAAAAGCTACAATAAACCATCCCTCCTTTATGCTGAGTTTCTCCAGTATTCTGACATAGTGATGAAGAGCTAACAAGTATAATAGGATCTGAGCCTCTGACAGAAGTTTCTCGTTATGTTCTACTCACCTGGATGAGAAAAACACAATAGGAAAATGAGAGAGAGGAGAGGACTATTTCCTGGGAGCAACATCAGAAAATGGCTGACTATGGTTTGGAAATCTAAGGGTGCAGGAAAATTTTATCATCCCATCAGCAGTAACTTTTAGCAAGTACCAGAATAGAATAGACACAAACAATCAGTGCCACAACAAAAGTCTACAGTCCAGCTGGACTTGCTGCTACCACTACAACCAAAGGAGTCAGGGCCTTGGATGTTTTGATCTCTCTCATTTCTTTTTCTTTCATTTTTCTCTACTTTTCTCTTTGTCCATACCCATTCCATTTATGTTCCACCTCCCTAGAGCCAGAGACTATCCAGGTTTATGACTTCTGAACACATTTTCTACTTCCTTTTAGTCTACCATTAACCAAAGTCTCCATATATTCTTCATCTTTCCTTTTGTCTTTTTATCACACTCCTAAGAATGTCATTTTCCTAACTGTTGATCTAACAGTCTAATGGTTATGGTTATCATTAGTCTTACCATGATCTCTATCTCTTCTTATTTTCCTTTCCGCTCATATACACAAATAACATCTTTCTCTATAGTACTATCAGGGACCCTTTCTTCCTTAATTCAGTTGGTACTTACAATTACTATATAGACACTTGCTACTCTATTATCAGATTGGGTTAAATACCAGACTGTCACTGTTGCTGTAGACAGCTATCATACCTAAAGCTGAGATAAATCTGGTCACTTCAACTCTATGTCCAACCCCAACAGTCCATTAAAAATGTCACCACAGTTGTGTTACAAACTATACAAACTAGTTTCTATAGAACACTGCAAACACCTTTAACAAAATAAGAGGGGCAACTTGAATAAACATCATCAACAACATCATAACCAGTGATCAAAGCCCATATGGACACACCCAGTGTAAAAAAAAACCAGACAAACAAACAGGACATAAAACAAACAAACAAACACCAAGACTGCTTGCTTCATCTTCCCTAAATCACTTAAACCATAGTAATGTCCCAATATCAAGATGATTTAGATACATTTCAGATGCATAATTAAAAAGAAGGAGTGTGAATATGGTAAAAAAAAAAAAACAACCAAACAACAACAACAAAAACAACAACAAAAAAAAACAAAACAAAAGACCCTCAATGAGGATTCAAATATTTCCCAAGAAAACACGGACAGGGGAGAAAAATGAGAAAGTTAATTTATGATATGAGAGAATTTAATAAACCAAAATGATGATAGCAATGAAAAACTAAAATGAAACATCAAATAAAAGAGTCAGTAAAACACGTCAGCAATGGTATGCAACATGTGAAAGTTAAAGTATCCGAGCAGCGTGGCAAACTAGACAGTTGAATAATTCAGCCAATGGTAATTTTTTTAAATGGGTGACTAGAACATTCAAGGGTTTTGAGATTTCCTTAAAAGGATAAAAGCTATGAATTGCAAGCATATAAGAACAGGAATTTCACACAAAAGTCATTTAAAAAAATTTAATAAAGTTATAAAATAAATTTTTCCTAGTTTAGGGAAAGAGAAGCCCATCCAGATACAAGAGGCACACGGAACACCAAATAGGTAAGGGCTGGAAGAGACTCCTAGTGTCATATAAACACACAGGACAAAGTCTATTGACTGACGAAAAAGAGAAGGGTCAAATCACAACCAAATGCAACCTCATTAGAAGAACTGCTGTCTTTCAATTTAAATCCCCAAAGTAAGAAGTGCTTGGAGTGATGTTCCTGATTGAAAGATCACAACTGTCCACCTTGTTGAATATGCCTGGCAGAACTATCTGCCATAATTGATAAAACAAAGACTTTCCATGATGGAAAGCAGGGTAAAGGGATTTATTTGTACCAAGGCAGCCATGCAGAGGATGTTGGAATACTTCAGGCTAAAGAGGGAAATGAACATATTCAAGATGCTAGGCTATAGAATGAAGAATAAGTAAGACTCTCATTTTAGCAAAGAGGTCTGGAAACAGAGTATGTCTGTCAAATAAAAAATAGATGTGAAATCACATTGTGACATTCTGTTTGGGTAGGAGGAAGATTTAAATTATGCATTGGAAGGTAAATAAACAGAACTGGAAAATGCACTAAGTGGAGTAACACAGACTCAGAAAGACAAATGTGACATTTAACAAGCTAAATATGTTTTACTTGTAGTGCCTGTAGAAACCCAAAAGGGATCATTGGTGGAGGGTAGAGTAAGATCTTAACTAGAACTGAGAAAGGAGAAAGGGGAAAGGGAGGATTATTGAAAAAGAGTTCTAAATATAAGTAGAAAAACAGGTGGAAGGAAAGGGCAAAGAAGTAGATGGGTAAGGGCTAACTAACACTAAGGATGTTAGGAAAAGCCATATGTAGATCTGTTACTTCACAAACCTCATATGTATGCATATTTAACACACACACATACACACACAGAGTTTAATTGAAGCCCTACAACAGGATATTCCTCCTTCCATAAGCCATACATGTCAAGTAAAAAGGATATCTGCTGACAAATTCTTGGTTAGGATTATCCCAAAGAACCACAAAACAATGTAGACATTTGCAGTTGTTTTTTTTTTTTTTTTTTTTTTTTTTTTTTTTGGTTGCCTACCAGAACTCAACAGTAAAGCCCTTTAGTGGAAGGCATCACACATTTTGGTGACAGAACATGGAAAAATCACGTTTGTATTGACCAAGAACTACCCTCCCTACTTGCTCCCTTTTACAGCACTGGGACATACTATGCAAGGCTGCTGTGGAGAAACATCAACAGCCTTAGCCAGTTGTGAACAATCTGAGCTACAATATGACCCACAAGGCTACAATATGACCACTGGGGGCAATATTGGTACACATCTATGTGAGTAATTAAATACTTTCTGATTTGATTTAAGGCATACTGCACAGGAGGAAACCTATACCTCATATTATAAATCTGGCCAAGAAGCCATAGCTCAGGAGCTCATGCGCCCCAGGAGTGAAACTACTACTTTTAATTTGCTAAATTAAAACTATCCTATGCATAAGTCATTATCTCTATATCCATAGGTTACCATCATCCCATCAGAGAAGCTCTGTACAGTGGGCAGCAGTTAACACAGAACTCACAAATAAGAAAAGTGCAGAGACATATTGCCTGTAAAGTGCTCAGCCATAAATGTGGCCACTGTACCACCCCATTCTCTACAGGCTGGGGGACCATCAGGAGCATGGAGATGGAAAGACTGTAAGAGCCAGAGGTCAAGGAAGACTGGAACAAATCTGTATTTTCCATATGGTGCCAAGACTACTGTACTCAGGAATTCACAGCAGCTGTTACTGCCTCCACAAGGTATTTAGAAGATCAACCCAATCAACATTCCTGCATGAAGGAAGAGTGAAAGGATCACAAGCCCACGCCAGGTGCTGAGAAACTGGCTGTGGATGACTGCCAGGGTAGGAAGAGTTGATAGCTTTTTAATTGGGAAGTTCCCAATATGTTGAGCAGGCTCCAGTGGATGGTCCCATACTCACAAATATTTGCACAGCAAAAGCTTGTCTTAGTGCATTATAAAAAAATAAACAAACCAAAATGAGAAGAAAACAAAACAAAACATTGAGAACTTGGAAAGGGTTTGCCAAATAGAAGGTGGGTCTGCAAGGAATTAGGACTAGTATTGAGTAGAAACAATAAAATACATTTTATACAATAATGGAACTCCCAAAGAACTAACAAATGTATTCTTTTTAAAAAAAAGTAAATAGGACTCGAGCCCCAGGCTACCTTGCCAGCAGAGTCTTGCCCAACACCTACAAGGGCCCACACAGGACCTTCCACGGGATCCTAAGACCTCTGGTGAGTGGAACACAGCGCCTGCCCCAATCCAATCCCGCGGAACCTGAGACTGCAGTACATAGGGAAGCAGGCTACCCGGGCCTGATCTGGGGCACAAACACCTTCCGCTTCACTCGAGCCCCGGGCTACCTTGCCAGCAGAGTCTTGCCCAACACCCGCAAGGGCCCACACGGGACTCCCCACGGGATCCTAAGACCTCTGGTGAGTGGAACACAGCGCCTGCCCCAATCCAATCGCACGGAACCTGAGACTGCTGTACATAGGGAAGCAGGCTACCCGGGCTTGATCTGGGGCACAAACACCTTCCGCTCCACTCGAGCCCCGGGCTACCTTGCCAGCAGAGTCGCCTGACACCTGCAAGGGCCCACACAGGATTCCACAGGAGATCCTAAGACCTCTAGTGAGTGGAACACAACTTCTGCCAGGAGTCTGGTTCAAACACCAGATATCTGGGTACCTGCCCTGCAAGAAGAGAGCTTGCCTGCAGAGAATACTCTGCCCACTGAAACTAAGGAGAGTGCTACCCTCCAGGTCTGCTTATAGAGGCTAACAGAGTCACCTGAAGAACAAGCTCTTAACAGTGACAACTAAAACAGCTAGCTTCAGAGATTACCAGATGGCGAAAGGCAAACGTAAGAATCCTACTAACAAAAATCAAGACCACTCACCATCATCAGAACGCAGCACTCCCACCCCACCTAGTCCTGGGCACCCCAACACAACCGAAAATCTAGACCCAGATTTAAAAACATTTCTCATGATGATGATAGAGGACATCAAGAAGGACTTTCATAAGTCACTTAAAGAATTACAGGAGAGCACTGCTAAAGAGTTACAGGCCCTTAAAGAAAAGCAGGAAAACACAGCCAAACAGGTAGAAATCATTAAAGAAAAACAGGAAAACACATCCAAACAGGTGATGGAAATGAACAAAACCATACTAGAACTAAAAGGGGAAGTAGACACAATAAAGAAAACCCAAAGCCAGGCAACGCTGGAGATAGAAACCCTAGGAAAGAGATCTGGAACCATAGATGCGAGCATCAGCAACAGAATACAAGAAATGGAAGAGAGAATCTCAGGTGCAGAAGATTCCATAGAGAACATCGACACAACAGTCAAAGAAAATACAAAATGCAAAAGGATCCTAACTCAAAATATCCAGGTAATCCAGGACACAATGAGAAGACCAAACATACGGATAATAGGAATTGATGAGAATGAAGATTTTCAACTTAAAGGGCCAGCTAATATCTTCAACAAAATAATAGAAGAAAACTTCCCAAACATAAAAAAAGAGATGCCCATGATCCTTCAAGAAGCCTACAGAACTCCAAATAGACTGGACCAGAAAAGAAATTCCTCCCGACACATAATAATCAGAACAACAAATGCACTAAATAAAGATAGAATATTAAAAGCAGTAAGGGAGAAATGTCAAGTAACATATAAAGGAAGGCCTATCAGAATTACACCAGACTTTTCACCAGAGACTATGAAAGCCAGAAGAGCCTGGACAGATGTTATACAGACACTAAGTGAACACAAATGCCAGCCCAGGCTACTATACCCGGCCAAACTCTCAATTACCATAGATGGAGAAACCAAAGTATTCCATGACAAAACCAAATTCACACAATATCTTTCCACAAATCCAGCCCTTCAAAGGATAATAACAGAAAAGAAGCAATACAAGGACGGAAATCACGCCCTAGAACAACCAAGAAAGTAATCATTCAACAAACCAAAAAGAAGACAACCACAAGAACAGAATGCCAACTCTAACAACAAAAATAAAAGGAAGCAACAATTACTTTTCCTTAATATCTCTTAATATCAATGGACTCAATTCCCCAATAAAAAGACATAGACTAACAGACTGGCTACACAAACAGGACCCAACATTCTGCTGCTTACAGGAAACCCATCTCAGGGAAAAAGACAGACACTACCTCAGAGTGAAAGGCTGGAAAACAATTTTCCAAGCAAATGGACTGAAGAAACAAGCTGGAGTAGCCATTTTAATATCGGATAAAATCGACATCCAACCCAAAGTTATCAAAAAAGACAAGGAGGGACACTTCATACTCATCAAAGGTAAAATCCTCCAAGAGGAACTCTCAATTCTGAATATCTATGCACCAAATGCAAGGGCAGCCACATTCATTAGAGACACTTTAGTAAAGCTCAAAGCATACATTGCACCTCACACAATAATAGTGGGAGACTTCAACACACCACTTTCTTCAAAGGACAGATCGTGGAAACAGAAACTAAACAGGGACACAGTGAAACTAACAGAAGTTATGAAACAAATGGACCTGACAGATATCTACAGAACATTTTATCCTAAAACAAAAGGATATACCTTCTTCTCAGCACCTCACGGGACCTTCTCCAAAATTGACCATATAATTGGTCACAAAACAGGCCTCAATAGATACAAAAATATTGAAATTGTCCCATGTATCCTATCAGACCACCATGGCCTAAGACTGATCTTCAATAACAACATAAATAATGGAAAGCCAACATTCACGTGGAAACTGAATAACACTCTTCTCAATGATACCTTGGTCAAGGAAGGAATAAAGAAAGAAATTAAAGACTTTTTAGAGTTTAATGAAAATGAAGCCACAACGTACCCAAACCTATGGGACACAATGAAAGCATTTCTAAGAGGGAAACTCATAGCTCTGAGTGCCTCCAAGAAGAAATGGGAGACAGCACATACTAGCAGCTTGACAACACATCTAAAAGCCCTAGAAAAAAAGGAAGCAAATTCACCAAGAGGAGTAGATGGCAGGAAATAATCAAACTCAGGGGTGAAATCAACCAAGTGGAAACAAGAAGAACTATTCAAAGAATTAACCAAACGAGGAGTTGGTTCTTTGAGAAAATCAACAAGATAGATAAACCCTTAGCTAGACTCACTAAAGGGCACAGGGACAAAATCCTAATTAACAAAATCAGAAATGAAAAGGGAGACATAACAACAGATCCTGAAAAAATCCAAATCACCATCAGATCCTTCTACAAAAGGCTATACTCAACAAAACTGGAAAACCTGGACGAAATGGACAAATTTCTGGACAGATACCAGGTACCAAAGTTGAATCAGGATCAAGTTGACCATCTAAACAGTCCTATATCACCTAAAGAAATAGAAGCAGTTATTAATAGTCTCCCAACCAAAAAAAGCCCAGGACCAGACAGGTTTAGTGCAGAGTTCTATCAGACCTTCAAAGAAGATCTAATTCCAGTTCTACACAAACTATTTCACAAAATAGAAGTAGAAGGTACTCTACCCAACTCATTTTATGAAGCCACTATTACTCTGATACCTAAACCACAGAAAGACCCAACAAAGATAGAGAACTTCAGACCAATTTCTCTTATGAATATCGATGCAAAAATCCTCAATAAAATTCTCGCTAACCGAATCCAAGAACACATTAAAGCAATCATCCATCCTGACCAAGTAGGTTTTATTCCAGGGATGCAGGGATGGTTTAATATACGAAAATCCATCAATGTAATCCATTATATAAACAAACTCAAAGACAAAAACCACATGATCATCTCGTTAGATGCAGAAAAAGCATTTGACAAGATCCAACACCCATTCATGATAAAAGTGTTGGAAAGATCAGGAATTCAAGGCCCATACCTAAACATGATAAAAGCAATCTACAGCAAACCAGTAGCCAACATCAAAGTAAATGGAGAGAAGCTGGAAGCAATCCCACTAAAGTCAGGGACTAGACAAGACTGCCCACTTTCTCCCTACCTTTTCAACATAGTACTTGAAGTATTAGCCAGAGCAATTCGACAACAAAAGGAGATCAAGGGGATACAAATTGGAAAAGAGGAAGTCAAAATATCACTTTTTGCAGATGATATGATAGTATATATAAGTGACCCTAAAAATTCCACCAGAGAACTCCTAAACCTGATAAACAGCTTCGGTGAAGTAGCTGGATATAAAATAAACTCAAACAAGTCAATGGCCTTTCTCTATACAAAGAATAAACAGGCTGAGAAAGAAATTAGGGAAACAACACCCTTCTCAATAGTCACAAATAATATAAAATATCTTGGCATGACTCTAAATAAGGAAGTGAAAGATCTGTATGATAAAAACTTCAAATCTCTGAAGAAAGAAATTAAGGAAGATCTCAGAAAATGGAAAGATCTCCCATGCTCATGGATTGGCAGGATCAACATTGTAAAAATGGCTATCTTGCCAAAAGCAATCTACAGATTCAATGCAATCCCCATCAAAATTCCAACTCAGTTCTTCAACGAATTGGAAGGAGCAATTTGCAAATTTGTCTGGAATAACAAAAAACCTAGGATAGCAAAAAGTCTTCTCAAGGATAAAAGAACTTCTGGCGGAATCACCATGCCAGACCTAAAGCTTTACTACAGAGCAATTGTGATAAAAACTGCATGGAACCGGTATAGAGACAGACAAGTAGACCAATGGAATAGAATTGAAGACCCAGAAATGAACCCACACACCTATGGTCACTTGATCTTCGACAAGGGAGCTAAAACCATCCAGTGGAAGAAAGACAGCATTTTCAACAATTGGTGCTGGCACAATTGGTTGTTATCGTGTAGAAGAATGCGAATCGATCCATACTTATCTCCTTGTACTAAGGTCAAATCTAAGTGGATCAAGGAACTTCACATAAAACCAGAGACACTGAAACTTATAGAGGAGAAAGTGGGGAAAAGCCTTGAAGATATGGGCACAGGGGAAAAATTCCTGAACAGAACAGCAATGGCTTGTGCTGTAAGATCGAGAATTGACAAATGGGACCTAATGAAACTCCAAAGTTTCTGCAAGGCAAAAGACACCGTCAATAAGACAAAAAGACCACCAACAGATTGGGAAAGGATCTTTACCTATCCTAAATCAGATAGGGGACTAATATCCAACATATATAAAGAACTCAAGAAGGTGGACTTCAGAAAATCAAATAACCCCATTAAAAAATGGGGCTCAGAACTGAACAAAGAATTCTCACCTGAGGAATACCGAATGGCAGAGAAACACCTGAAAAAATGTTCAACATCCTTAATCATCAGTGAAATGCAAATCAAAACAACCCTGAGATTCCACCTCACACCAGTCAGAATGGCTAAGATCAAAAATTCAGGTGACAGCAGATGCTGGCGTGGATGTGGAGAAAGAGGAACACTCCTCCATTGTTGGTGGGAGTGCAGGCTTGTACAACCACTCTGGAAATCAGTCTGGCGGTTCCTCAGAAAATTGGACATAGTACTACCGGAGGATCCAGCAATACCTCTCCTGGGCATATATCCAGAAGATGCCCCAACTGGTAAGAAGGACACATGCTCCACTATGTTCATAGCAGCCTTATTCATAATAGCCAGAAGCTGGAAAGAATCTAGATGCCCCTCAACAGAGGAATGGATACAGAAAATGTGGTACATCTACACAATGGAGTACTATTCAGCTATTAAAAAGAATGAATTTATGAAATTCCTAGCCAAATGGATGGACCTGGAGGGCATCATCCTGAGTGAGGTAACACATTCACAAAGAAACTCACACAATATGTACTCACTGATAAGTGGATATTAGCCCCAAACCTAGGATACCCAAGATATAAGATGTAATTTGCTAAACACATGAAACTCAAGAAGAATGAAGACTGAAGTGTGGACACTATGCCCCTCCTTAGATTTGGGAACAAAACACCCATGGAAGGAGTTATAGAGACAAAGTTTGGAGCTGAGATGAAAGGATGGACCATGTAGAGACTGCCATATCCAGGGATCCACCCCATAATCAGCATCCAAACGCTGACACCATTGCATACACTAGCAAGATTTTATTGAAAGGACCCAGATGTAGCTGTCTCTTGTGAGACTATGCCGGGGCCTAGCAAACACAGAAGTGGATGCTCACAGTCAGCTAATGGATGGATCATAGGGCCCCCAATGGAGGAGCTAGAGAAAGTAGCCAAGGAGCTAAAGGGATCTGCAACCCTATAGGTGGAACAACATTATGAACTAACCAGTACCCCAGAGCTCTTGACTCTAGCTGCATATGTATCAAAAGATGGCCTAGTCGGCCATCACTGGAAAGAGAGGCCCATTGGACTTGCAAACTTTATATGCCCCAGTACAGGGGAACACCAGGGCCAAAAAGGGGGAGTGGGTGGGCAGGGGAGTGGGGGTGGGTGAATATGGGGGACTTTTGGTATAGCATTCGAAATGTAAATGAGCTAAATACCTAATAAAAAATGGAAAAAAAAAAGTAAATAGACTTTCTAACGAAAAAATAGGAAAGTTTCAATGACCATGTCACTCTGCTGACAATAGCATTTACTGAAATCAGTGTTTCCTTTGCTCTGATATAGCTCACAACTTCCTATACTGCTCATGATAAGGAATAAAAATGACTATGAAGTTATTTTCTAATAAAAATAAATCAGTTTCATATTACTACTAATATTATTATTTAGAACAAGTCAGAATAAGTATAAATCAGCTAAACACTCTCATCTAATTTTTTAGTGATAGTTCAGGAAGTTTATAATTGATTGCTGGGAAGAGGTCAATAGTTAAGAGCACTAGCTAGGTTTGCTTCAAGCACAAACATCAGTTCACAACCATCTGTGACAACTCCAGGTCCAGAGGGTCTGATGCCCTCTTGTGGCCTACTGGAGGACAAACACGTATGTGGTATACATACATATACGAAAAACACTCATACATATTAAATAAAATTTAAAAATAATGTAACTGGATACAAATTCCTGCCCTGAAAATAGTACAGGAAACTTTGCAGCAAAGAAAACTGTGCCACGAGAATAAAGATTGGATCAAGTTGAAGGAACAAGAAAAATGGCCCCAAATGGAAATAACAGAATGCGTTTCATGATAATAAGACACTATATTAGTACATGCCAGTTTATCAGAACTTATATAGTTACTTTTTCTTTTGTTGCCCTCCTTTTGCTTTTTATTCTATTCTTTTATTAGTTTTGAGATTATAATTACTGCATTTCTCCATTTCTCTTTTCCTCTCTGCGATCTATCTCATATATTCCTCTCCACTCTGCTTCAAATTCATGGTCTCTTAGTTTTCTAACTGGCATAGCACTCATAGATGAATATGCATATATGTACAAATTCTTGAATATAACATGCTCAGTCCATATAATACTACCTGTACATACTTGTCAGGGCTGACTATTAGGCACTGCATAAATAATTGGTGTGCTCTTTTTTTGGAAGATCACCTCTTCTGCACCCAGCTTGCCTCAGTTGACTATATAATTCTTTGTGTAGGCTTGAGGACTGTGGGATTCTCTTGGTCAAGTGTGGTATGTTCATGGGTTCATCCTTATTCAGCTCATATGTGGGCAGTCATGTTGGTGAGACATTATAGATGTAGCTTTTAATATTACTAAGAAACAAGTCTTCTAGCGAACTTCTGAATTCCCTGATTCTCTGACTCTTAACAATCTTTCTAGCCCCTGTTTTGCAATGTTCTCTAGACTTTAGATGAGGGAGTGTTTCATAGATATATCCATTATTACATTTTGATTGGTTGTGGGTTTCTGTAGTGGCCTCTAATCAGTTAGTTTCAAATAAAAGCTCCCTTGCTGGAATATGAGGTCTGCACTCATTTGTGGTCTAGGGCAAATATTTGTAGGTTGTTAGTGATTATGCTCATTGAGTAAAGTAATGGTTGTAGATTCTATACCAATAACCATGACTTCACTAGCACTAAATAGATAACTTAGTTTTCCAGTACCAAGCATAATATCCCTCTTGTTGAGCAGCTCTTAGGTTCAGTTAATGAACTGTGGGCTACTGCCACATATGCCTGCCACTACTGAACACACACACACACACACACACACACACACACACACACACACACGTACACACATGTACACAAAGTGAAATAGTTTTTAAATGTGTGGGTAAAACTAAAGTACAATCTCTTTTCAATCATGTTAGTATAGGAAATAATAATTAAGAATTTTAAAGCATTATTTCCCAAATACCCTTCTCAATTACAAACAGCATAAGATATTCGATGAAGTAAGTATATACTTTAGAACATTGCTTTCAGATGGATAGAGACAGATGAATATAGTCTCAGAAGAAGTAGTCCCACCATCAATCTGCAGGAATGTTCCCCTCTAAAAGTAGCATATTGAACAGAAGTAGAAAGTGATAAATACTGGTGAGGATAGAATAGTTTGTGCCATACATGTTAGAATTTACTGTTTTAAGGGTGTGTGCAGCCTTCTCTGACAGCTCCCAGTATATTAGGCTTGTCCTGACCAAAGTGGCAGGCAGCGTGGCTCTAAAGTATGCTATTTGATCAAGGTGGTGTGAGTAGAAGCATCATGGGATGCTGTCTGGCACACTCAGGTTGTGAGAGCAGTTTTCCACACCACCAACTCTTCTTTCCCTCTGCTTTAGCTTCAGCCTGATCTCAGACTCAGAGGGATGGCTCATTTATCTTGGGTCCTAATTGGGTCTTACATAAGAATCCACAGCCAGATGTGCTGTATATGTTACACAAACCAAGCATATACACTTGTCACTGTATGAGTCATTGGAATGGTCGAGTTAATATAGTATAAAATGACGCTAATTTACAAATGAAATATTACTCAGGCAAATAACCCACCAATTTCAGCACTTTCAAGTAAGTATTCTGTTCCATGTCCCAGGGTATGCTTTATTCTACAGGTCACATTTCAGGCAACCAGGCTGAAAGAAGCTATATCATCTTTTATATGGTTCTCGGATTGAAAACATCAAGTACCACAGAAACCAGAAAGATAGCTCTGAGGACTGAGCAGACAACCCTTTCCCGGTTTCTTCTTCCATCTCATTAGCACTGGTAAGAAATAAATTAAGGCTGAGTAAGGGGATGGGGAATTATGCTATTCCAAAGTGTCAAGGATAGAGATGCTGATATATTAGTGACTATAGAAATTTCAGGGGGTGAGATGGGGGTGGGTGGGTAGGGGTGATAGGGTGAAGAACTTTAAACGGGAACAGGAAGGAGGAGCAATAATTAGAATGTAAGTACATAAAATAATTTAATTAAAAAAAGAGGGAAAAAGAAATTTCAGAATACTTTCTACCAACTAAATAGGCACAGCATATGTGTGTGTATGAATATATATATATATATATATACATATATGTATATATATATATATATATACACATATATATGTAGATATGTGAAATTTGGAAATGTGAGCATATACTATAAGATGCCTACAAATTGGAAAATATTAATATCCTATATACCAGACATTGGGATATCTAGTAATGTGTGGATAGAGGGCATCATTTACTAGTACAGTATAAATGCCATAGTTTACACCATGAAAACTTTTATTTCCTATAGCTAAATTATTTAATAGCAAAGAACAAATTAAAAACAAACACTCAAAAGTGAACAGAAGCTATATAATATAATTAGATAAACAAAACCAAAACTTCTCTAATAATGAAACACGCTATACTGAATAATTTGTGTGTAAAATAAAATGATAAAAAATTAAATAAATGAAAATAATTTAATTTGAAGACCCACAGGAAAAAAAAGACAATTACAAAGAAAGATATAGGACTCCTCCGAACTTAGGAAATTAGTCTGAACAGGTGAGAGGGTGCACCACAGAACCGGACAATTTCTGGGACAGGCGGAGCCACAGAGCCACTGAGGCAGCACCCTTTACACAGACAGCCGGCCACCGTCCCAACCAGAGGACAGGTGTCCTCCTGGCTCAGAAGGCCTCAGCCTCAGGAGCAGCGGACGCCACCTTGGTTCCGGAACTCCACCGAACTTAGGAAATTAGTCTGAACAGGTGAGAGGCTGCACCACAGAACTGGACAGATTCTGGGTCAGGGGGAGACACAGAGCGGCTGAGGCAGCACCCTTTGCGGGCCGCAGACAGCCGGCCACCGTCCGGACCAGAGGACAGGTGTCCACCTGGCTCAGAAGGCCTCAGCCTCAGGAGCAGTGGGTGCCACCTTGGTTCCAGGACTCCACCGAACTTAGGAACTTAGTCTGCACAGGTGAGAGTCTGCACCACAGAAGCTGACAGCTTCTGGGACCTGCCAAAGCAACACAGCTTCTGGGACAGGTCCTGTTTTGGGCATTCTTCTTCGGCCAGGAGGAGGTCCAAACACAAGATATCTGCGCACCTTCAATGTAAGAGAGCTTGCCAACAGAGAGTGCTCTGAGCACTGAAACTCAGAGGAGAGAGTCTGTCTCCCAGGTCTGCTGATAGACGGTAACAGAATCACCAGAAGAACAATCTCTAAACAGAATCAACTATAACAACTAACTCCAGAGATTACCAGATGGAGAAAGGTAAACGTAGGAATCTTACTAACAGGAACCAAGACCACTCACCATCATCAGAAACCAGCACTCCCACTTCGCCCAGTCCAGGGCACCCCAACACACCCGAACACCTAGACCCAGATTTAAAAGCATATCTCATGATGATGGTAGAGGACATCAAGAAGGACTTTAATAACTCACTTAAAGAAATACAGAACACTGCTAAAGAGTTACAAGTCCTTAAAGAAAAACAGGAAAACACAATCAAACAGGTAGAAGTCCTTACAGAAAAAGAGGAAAAAACATCCAAACAGGTGATGGAAATGAACAAAACCATACTAGACCTAAAAAAAGAAGTAGACACAATAAAGAAAACTCAAAGTGAGGCAACACTGAAGATAGAAACCGTAGGAAAGAAATCTGGAACCATACATTCAAGCATCAGCAACAGAATACAAGAGATGGAAGATACAATCTCAGGTGCAGGAGATTCCATAGAGAACATCGGCACAACAATCAAAGAAAATGGAAAATGCAAAAAGATCCTAACTCAAAATATCCAGGAAATCCGGGACACAATGAGAAGACCAAACCTACGGATAAAAGGGGTGGATGAGAATGAAGATTTTCAACTCAAAGGACCAGCAAACATCTTCAACAAAATTATTGAAGAAAACTTCCCAAATCTAAAGAGATGCCCATGAACATACAAGAAGCCTACAGAACTCCAAATAGACTGGACCAGAAAAGAAATTCCTCCCGACACATAATAATCAGAACAACAAATGCACTAAATAAAGATAGAATACTAAAAGCAGTAAGGGAAAAAGGTCAAGTAATATATAAAGGCAAGCCTATCAGAATTACACCAGATTTTTCACCAGAGACTATGAAAGCCAGAAGAGCCTGGACAGATGTTATACAGACACTAAGAGAACACAAATTCCAGCCCAAGCTACTATACCCACCCAAACTCTCAATTACCATAGATGGAGAAACCAAAGTATTCCACGACAAAACCAAATTCACCCATTATCTCTCCACGAATCCAGCCCTTCAAAGGATAATAAAAGAAAAAAACCAATACAAGGACGGGAACATTGCCCTAGAAATAACAAGAAGGTAATCCCTCAACAAACCTAAAAGAAGACAGCCACAAGAACAGAATGCCAACTTTAACAACAAAAATAACAGAAAGCAACAATTACTTTTCCTTAATATCTCTTAATATCAATGGTCTCAACTCCCCAATAAAAAGACATAGACTAATAAACTGGCTACACAAACAAGACCCAACAGATTGCTGCTTACAGGAAACTCATCTCAGAGAAAAAGATAGACACTACCTCAGAATGAAAGGCTGGAAAACAATTTTCCAAGCAAATGGTATGAAGAAACAAGCTGGAGTAGCCATCCCAATATCTGATAAGATTGACTTCCAACCCAAAGTCATCAAAAAAGACAAGGAGGGGCACTTCATTCTCATCAAAGGTAAAGCCCTCCAAGAGGAACTATCAATTCTGAATATCTATGCTCCAAATACAAGGGCAGCCACATTCATTAATGAAACTTTAGTAAATCTCAAAGCACACATTGCACCTCACATAATAATAGTGGGAGACTTCAACACACCACTTTCACCAATGGACAGATCATGGAAACAGAAACTAAACAGGGACACAGTGAAACTAACAGAAGTTATGAAACAAATGCATCTGACAGATATCTACAGAACATTTTATCCTAAAACAAAAGGATATACCTTCTTCTCAGCACCTCATGGTACCTTCTCCAAAATTGACCACATAAAAGTCACAAAACAGGCCTCAACAGATTCAAAAATATTGAAATTGTCCCATGCATCCTATCAGATCACCATGCACTAAGGCTGATCTTCAATAACAAAATAAATAATAGAAAGTCAACATTCACGTGGAAACTGAACAATACTCTTCTCAATGATACCTTGGTCAAGGAAGGAATAAAGAAAGAAATTAAGGACTTCTTAGAGTTCGATGAAAATGAAGCCACTTCATACCCAAACTTATGGGACACAATGAAAGCATTCCTAAGAGAAAAACTCATAGCTCTTAGTGCCTCCAAAAAGAAACCATAGAGAGCATACATTAGCAGCTTGACAACACACCTAAAAGCTCTAGAACAAAAGGAAGCAAATTCACCCAAGAGGAGTAGAAGGCAGGAAATAATCAAACTCAGGGGCAAAATCAACCAAGTCTAAACAAGAAGAACCATTCAGAGAATCAACCAATCGAGGAGCTGGTTCTTTGAGAAAATTAACAAGATAGACAAACCCTTAGCCAGACTCACTAGAGGGCACAAGGAAAGCATTCTAATTAACAAAATCATAAATGAAAAGGGGGACATAACAACAGATCTTGAAGAAATCCAAAACCCCATCAGATCCTTCTACAAAAGGCTATACTCAACAAAACTGGAGAACCTGGATGAAATGGAGAAGTTTCTAGACAGATACCAGGTACCAAAGTTGAATCAAGACCAGGTTAAACAGCCGATATCCCCAAAGAAATAGAAGCAGTCATTAATAGTCTCCCAACCAAAAAAAGCCCAGGACTAGATGGGATTAGTGCAGAGTTCTATCAGACCTTCAAAGAAGATCTAATCCCAGTTCTTCACAAACTATTCCACAAAATAGAAACATAAGGTACTCTACCCAACTCATTCTATGAAGCCACAACTACTCTGATACCTAAACCACAAAAAGACCCCACAAAGATAGAGAATTTCAGACCAATATCCCTTATGAATATTGATGCAAAAATCCTCAATAAAGTTCTTGCTAACCGAATCCAAGAAAACATCAAAACAATCATCCATCCTGACCAAGTAGGTTTCATCCCAGGGATGCAGGGATGGTTCAATATACAGAAATCCATCAACGTAATCCAGTATATAAACAAACTCAAAGACAAAAACCACATGATCATCTCGTTAGATGCTGAGAAAGCATTTGACAAAATCCAACACCCATTCATGATAAAAGTCTTGGAAACATCAGGAATTCAAGGCCCATACCTAAACATGATAAAAGCAATCTACAGCAAACCAGTAGCCAGCATCAAAGTAAATGGTGAAAAGCTGGAAGCAATCCCACTAAAATCAGGGACTAGACAAGGCTGTCCACTCTCTCCCTACCTATTCAACATTTTACTTGAAGTCCTAGCCAGAGCAATTCGACAACAAAAGGAGATCAAGGGGATACAAATTGGAAAGGAAGAAGTCAAAATATCACTTTTTGCAGATGATATGATAGTATATATAAGTGACCCTAAAAATTCCACCAGAGAACTCCTAAACCTGATAAACAGCTTCAGTGAAGTAGCTGGATATAAAATTAACTCAAACAAGTCAATGGCCTTTCTCTACACAAAGGACAAACATGCTGAGAAAGAAATTAGGGGAACAACACCCTTCTCAATAGCCACAAATAATATAAAATACCTAGGCGTGACTCTAACTTAGGAAGTGAAAGATCTGTATGACAAGAACATCAAGTCTCTGAAGAAAGAAATTAAAGAAGATCTCAGAAGATGGAAAGATCTCCCATGCTCATGGATCAGCAGGATCAATATAGTAAAAATGGCTATCTTGCCAAAAGCAATCTACAGATTCAATGCAATCCCCATCAAAATTCCAACTCAATTCTTCAATGAATTAGAAAGGGCAATCGGCAGATTCATCTGGAATAAAAAAAAACCGAGGCAAGCAAAAACTCTTCTCAAGGATAAAAGAACCTCTCGTGGAATCACCATGCCCGACCTAAAGCTGTACTACAGAGCAATTGTGATAAAAACTGTGTGGTACTGGTATAGCGACAGAGAAGTAGACCAATGGAACAGAATTGAAGACCCAGAGATGAACCCACACACCTATGGTCACTTGATCTTTGACAAGGGAGCTAAAACCACCCAGTGGAAAAAAGACAGCATTTTCAACAAATTGTGCTGGCTGTTATCATGTAGAAAATTGCGAATTGATCCATTACTATCTCCTTGTACTAAGGTCAAATCTAAATGGATTAAGGAACTCCATATAAAACCAGAGACACTGAAACTTATAGAGGAGAAAGTAGGGAAAAGCCTGGAAGATATGGGTACAGGGGGAAAATTCCTGAATAGAACAGCAATGGCTTGTGCTGTCAGATCGAGAATCGATAAATGGGACCTCATAAAATTGCAAAGCTTCTGCAAGGCAAAAGACACCTTCAATAAGACAAAAAGACCACCAACAGATTGGGAAAGGATCTTTACCTATCCCAAATCGGACAGGCGACTAATATCCAATATATATAAAGAACTCAAGAAGGTAGACTCCATAAAATTAAATAACCCCATTAAAAAATGGGGCTCAGAACTGAACAAAGATTTCTCACCCAAGGAATACTGAATGGCAGAGAAGCACCTGAAAAAATGTTCAACATCCTTAATCATCAGGGAAATGCAAATCAAAACAACCCTGAGATTCCACCTCACACCAGTCAGAATGGCTAAGATCAAAAATTCAGGTGACAGCAGATGCTGGCGAGGATGTAGAGAGAGAGGAACACTCCTCCATTGTTGGTGGGATTGCAAGCTTGTACAACCACTCTGTAAATCAGTCTGGCGGTTCCTCAGAAAATTGGACATAGTACTACTGGAAGATCCAGCAATACCTCTTCTGGGTGTATATCCAGAAGATGCTGGTAAGAAGGACACATGCTCCACTATGTTCATAACAGCCTTATTTATAATATCCAGAAGCTGGAAAGAACCCAGATGCCCCTCAACAGTGGAATGGATACAGAAAATGTGGTACATTTACACAATGGAGTACTACTCAGCTATTAAAAAGAATGAATTTATGAAATTCCTAGCCAAATGGATGGACCTGGAGGGCATCATCCTGAGTGAGGTAACACATTCAAAAAGGAACTCTCACAATATGTACTCACTGATAAGTGAATATTAGCCCAGAAACTTAGGATACCCAAGATATAAGATATAATTTGCTAAAAACATTAAACTCAAGAGAACGAAGAACAAAGTGTGGACACTTTGCCCCTTCTTAGAATAGGAAACAAAACACCCATGGAAGGAGTTACAGAGACAAAATTTGGAAGTGTGACGTAAGGATGGACCATCTAGTGATCGCCATATCCAGATATCCATCCCATGATCAGTTTCCAAACGCTGACACCATTGCATACACTAGCATGATTTTGCTGAAAGGACCCAGATATATAGCTGTCTCTTGTGAGACTATGCCAGGGCCTAGCAAACACAGAATTGGATGCTCACAGTCAGCTATTGAATGGACCACAGGGCCCCCAATGGAGGAACTAGAGAAAGCACCCAAGGAACTAAAGGGAACTGCAACCCTATAGGTGGAACAACAGTATGAACTAACCAGTACCCCGGAGCTCTTGTCTCTAGCTGCATATGTATCAAAAGATGGCCTAGTCAGCCATCACTGCAAAGAGAGGCCCATTGGATTTGCAAACTTTATATGCCCCAGTACAGGGGAACGCCAGGGTCAAAATGGGGGAGTGGGTGGGTAGGGGAGTGGGGGTGGGTGGGTATGGGGGACTTTTGGTATAGCATTGGAAATGTAAATGAGCTAAATACGTTATAAAAATGGAAAAAAAACTGACCTTTAAAAAAAAAAACAAAGAAAGATATAAACTCAAATAAGAAAATATCAGTAGTGAAAAGCCCCATGTATTTAAACCATAAATTCTTTTGTAACATATTCAAGGAAAACAGAGGAGTTCAGCTGGGGTGAAAACACAGGTGTAAGCAGAACCCCATCATATAAAAGTGCAAGGCACACCTAATAAAAGGTAATATAGTGTCCTTCTTGGGTCATGTGTGTAAGATAAATTCAAATGGTACTAAAAGATTCTTCATTCAAAAACTATCAATCATAACTTTCAGATGAACTCTACCTACTAATACCAAGGAACAATGAATTAGGACAGTCTACTAGTTCAGTCTTTTTACCCTGTCCTATACAACTGTGCCTTGTTTTTATGCTGTTCCAACCACCTAAAGAAGTGGATTACTACTCAACTCAAATGACCCTAATGTCTAACCAAATGAGAAAACTAAAGTATAAATCAAGTGATTTGATATTTATTACAGGTGATATAAGCATCTATCATAAAACGTCAAAAGGATGAAGAAAGTCTCTAACATGGTTTTTATATAATCAATGTCTAAACCCTAGCAACTCTGCACACGAAAAGAACTATGTCAAAACTGTATCAAAGATTAAAAAAATATTCTGTTTACTGAAACTACAAAAGTCACAGTCTTAAAAAAACTAACTTAAGTCTTTAATCCTTTTAGAAGTAATGAGTATTGAAGAATTTATGAAATCTTAATAAAAGGAAGAAAAAGAATCATTGTTTGCTATTCAATATTATGGTAGCACTCACAATTCAATCCTGTTGGGAGATTAATTATTCACTGAATGTCTCGAGACATTTAAAATACTACAAAGACATAGATCTAGGCACATTCAGAACAATAACCTACAAGGATTAAATATACAAACATGGAAGAAAAAAATCCAATCTTCCTGAAGGAAAGAGAACAAATTTTTTGTATCTTGCAGGGAAGGCCCTCAATAAGTCATGGGAAACAAAAATCACAATGATAAGAAATGAAAACAGTTGGAATTGGAAGAGGATTTTCACAATGATGATTTTTATCAGTTTTCCACTGTGCCATGATTTATTTTCTTCGCGTGTCCTTAAATATGCTCATTTGTTAGAAATTCATATGAAATGATACACTGACATGTAACTTCAGCTGGGTTGGTTAATATCAAGGGAAGGCAAATTTTGACTACTGTCTGAATTATAAATAAAGCTTTATTAGCATGCAACTAACCCATTCCATTTCCCCAACCATTGCAATACTTACTCTGATTCTACACAGAATTCTTGCCAGCATGTTGTCTATGTTACCATCTTCCATCCAGCCTTACATCTGTCTTAATTCTTCCATGTCAGGAGTGCCAAATTGGGTAGGGACACTTCTTTTGAATTTATGTTCCTGGGAAGAATATACTTTAAGTTTGAGTTAGCTTAGTAAGCATCTATTTAGGTAACATGCAAAAGCTTTTGTGCAGAGAAATAAAATATCATGGAAATTACAGCATCAAAAGCCAGTTTGTATAATATCCTTCCACTTAGCATACACACATAATATACAGAGGATTTGGTTTTCATTAATTCATGGTCAAATAGTTCTCTCCCCCTGGATATATACTTGTTAATATGGCATTTATAATTACAAATACACTTATACACTCCCACACCAGGGAAAAAGGGAATACAGTAAATTAAAACTTAGGAGAATTCTTATGCTTGATAAGCTCAAATCTTTAACTGTGAGTTTATCTGTGACTGAAGGAAGGCTTACATTATCTGCATGAAAATATTCAGTAATGAAGCCTATATTTTAAATAAGCAGGTTATAAAAATGACTACATTATAAATTGCCTTCTAGTTTGTCTGTATAAAATGTTACAAAATACGAAGAAATCAACAGGGGCTTATTCATATGTTTTATGTTTGTAGTTTGTTGGTTTACTTTTGTTATTTTAATATTTGACAGCACTGATGGATAGCCCCAGGGCCTTACACATGTACAGAAGATGCTTTATCAATGAGCTATATGCCTGATGCTTGGTTTTCAAAGACATAGTCAGACAACCATTACTCAAACTCGCATGGATTTTTTTTCAGCACTCTAAGCTACCCCCAAATGCAAAATTCCCCTCGGGGGGGGGGGAAGGAGGAAGAATATCTGGATTGCTGTGATTTCTTTTTTAATTCTGTAATATCTATTTCTATAATTGTAGTGTTTTCCCAAAAGAATACTAAAGATTATATAACTTTCATGTTCCACAAACCCTGTATCTAACTCCTTAATTTCAAAAGGGAAATTTAAAGACAAATGAGAAAAATACCACATTGTACAACAGGATTACAAAGTATGAAATGTTTCATTTTGAAAACCAAATACCCCAAACAGTAAGACAGTGGTCCCCTTTATCTGTAGGTTGATACGTCCCTGAAGTCCCAGTTGGTATCAAAGGCAAGATAACAATGAGCCCTTATACAGCTTTTCCACATACCTGCCTATGCAAATTGAACTACCTCTATCTTGTATTACATGCTTAGAACATTAGTGTGATAAGATATGACTATGGAGTCCTACAGTCACAGATCTTTCTGTTAATTATTTAAATCCACAAAGAAAGTTTACCATAGGTTTGTAAAACAGAGAATAAGACAGCAGTCAAAGCTCAGTGAAGTATACTTGAAGTTTGTTTATGATGAAATTCTCATTGTTTAAACTACTTTCCTTTGTGTTTTTCATTTGTGATGATAAAAGTGAAAACATTCTTTGAATGCATTTTTGTTTAATTTTATTTCCTTATTGAGAACTTCAGTATTTTTAAAAAAAAAATCTCAGTTAAAGTACTTTGTGACTTCTGATGCCATATGCCAATTGCCAGACTTATTGCTCTTAAACTTTCAGGGAATTTTAAGTATAAAAACAGTTACTTGAATATAGGTAGAATCACACGACCTATGTAATAAAGAATAATTGCTAAATGACCATCGGGTAGGTAGCAAGTAATGAGTTGAATATACTAGGCAAGAGGAGTCACTTCTATGGATTGACAGAGTGAGTTCTGAAATATCATTATGCCACTCAAAATGTTTTTGGTTTTTTTTTTTAATGTTCTGTGCAATGTTTTCACATCACAGTTAATTATGGCTAACTGAAATCCCATGGATAATGGGCATTTACTGTGCTCTCTGGAACAAGTGGGAACGAAATATCCCTAGGCACAAAAGACTGAAGGATATTCGTTACTTCAAATCCCTGCTAATTAAACCAGCTACTACAGGGAGAAGAGTGGGCTTGCCGTGATTGGCTTATATTAATTGCTCTGAACAGTTTATTCTAAACAAACTACTCTTTTGACACACGCTGGAGAACAGTGAAGTGAATATGCTGGAGAGCAAAAAGACAAAGTGCTTGATGCACAAAGGATATGAAAACACAATTCTTCAAAATGGGATTGTGTCAACACATAAACAGGAACCTGGAGAAGAACACAGGATAAATGGCTCATTCGATGCTGCTGAGTTTAGAAATACCTGCTGTAGAATTATTTTTAGACGGTGCTGAGATTTAACTCATTACAATCTCATGAAACTTGAACTATTCCCTTGGGACTTGTCCTTGCTTTTAGTAGTCTGGGTCTAAAGAATATTTTGGAAAACAAATGGAATTTCGCCATACTTAGTTTTGGGCTGGGATGTGCATTTGTTTTGCATCAATCGACATTTAAGCCTTCTGTTTTCATAGGTGAACTCCGATGAACATCGGAAATATTGTATTATGGAGACACACCTCAGTTGGTAAAGTGTTTGTCATGTATATGTGAGGATATTGGTTTGGATCCCACCACCCTCATAAAAAGCTGAGTGTCACAGGGCTCAGAGCTGGAAAGACCGTGACGTGACTGGAAGATCTTTTGCTCAGGCTTACTGGCCATCGAATCTAGACAATTGTTGAGCCCCAGGTTTAGTGGGAGACCATGTGCCACAACATATGGTGGAGAGCAACAGAGAAAGACAGACATCCCCACCACCACCCTTTGGCCTCCATATGCACGTATCTACACGTGTTCTTGCACTCACTCACACATGTGCACTCATATAAATGTACAAAGTGTACTCATTCATCCAGATCAGTCGTCTTTGTCCATTACCTTGCATATTTCTTTCAAGTACAGTTAACATTGGACCAAAGAAAAAATTCCGTATGAACACAAGATAAGAGCCAGGCCTGGATCTTCTTAGAAGCTGCACATTATTCTCATCTGGGTGATGTTACTCTCCTGTTTGAAATAAACAATTTCATGAAACACCAATGCCATTGGGAACTTTTCGAAGGCCATGAAAGAGAAAAGAAAACAAATGAGACCTCTCCTCAGTGATGTCTCAGAAAAGCCAGAAATATTGTCTGAACCAAGACCTTACCAAATGGTTTCACTTCTGATGATGCCTGGAGATGTCACATGGCTCTTCATAGTTTTCTTGTGACAATAATCTGAGGGGAGCAATTCTCTTGGCTGGGCTCAGGAAAATCCCAATACCTATCTTAGTTATGCCAGAAATTATTCTATTGACCAAAATTGTGTATTCCATTTACTATCCTTAGAAAGACTTATGCACATTAACATGTCTTAAAAGTCCTGTAATATGTATGTGATAGATAACTTTGATTAGCACACTCATTAGCTTGAGAAACATATAACAGAGGGGCAATTCTAGTGTTCTCTTTCACTCACTCGCTCTCTGATTTTGTGTGTATATATATATATATATATATATATATATATACCCCAACTGTAATTACTACTATCCCACTAGCTGGAGATATCAATGGATTAAAATGAGATACAGCATTACCACAACACAGGCAGCCTCTCCCTCTGCATCATGACCACCAACCGTTATAAGAAGGTTCTCCCAGTCAATACCTTTCTACTTTCATAATGTTCTGCTTAAGCATGGGGCCAAGAACTGTGGAGTAAAACCTCTAAACCAGTCATCCCAAGCTCCTCCTTAAGGAGGCAGTTGTATTTTATCTGACAGTTTGCCACACTAGAAATAGTCTTATTGACTATTTAGTGCCAGAAAATGAGATGATGGCATGAAAGATACCCCGAAAATATCCCATGTTTTTTCATACTTTTAGGACTGCTAAAACTGGCTAAAGAATGCCCAGACTGCTGAAAAGGGGATGGGGGGTGTTGAGTGGGTGGGAACCGGTTGCAGCTTAGAAGACAATGTTGATAAAAATCATAGTCGATGCCCTGCTTTGAGGTTCCAGAAAGGAAAGGGGCCTCTGTACAAACTCAAAATGATGGGTACCTATGTAACATTATGCAAAGAACTTACTGGCATTTTGCCCAAGACTGGTTTTATATGTAGCCAATTATTTAATTAGGCAGATGAAATTTCCAGGCAGCATTCTTTGGAGAGTACAGTTGTGTTTGCCATGTTTACAGTGAGAATTATGAGAAAATTATCATAAAAAAGTAGAGCTTAATGGTTGAGAGGCTTGTACTTGGCTCCTAAGACAAGCATGCATGAAGTGGAGACCAAGGAAAGTGTCACTATGTGGAACTAAGGCAGAAAGGTGAATATTAAAGATTAAAGTAGGCTAGAGGAGGGGTTGGTGAATGGATTAAAAATATGAAGGATCTATAAAAAGACCTCATGGAAATCCACTAGTTAGTAAGCTAATGTCAAGGTATGACTTATAACGGAGAAAAATTTTAATGGACTTTCTCTGCATGGGTGGACAGTGTACTCCAGACCACATAGATCATTAAATGAGACCCTGAGATCCTATACACACAAGTAACACTAAATAGACTGGGCAAGTATATTTATATATTTAAATGTTATTAAATCAAAATCTCATTTCATAATTCCAGTTGTCAGTGCTCTTGATTATAAAGGTCACTGGAATGAGAATGGCCTCTGTAGGGTTTTTTTTGTTTGTTTGTTTTTTTTTGTTTGTTTGTTTGTTAGTTTTGGTTTGGTTTTTGGTTTTGGTTTGTTTTTTGTTTTTTTTTTTTTGTTGTTGTTGGTTTTTTTTTTTTTTTTTTTGGTATATTTGAGTGTTCCTGATCTATTTCTGGTTCAAAAGGTTTCAACTCATTTGAAAGGCATTGCTTTGAAGAGAGAGTTTCTGCTTCTAGAGGATAACATAGGGAAGTGTCTCTCTGCTTTTGGCCATTCAGACACACAGTGATCACTGCAAGCATGGCCTAAGAGGGATAGACTACTCTTTGGAATGCTGGCTTTACAGGCTTGTGGAATAAAAGCATTACACAGTCATAAAGCTGTCACCTGCAATTTCAAAGAAAGCTTATAGGGCAGTCAATATACAGCAGTGTTAAGATCTCTGCTGTGCTTTCAAGTACTTATCAAGTGAGAGACAGAACACCCGTGAGATCACATTGTAAGACCAGAGCCCTCCAAATGAAGATTTCCTGTTTGTGTCAGGGACATTCCAATTATGGAAACTGAATAGTAAATTGTAGCTCTGTAGAAAATATGCTTTTGAAAATTCATTACATATTATTGGGAATTAAATGCATAGACTTAAATGCATAGTAAAACCTTATATAGATGGAAGGGCTTACATCTTCGACAGAAAGGAAACTCCTACCCAGGCAACATGAGGCACAGAAGAGGTTGGTCTTGAATCTTCAACTTGTTAACAAGTGTGCATACCATGTTCTCTCCCTCCCATTGACTTTCTCTTTATACCAGCACTTGTTGCTGACATTCTTGGCAATCAACAATCTGCGTTCCCTCGACTAGAAGCTAAGTGACAAGAATCTGAGGGCTTTTGTCCATTTCATCAACTGGATTTACCCTTAGTGACCATACACGTGGCACAGCTGCTTAGTACATGCTTGACGGCTAAATAAGTGGACTGCCTCTCGGTAGCGTAACACCACTGTTAATGAGCGGAGGTGAGCATTTGCCTTTGTTTACCAGATAAATGAAATCCCAAAGCTAGTTTTAGGCTTGAGGATCAGGGTCTGTTCCTCTTGTATCAGTCGATGTGAAAACAATAAAATTCCTCTGAGATATAAAAACACAAATAAAGAAAGCAAAGCAAACGTGTCTTTCCACGTCTCTTCTTCATTTTGTTAACAAAGTAAATGTACTGTAGTTGAGATCATGAAAAACGGAGAAAGAAACCAGAACCCAGTCCAAATAAGCACATGCAAACAACCAAACAAACTCTTAATTCTTCCTACAGTGTCTCAAGCTAAATTGGACTCTGTATTATTTTAATTAAAAATAATCCTCTTGAGTAGAAACGAGAAAGAAAAAAATGTAATCACTGGGCAACCTGCAAATTACTTTAAATAGTATTTCTGAAGTCTTTTTGCTGATAGCATATGCTGGTTGTTAATAGTCCCTTATTTCAAGGAAAATTACCCCCTGCCATTTGCTTAATTTGCTATATAGCATACGTTGACTTATTTAGTTCTAATGGCTTTTGGCAGAATATGAACTTTGAACTCCTTCCAGTTACATTATTAATGATTCCTGTGTTGTTAGCTCATCCTTAAGAAAAAACATACTGCTGGTTTTCTCTAGCACTGTTTTTGTTGTGATATATATATATATATATATATATATATATATATATATATATATATATAATGATAAGTATTTATACAGAGAGATAAATTTAGAGAAGATTGTTTTCTACCTAATTTTATATTTGCAAGTAATTAAATATTATGTGATTTTAGTCCACTGTTATTCTCAGACATACGCTGAAAACAATTATTTACCCCACCACACACACACACACACACACAAATTATTGGCATTCTGTTAATTGGTTCTACCTTCGAGAAAAACTCTAAATCCATGGCTCTGAATTATGGGGTCTCTAAAACCCTATGGTTTAAATGACTCTACATTTTAAGCTTCATTGAGCACTGGAGGAGAAAGAAAAAAGGCAATAATTGTGCATGGAAAACATTCTAAATCAAGTTCCTCAGATTCGAGAAGATGGGAAATAAAATGATTACAAAATACCTTTTCACATTATCTCCCAAGGTATATCAGATTTTAAAAATCAAAGAATTTGAGAAATTTCATGCACCTAAGATCTCTGTGCTCATGTTATCCCCATAAAAAAGCAATAGGCACTATGGAGCAGATAAATCTATATTTTCAATTTTGTATTTTGCCACAGGGTCATAGTTAATCAAAAGAAAAGAATGATTTAAATAAATCAGAAATGATTTTTTTTATTGAAAGGACTGAGGTGATGAAGTAAAGCATGTTTATTATAGACTTATTTGATATAAATTCCATCCAACATTACATCTTTCAGGATTGTTTTCCTCATTGTTTGTGACTGTTACTTTCAAAGTGAATGTCTTAAAATTATAGTCCTACTAAAGCTATTCATACTAAGTTCAGTCCAGAAGGGAGAACTAGAGGGGGGCTCTGGGAAGAGGTAACTAAGGATGCAGGAGTCTCACAAGCACAGCATCAGGAACCATAACTCTGTTTTCTGCTTCATCAACCAAATCATTACCTTTTGCTTCAATATGTGTTTTGAAATGTTCTGGGATTCTTACAGTTGCTAATTATTTCACAAAATCCACAATGGGCTACTCACATCCATTGGTGAATACAAAGCCAAAATAAGTTAGATATTTACAATAGTGCTGAAAACTTAGTACCTGAAGGTACACAAGTGTAAAGAGACCCCACAGTAATGCTGTCCCACACAAAGGAAGTGAGCTGTGGGATTTTGTTCAGGAAATTCATTCAGATGAGTATACACTTCAACAATAGGCTCATTCACAAGTTGGTTCAATTTAAATGTGATAGGCCGGGCATGTTCAGTTTCCAGTTTCCAGTTCACCTCACAGGAGAAGACATACTGTTAGTAGTTAGCAATATTTCTGCATGTGGTTCGTAGTGGCTATTCCTGGTTGTCAACATGACTATATCTAGAATGAACTACAATCCAGAAGTATAAGGTTCACCTGTGATCCTGATCTTGAGGCTGGGAGATGTAAGTTTCTGACCTGGATCTTGGCATAGAGATCTTGAGGCACAGTGGCTGTGAATACCAGGAGACTAAGGCAAGGAGATCTCAGAGTTCAAGGACATCTGGGACAAAGCAAGTCCCAGATCCAGGTGTTGTGGTACACATCTGGGCCACACCTTTTGCTGGAGACGTACATAAGGAGGTTGGAAGAAGGAAGACTCTCTTATTCTCCATCTTGCCTTGTGGGACTGAGCATCTGCCAGATCCTTAGACTTCCATTCACCACTGTTGCTGACCATTGTTGGGGAGTTGTACTATAGACTGTAAGTCATGAACAAATGTCCTTACTATACAGAAACTACCCATGAGCTCTGTGACTCTAGAGAACCCTAAGACAGGTGCTCATGCTTATATCAGAGATGGTAGATCCCACTGAGCACCATACAGGATCACAGATAAAGTACAAGGAGTCTCTAAGACCATTCTCTCTTAAAGAGACGTTTAGGGAAAATCAAAGCAAGAATACTTTGTAAGTTAGGATAGCAATTTGTCCCCGTCCCTAGATACTTATCTACTTGCCATAATTGCTAAGAGTTCAGGTAAACGTGTAGCATTTAATAATTCTGAAATCTATTTTAATAGGTAGATCTATGGAGATTTAAGACCTTCTTTGCATAGTCTTTGCTAAGATTTGAGAATAAAATGTCCTTCATGGGCTTATGGATTTAAACTGGCTCATGAAACATAATACTTTGGGATGTAGTGACAACTTTGGGTTGAGTAGCCTAGCTGTTGGAATAGGCTACTGGGGACAGGACTTGGGGACTGCAGCTTAGGTCTCTTCCATGGTCAGCTTTCTAATACAGCCAGATGTCATGCTATAAGCCAAAACCATGGGAGGAGCTTAGTCACAAGCCATCATGACAGACAGAGCTGAGGCAGCCCAGTGCCTTCCTTGCCATGTTAGACAGACTGGTCTTCTGTGAAGTCAAGATCCAAATCCTTTTTCCCTTAAGCTGCTTTGTTTTGATATTCTGTTGAGGTGCTGAGAAAAATAACTACTCCAAGTGCTTAGCAGCCCCCTGTATATATTTATTGTTTGGGGTTGTATTAAATGGTATGTCTTAATTAAAGCTCTATGTTCAACCAGTTAAGCAGGTTTAATCTCATGTAATTCAGTACCACTGAATATATAATGGATACAAATGACCTTATACTCTGCTTACCTTTTAGCTAAGTTTTCATATGCTAGTATGTGTGTGTGTGTGTGTGTGTGTGTGTGTGTGTGTGTGTGTGCCCGTGTGCGCATGCATGTGATGCATGAATATGTGCAGCCGTGTGCCACAGTACATACCTACAGGTCAATGAACAATTTACAAATGGGAATCATTTATCTATTTACATCATGTGGTTTCTGGGATTCAAACTCAGGACAGCAGGCTATGCGGCAAGCACCATTAGCCATTAAGCCATCTCTGCAGCCTCTACCCCTCCTCATTTATGTTATAGATATATGTGTATTGCCGGTAGGCATTTCTACTGTACATATCTGGGAATAAGTGCATTGGCTACCAATAAGCAGACATGTTAATCCTCTTGTAGTCCTCTAGTTCAGGAAGAACTAAGGCAGAATTAGGAGATGGATCACACTAAGGAAGTATTTGAAGATTAAAATAAAGGCATCACATGCAGCGAGTCTTCTTAGTAATGCTCAGAATAACATAAATGAAACAAAAGTTTCAGAAAAATAAGAATGACTAGAACATGTGAAAGGGGAAAAGATACTAATCCTAGCATCTTATTTGTGCTTCTTGTTAGATGAGCCAAAAACTTCTTACACAACTGGTAAAAACGGGGATGATTCCCCTGTGAAACAGCACTTCTTTTTCTCTGACACATCTCAGAAAGCCTCCACCACACTTGTTTAAGCCCAGAACATATAAATTTCCTTGATAGGAAAATTACTTCAAAATAAAAGAACACGAGAAACAAACCAGTTCCAAGTTTTAAACTTTTTGCTTAAATTTTAAAACTTGGTTGTAAATCCTATCCTTTCAGCAGTGTAAATTCAAAAGCCACAAAATCATCTAAGCAGCTATTGTTAACTACAATGACTCCTCATGACATATTGCTATTTATGTACATCAGTGGTGCATTGCTCAACTCTCATCAGAGAAGCTGCTTCTTACAGTGGGTGGTGATTAACACAGAGAGCCACAGCTGGGCAGTGGACAGAGAGTCAGAGACTTTGGCATGCTAAGCCTTGAATGGGATGTCTTCATCAACCCTGTCCCCTCCAAGGCTCAGGGATCTATGTGGGCAAGGAAGAGGAAAGATTGTGAGAACCAAAGATGGTTGACAATTTTTAAGAGATAGCATCATCCAGACACAATGGAGTCAATGTAAGTACATATAAACTCACAGAGACTTTGAGTACACATTTATAATACCTGCACAAGCTTACACCAAACAAAATTCCAGCATGGGAAAATAGGCACTTCACAAATAATAGCTTCTTTTTTTTTTCTTCCTCTCTTTCACATGATTTCACTCCCAGAATGCTTGTGTTTACAACTGAAATATACATTATCTCTCTCTTGTATCTTTTTCTAATAGGCACAATTGCTTTATATTGCTTCTAGATCCTGGCTTTACCAAACTAGAGTCTGCTATCTACTAACAGGATAGATTATAAAACTAAAACTTTAAAGTGAGTCCTTCACCTGTGCTTGGTAGACAACAGCAGAAGAGATAATTATCATGCAAAGATGATACCCTCTGGCCACTGGGTGAATAAGCTGATTCAAGTATAACAGAGACCTTTACCTTCCCAAACATTTTCAGTTAATATTTTCAATGTGTTTCCCTTTGCATGTGAATAACAAAAAGGGGGGTATAACTTGAATATTCTAAACCAGGGGGTTGTTTAAATATATGACTATTTTTTGTGTGTCTGTGTGTTTAGGAAAGCAGTGGATATCTGTGTGTGCAAGTGAGCATATCTATGTGTGCAATATGAAGTCCAGAAATGACCATCATGTATCCTTCTCTAGTCTTCTCTGTCTATTCCTTGAAAGGAAAGACTCTCCCTGAACTTGTGGCTATGTTCTTTCAGCTAGATTATAAACCAAAAATTTTTAAGCATCCTTGTGATTCACTACCCTTGGGGATGGGATTACTGGTGCTTTATGGCTGCTAAGATACAAATTCCATCCCTCTTATCTGTAGAGAAAGCTCTCTTAACTGCTGAACCAACTCAACTCTCCAGCCCCAGCTTAACATGATTTCTAAATGTTTTAATTGATGCATTGCTTTTTGATCTTTTGGGTGGGAAGATGTGTTCAGCTGTAAATGTCTGTTCTTGTCTTAACTTTATATATAGTAGTTTAACAATTTTGTTAAAGATTTATTTATTATATGCAAGTACACTGTAGCTTTCTTCAGACACCCCAGAAGAGGGCATCAGATCTCATTACAGATGGTTGTGAGCACCATGTGGTTGCTGGGATGCAAACACAGAACTTTCAGAAGAGCAGTCAGTGCTCCTAGCTGCTGAGCCATCTCTCCAGCCATGTAGTTTAACAATCAATGAATGATTTGAAACCTAATTTCTACAATAGCTGGCCAGTCATAGGAACATCTTTAACTGAGTTCTGGTAGGAAATTTTCTAACAATAGGTTAGTCAGGATTTATAAGTAGTCCAAGGAGCACTATATGATCTACTTAGCTTCCTGACAACAAAGTGTTACAGTTTAGGAGTCTTTCTGTGTTAATTTTCTCTGCTAATTAAAGAATTAAAAGGCAGAAAAAAATTGAATACATAGTGGGTAGCAGACGGCAACAAACATCATTAAAGAAGCATGTAAATGCACACAGAGAGAGACAGAGACAGAAAGGAAGAGAGAGACAGACAGAGAGACAGAGGCAGACAGAGATGGAGAATGAGCAAAGCACACAAAGGGAAATACTCCCTTCAGGGCAGAGAGGAGATAAGTTCATATTTCCCCTGGAAGGCTAAGAATTTTAAGTAGTTTTGATAGTTTAGGATGCAACTTCTTCCCCTAATTCAGTGTTAACTTAAACAAAGAAACTGATGCTGATAGACCCATAGCTCTAGGTGAACATACTCAGATCTGGCTTTAAATGTATCTGACCAACCTAGACTGGTGAGCTACATGGTTGCCCTGATGATGGAAGAAAAGCTCTGCCAGGCCTTTGTCTTTGCTCAGTAGGGTGAGGAAGAGGCCTGAGTTTACTGCCTTAATTATCTGTCTATATTCCCTCTCTCTATCTGCTTCTTGGGGATAAACAAGCTCCTTGTCCCGCAGAAGTTGCATTTTATCTTCTGATACTTGATAGCCCTCTCTAACTCCCGGCTGTAATAAGCTTGTATTTTTGAAACAAGCATTATAAGTACACAGAAGAAAATTGTCCGTATATTGAATTAAAGTAGACTCAAGAAAATTGTAGGTCTTGAAAGTCAGCTTTTAAGATTTGAGAAAGTATATGGGATTTTCAGTCTATCCTGCAGCCACCAGAGTTCCATAATTACGATGACTAATCTTATCCTTCAAGTGTCTGTTGAGGATATTTCCCAGAATCCCTCTGTATTTGGGAAGTAAAATTTAATTTGTCCCTCCAAGGTTCTTTTCTGAGTCTTAATATTAGCATCTCTGGTTGTTTTTAATGACAACCTACTTTCCTGCAACATTAGGTTTCGTCTCAAAGAGGACTTGTGGGGGGAAATTACCTGGAAAAAAACATCAATTCAAATACTTGCTAGTTCAGTTGGCAGTATTATCAAACACAAAATCAAAAGTAATGGTTGCCTTCCAAACACTTGTCCCGTCCTTGGGTCTTTCACATCTACATCACAGCTCCCTGCATTTATGGATAAGGGGACAGGGCAGAATAAGAGAAAGAAAGAATGTAAAAGCCAGAATATCAGAAAGTCTTCTGTGAAACAATCTCTCCTAGAAATGGCTGCATAAACAAAACCCTAAATTCTTTTTGCAGGTGCAGGTTTCTTTTCAGCCTCAGCACTTAAATAGAGACAGAGGTATACTGACAATAGCATAATACACACACACACACACACACACACACAGAGAGAGAGAGAGAGAGAGAGAGAGAGAGAGAGAGAGAGAGAGAGAGAGAGAGAGAGGGAGGGAGGGAGCCCTTGAAATAGTGAAATTTACATGATCTAGAAGCTCTAAGGTAGTCTCTTTGAAGGAAACTCAGCTCACAAGATGAGGACTGAGAAATAATAGAATTCTGATATCTTAAAATTGATAAATCTGCCTGGAAGGGAGAAATTGGTACAAATCAATTTATACTAAATAAAATAGACAGGAATGATAGCTATAGTAACTTAGGAGTTATGTATGCCATTTACTGCTCTAGAAATTAAAAAGTTTTCTAGTTCTAACTATACCTCAAACACAGGGTTCTTTTTACAGGTTTTTGGTCTCATTGAAAAGAATTTATAAGCAGACTCAGAAGGAAACTTGAAGATAATTTTATTGGTGTTCGAGGAAAAAAAAAAAACAAACACTAGGGTAGACAGTCTAAATTTCCTGCCAGTTGCTAGAAAGAGAAAGCTGAAAGAGAGTTCTGGTTTTGTTGGAAGTCAAGACAGCAGGCAGGCACAGCAGTAGACATCAGCAAGCAACTGCCTGAGGTGGCGGTTGTCTTCCAAGAATGAGAAGACGCACTGTCAGGGCAGTAGGTTTTCTTTCTTTTTTTTTTTTTTCCATTTTTTATTAGGTATTTAGCTCATTTACATTTCCAATGCTATACCAAAAGTCCCCCATACCCACCCACCCCCACTCCCCTACCCACCCACTCCCCCTTTTTGGCCCTGGCGTTCCCCTGTACTGGGGCATATAAAGTTTGCCTGTCCAATGGGCCTCTCTTTCCAGTGATGGCCGACTAGGCCATCTTTTGATACATATGCAGCTAGAGTCAAGAGCTCCGGGGTACTGGTTAGTTCATAATGTTGTTCCACCTATAGGGTTGCAGATCCCTTTAGCTCCTTGGGTACTTTCTCTAGCTCCTCCACTGGGAGCCCTGTGATCCATCCATTAGCTGACTGTGAGCATCCACTTCTGTGTTTGCTAGGCCCCGGCATAGTCTCACAAGAGATAGCTACATCTGGGTCCTTTCAATAAAATCTTGCTAGTGTATGCAATGGTGTCAGCGTTTGGATGCTGATTATGGGGTGGATCCCTGGATATGGCAGTCTCTACATGGTCCATCAGGATTGTACAACCACTCTGGAAATCAGTCTGGCGGTTCCTCAGAAAATTGGACATAGTACTACCGGAGGATCCAGCAATACCTCTCCTGGGCATATATCCAGAAGATGCCCCAACTGGTAAGAAGGACACATGCTCCACTATGTTCATAGCAGCCTTATTTATAATAGTCAGAAGCTGGAAAGAACCCAGTTGCCCCTCAACAGAGGAATGGATACAGAAAATGTGGTACATCTACACAATGGAGTACTACTCAGATATTAAAAAGAATGAATTTATGAAATTCCTTGGCAAATGGATGGACCTGGAGGGCATCATCCTGAGTGAGGTAACACATTCACAAAGGAACTCACACAATATGTACTCACTGATAAGTGGATATTAGCCCCAAACCTAGGATACCCAAGATATAAGATACAATTTGCAGTAGGTTTTCAGTTTTACTGTTTTCTTAAGGGAGATGGAATGAAGGAGAAAGAAGAAAATCATACTTTTGGAGTTGTTAGGCAGGTTTAGTAGTTAATCTGTAAGTGGCTTTATTGAGGCAGCTGCTGCAGGGTAGTAACTTAAGTGAGAGGACATTTATTTTATCAGTCTTCAGGTGCATATTGTTTCTTGCCATCTTCTGGCTTTAGGTTGGTATTCTTCAAACTGTAAAACATGCTTTTGTTTTGTTTTGTTTTGTTCTGTTCTGTTTTCTTATCACAAGTCTCTCACAGGGTCTGGGCAAGCCCCCAAGGGCAACATCTCAAGGATATTATTCTACCACTGACTGAGTAAGCTCTCTGTCTCAGAGGTCGCTGATATATTGGTACTCATATTTCTCCAGTGGTGTCTAGAAAGTAGATGGTTAAAGATGAACCTTTATCCCCTTTCCTCCCACCAAGTCTATCCTAATTACCTTTGAAATTCAGATATTCATCCTGCAATACATGAGTACATTTGTGTATATGTAATGATAATGTTGGATCTGAGATGATCCACTCAGCATCTTCCCTTTTGTGCACATGAAAGGGAAGCCAACTCATCAATGTCTGACTTCATTTTCTGCTGCACCTCCTCACTCATTATCCTGCCATAAGTTAGAAGTTAAAATTAAAATTTTCTTATCAAGATAAGCCTACTATTTCCCTTATAACTCTTTTTCTAGTGTTTCATCCACAACTATTTATGCCCACGTGAGTTACTTCTTTCCTTTGTTCAGTTTTATGCTCAATGTAACTACATCACTCAGGCTTCCATAGCTATATTATCTGAAGCATCACCTGCTAGATTTCTAGCTTTTATTTTCTGTATCTTTATAGTAATGATCTCCATCTTACATTTGTAGATCTTTGCTTACTGTCTATATTCCCAACCAAGGAGTTAAGACCCCTAACAGTTGTTGACAAGCAGTTTATTTTTGATATATCTAGAGATCTTCAAATCATAATCTGTCATTCATTATCAGATAAATGAATATATTCAAACATGTTGGACACTCTAAAAAGAACATTGAAATGTTATTTTATTATTCATAATTGGGGGGTAGAAAGTTTTCTCTTTATGTAATTCAAATTAACTTATAACTCCTGAATATCCTGCCTCAGCTTTCTGCAAGTGGGGATTACCAAGGTGTATCGTCATGATAAGCTTCTAGTAATGTACTACATATTCTAGTCAAATGCTACTACATATAATTTTGTGCATTGTATAAATGTATGTCTAAAGACAGTTTCATATTTTCATTTGTTTCATTTGGTCTGCCAAAGATACATGTGCAGGACACAGCTAGGGACATAGAAGACTGAGTACGGTGTCACAGATATCATCCTTCCTTTTCTAAAACACATCAGGAATATTATCTCGCATGATAAAAAGAATAATAAGCAGTTCTCTTGAGTATAATTTGTACCGTAATCATCTCAAGAAAACAAGAAAGCAAGTGTTCATACAGATATTTCGCTGGGTAGATTCTTCCTGGGAACTTCTACACTGCCAAACTTTAGAGATCAGGCCAGACTAGAACTAAGCACAATTTAAGGCATTGTTACATATCAGATTGACGTTCCCTGACAAGAGGTTAGCAATGTATATCCAGCTAATTCTTCTACTAGTGGGAAATTAGAAAATGTTGTATAAGTTCTGGTGTGACAGATAGGGAATGAAAGGCATGAGATCTTTTCAATTCAAATAACAATCAAACCACAGCTTGGTAGCCATGTTTCATTGTCTCTTCCTTGTAAACTGCTTATGTAAAGGTCTTCACTGGAACTCACAGCTAAATGGTTAAAGATTGAAATATTCTTAGATGAATATTACCCATTCCATTCTTTGTATACTCAAACCAAAACGAAGAAGAAGAAAAGCTTGTGAATACATTCTTCTCATTGTGATGTTTGTCATTAATTTACTAGGTTAACCTTCTCTGGGAACCTGTCAAGACAACCTAAAGAACACAAATGGTGGGAACTTACTTCAGATATAGAAAAGTATGAGTCTCTAGGACTTTGTCCAAGGCCAACACATTCTTAGAAAGAAAAATGAAAACCAAGAGAGTAGAATTACATATAAAATATGTCATAGTAAAACTGAAAGTAGCTTAGTGCCTATGTAGCTCAATGCCATTAATTTCAGTTGGAGAATAATAAAAAGACTTTCCTGAATTATGAAACAAACTTACTTCAGTCCTCAATGTTTAGTTTTCTTCTCTGATTACACACAAAGTTCCTACAGAGAGGCCAGAAAATGTATTTTTATCTATAGTCACATAATTATTATTATAGAAAACCATGGACTAACGCTGATCTTCAATAACAAAATAAATAAGAGAAAGCCAAAATTCATGTAGAAACTGAACAACACTCTCCTCAATGATACCTTGGTCAAAGAAGGAATAAAGAAAGAAATTAAGGACTTTTTGGAGTTTAATGAAAATGAAGCCACAACACACCCAAACTTATGGGACACAATGAAAGCATTTCTAAGAGGGAAACTCATAGCTCTGAGTACCTCCAAAAAGAAACTAGAGAGAGCACACACTAGCAGCTTGACAACACACTTAAAACTCTAGAAAAAAAGGAAGAAAATTCACCCAAGAGGAGTAGATGGCAGGAAATAATCAAACTCAGGGGTGAAATCAACCAAGTGGAAACAAGAAGAACTACTCAAAGAATCAACCAAAGAGGAGCTGGTTCTTTGAGAAAACGAACAAGATAGATAAACCCTTAGCCAAACTCACTAGAGGGCACAGGGAAAGCATCCTATAACAAAATCAGAAATGAAAAGGGAGACATAACAACAGATCCTGAAGAAATCCAAAACACCATCAGATCCTTCTACAAAAGGATATACTCAACAAAACTGGAGAACCTGGGTGAAATGGACAAGTTTCTAGACAGATACCAGGTATCAAAGCTAAATCAAGATCAGGTTAATGATCTAAACAGTTCTATATCCTCTAAAGAAATAGAAGCAGTTATTAATAGTCTCCCAACCAAAAAAAGCCCAGGATGAGATGGGTTTAGTGCAGAGTTCTATCAGACCTTCAAAGAATATCTAATTCCAGTTCTGTACAAACTATTCCACAAAATAGAAACAGAAGGTACTCTACCCAACTCATTCTATGAAGCCACAATTACTCTGATACCTAAACCACAGAAAGATCCAACAAAGAGAACTTCAGACCAATTTCCATTATGAATATTGATGCAAAAATCCTCAATAAAATTCTCACTATCTGAATCCAAGAACACATCAAAACAATCCTCCATCCTGACCAAGTAGGTTTCATCCCAGGGATGCAGGGATAGTTCAATATACAGAAATCCATCAACGTAATCCAGTATATAAACAAACTCAAAGACAAAAACCACATGATCATCTTGTTAGATGCTGAGAAAGCATTTGACAAAATCCAACACCCATTCATGATAGAAGTCTTGGAAACATCAAGAATTCAAGGCCCATACCTAAACATAATAAAAGCAATCTACAGCAAACCAGTAGCCAACATCAAAGAAATGGTGAAAAGCTGGAAGCAATCCCACTAAAATCAGGGACTAGACAAGGCTGCCCACTTTCTCCCTACCTATTCAACATTGTACTTGAAGTCCTATCCAGAGCAATTCGACCACAAAAGGAGATCAAGGGGATACAAATTGGAAAGGAAGAAGTCAAAATATCACTTTTTGCAGATGATATGATAGTATATATAAGTGACCCTAAAAATTCCACCAGAGAACTCCTAAACCTGATAAACAGCTTCAGTGAAATAGCTAGATATAAAATTAACTCAAACAAGTCAATGGCCTTCCTGTACACAAAGGATAATCAGGCTGAGGAAGAAATTAGGGAAACAACACCCTTCTCAATAGTCACAAATATAAAATACCTTGGCGTGACTCTAACTAAGGAAGTGAAAGATCTGTATAATAAGAACTTCAAGTCTCTGAAGAAAGAAATTAAAGAAGATCTCAGAAGATGGAAAGATCTCCCATGCTCATGGATTGGCAGGATCAATATAGTAAACATGGCTATCTTGCCAAAAGCAATCTACAGATTCAGTGCAATCCCCATCAATATTCCAACTCAATTCTTCAACGAATTAGAAAGGGCAATCTGCAAATTCATCTGGAATAACAAAAAACCTAGGATAGCAAAAACTCTTCTCAAGGATAAGAGAAGTTCTGGTGGAATCACCATGCCTGACCTAAAGCTGTACTACAGAGCAATTGTGACAGAAGTCCAGTGGAACTCTTCCTCTACAGCTTACTTATGCTCAGAATCCTAGAGGCGCATTTACTCACCAATTCTGCCAGTCTTTACTATTTTTATTAGATATTTTCTTTATTTACATTTCAAATGTTATCCCCTTTCCTAGTTTCCTCTCTGAAAATTCCCTATCCCCTTCCCATGCTTATCAACCCACCCACTATCACTTCCAGGCCTTGGTATTTCCCTATACTGGGGCATATAACTTCACAGGACCAAGGTCCTCTCCTCCCATTGATGAGCGACTAGGCCATCCTCTGCTACATATGCAGCTGGAGCCATGAGTCCCACCATGTGTTTTCTTTGATTGGTGATTTAGTCCCAGGGATTTCTGGGGGTACTGGTTAGTTCATATTTTTGTTCCTCCTATGGGGCTGCAAACCCCTTCAGTTCCTTGGGTACTTTCTTTAGCTCCTTCATTGGGGACCCTGTTCTGCCAATCTTTAAACCGAATAATACAGTACATTAAAAACTACAGGTGCTAGTTAATACTGGGAGGACAAAAACATAAACCGTATGGGAGTGTTAGTTACCATATTTGACGAAAGCTATACATTTGTTCCCTTTTAAAGCTTTTCTTTGAGGATTATGCTCATCCCAAAACACTTAAGGTACCAATAAGAAGAGTGGTGCCTGGTATAAGGTGCCTGACTTCTCACTGTGAGTTAGAAGGGTGTTGGAGACTCCCAAAACTACACAGGCTAACACCACTGTTCTTGATTTCCCACTGGAACTTAATGGTATCATCCTATTATTGAAGATGCTACAAACTTTGATCACAGTCCATAGAAAAATCAATGTGGTATTGACCAAGAAGTTTGCTCCCGACTGGCTAGCTTTTATAGTCTGGAAGGTGCTTATGGAAGCTGCTGGGATATAAGAAATCATTAATAGTCTTACCTGTCTACTTATCTCATGAACTTCAATAATGCCTAGCCTGGTAATTTAAGCCAATTGGTTCAATAGTGTGCATTCCAAGACAACTGTGTGCATGAACTCACAGGTCTGTGCTTGTCTGTGCGAAACCTGAGTAAGGTGACGCTAATATATACTCTAGAATGGAGTGAGGAGAATTTCATGATCTTACACACTTAACTAATGAACTATGGATAGTTGATGGCTTTGGGGGATGGGAGAATCTATTTTTATTAAAGATGTGGCTCCTGGTTGTTCAACATGTTTCCAGTACATAGCACCATATTCAGAAGCATATGGGCAGCACAAATTGGAATTGGTTGCTTATTTAAAAAAATATGGGGGCTAGAGAGATGGCTCAGTGGTTAACAGCACTCACTGCTCTTACAAAGGTCCCCAGTTCAAATCCCAGCAACCACATGGTGGCTCACAACCATCCGTAATAACATCTGATGCCCTCTTCTGGGGTGTCTGAAGACAGTTACAGTGTATTTACAATAAATAAATAAATAAATAAATAAATAAATAAATAAATAAACAAACAAACAAACAAACAAACATTTTCAAAATTTTTAAAGGATATGAATACTGAAAGAGGATTAGTATGGTAGGGGTGGCTCTGAGATGAGCTGATCAAGGAGTTGGTGGTGAGTGTGATCAAAATACACTGTATGCAATTCTGAAAGAACTATTTAAGATGAAAAGGCAATCATTTCTACATTGTTCTAAGTGTACAGAAGTCCGGTGATAAGTAGCTCGTTGTAGCAGAAGCACTTTTGCCTTTGCAGAATCTTCTCTTTCCATGTAACTGTCTTCAGGCTTGAGCTGCTGCACCCTCAGGAGATCATAACCTACCTATATCATCATGTTACCCCTTCCTAGATAAGCAAGGAAGGTGGGTAAGATAGAGAACATAGAGAGAAAGGGAAAGGGGAAGTGCGGGAAGCGGGTGCGGTCATCAGGTGCAGCCGCATGGGCCAAGATGTTTACTGCCTTGCCGGAGCATGCCTGGTGAGGCTGCATGTGGGGACTGCCTGCCCACCTAGACTATCCTTCATGATCCGGACCTGTCAGCCTATTGGTGACCCACCTGAGCTCGTGCCTGGAGCATGTGTGAATTCTGATTAGATGAGGTATGTGAATTCTGATTGGATGAGGTGGGGTGGAGCTAGATGAGGTCCATCAGAGGAAGTATAGGAGGTTTTGTTGTTTAGCCCTGGCCCTAAGTAGAAGCTAGTTGTAGTAAGAGAAACTGTTGAAAGGGGAGTTGTAAGAAAAGCTGCAAGAAGGAGAAAAAGTAAAGAAGCTGTTTCGTGAACCCGACTTGGTGTCCATGTCGTTCCTGTCTCTCTGGCTTGAAGGACCTGCAGGGGAGAAAGAGAAAGCAGGAAAGAGAGAGAGAGAGAGAGAGAGAGAGAGAGAGAGAGAGAGAGAGAGAGAGAGAGAGAGAGAGAGAGAGAGAGAGAATAAAAGGTTTGCCAAACAGTTTGAGAACTGCCTACCACCCGATCTCACAGGCCCTGATAGAGTCACATGAACACTCCTTGTTTCAACGTAGACTTAGCTTTTTACCTGTGTGTATGTTTTAGCTTAGGTAGTTGTTTTTTTTTTAAGCCTCCATACTGCCCATCTGAGATTAGCTTCCCATCATTAGTGGAGAGGAGTAGAAGAGTTAAGACGAAACCTAGTGTAGGTTATTTCTATCATAGGGACAAGATGTCCCAGATTCTCACAAGTATAGCTTTTTCAAAAGGAAAAAAGTATATAGGGACAGTAGAGATCTCTCTCTCTCTCTCTCTCTCTCTCTCTCTCTCTCTCTCTCTCTCTCTCTCTCTCTCTTCCCTTAAAAGATAAATGTTCCATCCAATTATGTTCATAGTGAATCACTCTAATTTCAGCTTCACTATTCAGTTGAGTGGCAGGACAATTTATGCTTCTCTTGATTCTCTTCCCCCAGTAAAACATCTGGCTATATACTAGAATTTTCATTAGCAGAGCACAGGGAGCTTGCGGGATCATTCATTTCCAAGTCTTTTTCTGGCAAGTCCATGGATAAAATAACCTCCTCTTTAATATGAATCTGATACTGTTTTCCTGGCAGAAGAATTACATTCAACTGGAATAAATGAAGGTTTGTTTTTTTGAATAGAGGGGCCCTTTGCCAACATGATGAGGGAAAACGTGGGGAGGGCACATGTTGTGCTGTTAGAGGATGATATATTATTATTTTCAAAGCTCTGAAGAGAGGGAGACTCAGCCTTGTCAGCCTTGATTTATGTTCGTACATTCTGTGATTCAATAGGAAGGTCAGGTGAGCATTACTGAATGTTTGTTGTGCATTTTTCTACAGAGCAAAATGGAGAGCAGCCCCACCCTGCCTCGCCTTGTCCTCATTGCTACGATACAGAGCACAGATTTTGGAGGTATGGGTAATGAATGCATAAGATTCTGACTCAAATCAGTTCTCGTATCTGTCTCCATGCACCCGAACACAACATGGCTTTGCACAAACCTAGGGGTCCTTGAGAACAGATTATTAACAGAGAGGTATCAAAAGTTTCAAAATTATGTTTGAATGTTTATACGACAGCTAAATTTTGAACACAATTAAATTTACTCCTTAAGGAATTTTCCCTATAAATATGTTAATCTTATAGTCACCTATTTAAAAGAAACTGTGAAGTTGTATCTTAAAATGATAAGGCATAAAACATACCTGGACGAATTACATATGAAATTTATGAATTGTATTTTGATGTTTACTTGGGATAAAATGGCAGTTTTGACTTTCATGTCACCAAATTTGTATTTCACCTTTGTGGTGCTTAGATTTTACAATCTGATTATGAAGATCTACTCTGTTGCACATTTCAGATAAATGGGCCATTCACAGAAAGATATCTTACACTGACCTCGCTTTGTTTTACCTTAATTGCTTAGCTAGACTTCCAAATATATTTGAAAACAATTACTATTTCCTCCTATTGTGCACTACTGTTCTTTCAGATTCTCTTTCATGTGCTTTGGAGAATTTTTACAGTGTTTTTATAGTTAAATTTCTTTATATTTCTGCCTTATATTTTTATGCTATATTACAAGTATGACTACTATTGAATTTATTTGGATTTTGTATACCTCCTGTAACTCCTGATATGGAGATCTGATACCTTCTTCTGACCCCTGTAGGAACACCCCCACACATGACATACATTTCACAGACACATACATGCAAATAGATACATATAACAAAATAAATCTTAGAAAAGAACTCACTAAAAACATTCAGACTACACCTGGAAAAATTGTGCTTTTTCACATGCTTTTGATAATTTAGATTTTCATTATTATTCCCTTCTATTGGTAAATTATTCTTTCCTGGGAATATTTCTAAATTCATTTACTAGTATTTATTACAGTTCTTATACTTGAGGCATGATGCATTTTCTCTCTGAATCACAGGTTGATCTGATACTTCATAGATACAATTCTCTTTCACCTTCCCTCCAGAATGCACGGATCCAAATGTTCCATGCTCCCAGGCATTCTATGTGCTTCCATAACTTTCCCTTCGTGCTTTAAGTCTGAGCATTTTATGTTGGCCTTTATTTCATTCAATCTTATTGCCAATGTGCATCATTGTCTAACTTCTACCAGTATATCACTTTAGAATAGGTTTCAGGTCTCTCATTAAAATGTCATTTATAGACTAGTTTATGAACATGTGAGTATGTGTATGTTGTGTGTGTGTGTGTGTGTGTGTGTGTGTGTGAGTGTGTGTAGATTCATGTAGGTTTGGGCATATGTACATGTACATGTGTATAAATGCTAAGTGCTATGGAAGCCAGAGAATCACCTTGGTTATCATTTCTCAAGAAAGCCATCAAACCTAATTTTGAAGCAATCTCTCATTGGCCTGGAGCTCCCCCGTTGTACTAGGCTGACTAACCAATGAGTGCCAGCTACCTGCTTGTTTCTGCCTCTCCAGAGTTGGGATTACAAACATGCCACCATGACTGACTTTTTAGGTGCGTTTGGGGACTCAAATTCAATTCCTGTACATATAAGTCAAACCATCACTGTTTGTGCTATTTTCCCATTCCTTGTAAAATTAACTGTTAAATCGTCGACTATTAACTAGATTACTGGAGCCATTTATGAACTTGTTTCTATTGTCTACTTTGCTTTAGTGCCTGGTTGCTTACATAATGTAAATACTTAATGTTATTTATATTCATTTCAATATTTTGGAGATTGTTTTTTTTGAAATTAGAAATAATATTTATTAAGTGAACAATATATTTCAAGTCTATGAAAAGACACGATACATAATGCAGCCTTTCTTACATATTCGTGGTTGTGTGCTACCATCACCACTATTATCATCATAAACCATCATCAGCTCCATCATCACATCACCATCACAACTACTGTCACACAATTATCATCATCATTTACATCAGCAGCCACTGCACAGGCATCACCACCACCACTACCACCACCACCACCACCACCACCATCATCACCACCACCACCACCACCATCATCATTGCCATCCCCACCACCTCCACCTTATAGATAGGGAAACTAAACAATAGCAGATTAAGAAAACATCTCAAGCTCAACTCATTATTGACTGGAAATGAACTAAGCAGAAACTACAGATGAGTGTTTCTAGACCTTTATACCATGTAACTTATTTTCAAATGAGTTTGATCATTTAAGCACAGGAAACCTGACATAATGTACACATACATCAATATAGCTTGGAAACATTACCAGACCATTGGAATTGTTGGGTTCCCTATAAATCTCTAGGTCTCTTCCAGGATAAAAACAACAGTTACAACGTTGAATTTTCTGTGGTACTTGCAGCTGCTATTTTTTTATTAGGTATTTTCCTCATTTACATTTCCAATGCTATCCCAAAAGTCCCCCCATACCCTCCCCACCCACTCCTACTTTTTGCCCCTGGCGTTCCACTGAACTGGGACATATAAAGTTTGCAAGTCCAATGGGCCTCTCTTTCCAGGGATGTCCGACTAGGCCATCTTTTGATACATATGCAGCTAGAGACAAGAGCTCCGGGGTACTGGTTAGTTCATATTGTTGTTCCACCTATAGGGTTGCAGGTCCCTTTAGCTCCTTGGGTACTTTCTCTAGCTCCCCTATTGGGGGCCCTGTGATCCATCCAATAGCTGACTGTGAGCATCCACTTAAGTGTTTCCTTGGCTTAGTCTCACTAGAGACAGCTATATCAGGGTCCTATCAGGAAAATCTTGCTAGTGTATGCAATGGTGTCAGCGTTTGGAGGCTGATTATGTGATGGATCCCTGGATATGGCAGTCTCTAGATGGTCTGTGCTTTTGTCTCCTCTCCAAACTTTGTCTCTATAACTCCATCCATGGGTGTTTTGTTCCCAATTCTGAGAAGGGGCAAAATGCCCACACTTTTTGGTCTTCGTTCTTGAGTATCATGTGTTTTGCAAATTGTACCTTATATCTCGCTATACTAAGTTTCTGGGCTAATATCCACTTATCAGTGAGTACATATCATTTGAGTTCTTTTGTGATTGGGTTACCTCACTCAGGATAATGCCCTCCAGATCCAACCATTTGCCTAGGAATTTCATAAATTCATTCTTTTTAATAGCTGAGTAGTACTCCATTGTGTAAATGTACCAGATTTTTTGTATCCATTCCTCTGTTGAGGGAGCATCTGGGTTCTTTCCAGCTTCTGGCTATTATAAATAAGACTGCTATGAACATAGTGGAGCATGTGTCTTTCTTACTAGTTGGAACATCTTTGTATATGCCCAGGAGAGGTATTGCGGGATTCTCCAGTAGTACCATGTACAATTTTCTGAGAAACCGCCAGACTGATTTCCAGAGTGGTTGTACAAGCTTGCAATCCCTCCAACAATAGAGGAGTGTTCCTCTTTCTCCACACCCTCGCCAGCATCTGCTGTCACCTGAATTTTTGATCTTAGCCATTCTGACTGGTGTGAGATGAAATCTCAGGGTTGTTTTGATTTGCATTTCCCTGATGACTAAGGATGCTGAACATTTTTTCAGGTGTTTCTCAGCCATTCGGTATTCCTCAGGTGAGAATTCTTTGTTTAGCTCTGAGCCCCATTTTTAATGGGGTTATTTGATTTTCTGGAGTCCACCTTCTTGAGTTCTTTATATATATTGGATATGAGTCCTCTATCTGATTTAGGATAGGTAAAAATCCTTTCCCAATCTGTTGGTGGTCTTTTTGTCTTATTGATGGTGTCTTTTGCCTTACAGAAGCTTTGCAGTTTCATGAGGTCCCATTTGTCAATTCTCTATCTTAAAGCACAAGCCATTGCTGTTCTATTCAGGAATTTTCCCCCAGTGCCAATATCTTCGAGGCTTTTCCCTACTTTCTCCTCTATAAGTTTCAGTGTCTCTGGTTTTATGTGGAGTTCCTTGATCCACTTAGATTTGACCTTAATACAAGGAGATAGGAATGGATCAATTTGCATTCTTCCACATGATATCACCAGTTGTGCCAGCACCATTTGTTGAAAATACTGTCTTTTTTCCACTGGATGGTTTTAGCTCCCTTGTCAAGATCAAGTGACCATAGGTGTGTGGGTTCATTTCTGGGTCTTCAATTCTATTCCATTTGGTCTACTTTTCTGTTGTTATACCAGTACCATGCAGTTTTTATCACAATTGCTCTGTAGTACAGCTTTAGGTCAGGCATGGTGATTCCACCAAAGGTTCATTTATCCTTGAGAAGAGTTTTTGCTATCCTAGGTTTTTTGTTATTCCAGATGAATTTGCAGATTTGTTCTTTCAAATTCGTGTCCCATAAGTTTGGGTATGTTGTAGATTCATTTTCATTAAACTCTAAAAAGTCTTTAATTTCTTTCTTTACTCCTTCCTCAACCAAGGTATCATTGAGAAGAGTGTTGTTCATTTTCCAAGTGAATGTTGGCTTTCCATTATTTATATTGTTATTGAAGATCAGCCTTAGTCCATGGTGGTCTAATAGGATGCATGGGACAATTTCTATATTTTTGTATCTGTTGAGGCCTGTTTTGTGAACAATTATGTCATCAATTTTGGAGAAGGTCCTGTGAGGTGCTGAGAAGAAGGTATATCCTTTTGTTTTAGGATAAAATGTTCTGTAGATATCTGTTAAGTCCATTTGTTCCATCATTTCTGGTAGTTTCACTGTGTCCCTGTATAGTTTCTCTTTCCATGATCTGTCCATTGATGAAAGTGGTGTGTTGAAGTCTCCCACTATTATTGTGTGAGGTGCAATATGTGCTTTGAGCTTTACTAAAGTTTCTTTAATGAATGTGGCTGCCCTTGCATTTGGACATAGATATTCAGAATTGAGAGTTCCTCTTGGAGGATTTTACCTTTGATGAGTATGAAGTGTCCCTCCTTGTCTTTTTTGATAACTTTGGGTTGGAAGTCGATTTTATTCAATATTAGAATGGCTGCTCCAGCTTGTTTCTTCAGACCATTTGCTTGGAAAATTGTTTTCCAGCCTTTCACTCTGAGGTAGTGTCTGTCTTTTTCCCTCATATGGGTTTCCTGTAAGCAGCAGAATGTTGGGTCTTGTTTGTTTAGCCAGTCTGTTAGTCTATATTTGGGGGGGGGGAATTGAGTCCACTGATATTAAGAGATATTAAGGAAAAGTAATTGTTGCTTCCTATTATTTTTGTTTTTAGAATTTGCATTCTGTTCTTGTGGCTGTCTTCTTTTTGGTTTGTTGAGGGATTACTTTCTTGCTTTTTCTAGGGCGTGGTTTCTGTCCTTGTATTGGTCTTTTTCTGTTATTATCCTTTGAAGGGCTAGATTCGTGGAAAGATAATGTGTGAATTTGGTTTTGTCGTGGAAAATTCTTTGGTTTCTTTTTCTATGGTAATTGAGAGTTTGGCTGGGTATAGTAGCCTGGGCTGGCATTTGTGTTCTCTTAGGGTCTGTATAGCATCTGTCCAGGATCTTCTGGCTTTCACAGTCTCTGGTGAAAAGTCTGGTGTAATTCTGATAGGCCTGTCTTTATATGTTACTTGACCTTTCTCCCTTACTGCTTTTAATATTCTATCTTTATTTAGTGCATTTGTTGTTTTGATTATTATGTGTTGGGAGGAATTTCTTTTATGGTCCAGTCTATTTGAGTTCTGTAGGCTTCTTGTATGTTCATGGGCATCTCTTTCTTTAGGTTTGGGAAGTTTTCTTCTATAATTTTGTTGAAGATATTTGCTGGTCCTTTAAGTTAAGAATCTTCATTCTCATCTACACCTATTATCCGTAGGTTTGGTCTTCTCATTGTGTCCTGGATTTCCTGGATATTTTGAGTTAGAATCTTTTTGCATTTTCCATTTTCTTTGATTTTTGTGCCGATGTTCTTTATGGAATCTTCTGCACCTGAGATTCTCTCTTCCATCTCTTGTATTCTGTTGCTGATGCTTGCATCTGTGTTTCCAGATTTCTTTCCTAGGTTTTCTATCTCCAGCGTTGCCTCACTTTGGGTTTTCTTTATTGTGTCTACCTCCCTTTTTAGGTCTTGGATGGTTTTATTCATTTCCATTACCTGTTTGGTCGTGTTTTCTTGCAATTCTTTAAGCGATTTTTGTGCTTCCTCTTTAAGGTCTTCTACCTGTTTAGCAGTGTTCTCCTGTATTTCTTTAAGTGAGTTATTAAAGTCCTTCTTGATGTCCTCTACCATCATCATGAGATATGCTTTTAAATCCAGGTCTAGTTTTTCGGGTGTGCTGGGGTGCCCAGGACTGGGTGGGGTGGGAGTGCTGCGTTCTGATGATGGTGAGTGGTCTTGGTTTCTGTTAGTAAGATTCTTAAATTTGCCTTTCGCTATCTGGTAATCTCTGGAGTTAGTTGTTGTAGTTGTCTCTGGTTAGATCTTGTTCCTCATGTGTTTATGTTAGCCTCTATCAGCAGACATGGGAGACTAGTTCTCTCCTGAGATTCAGTGTTCAAAGTACTTTCTGCAGGTAGGCTCTCCTCTTGCAGGGAAGGTGCCCAGATATCTGGGGTTCGAACCTGCCTCCTGGCAGAAGTTGTGATCCACTCACAGAGGTCTTAAGATCCTGTGGAGTGTCCTGTGTATACCTTATGGGTGTCTTCAGACTCCATGCCCAAGGTACCCCTGTGCTGGCGTGGACCGGAAGGGACTTGTTCCCCTGATCAGGCCGGGTTTTCTTCTTCCCTAATTAATGCAATCTCAGGTCCCGTGAGATTGGATTGGAGCAGACGCTGTGTTCCACTCACCAGAGGTCTTAAGATCCTGTGGCGGGTCTTGTGGGTAGCTTGCGGGTGTCAGCTGACCCTGAGCCCTAGCTACTCCGGTGGTGGCGGGACCGAAAGGGCTATTTTAGAGATTCTATATACTGCAAAATACATATGTAATATACCATAGCCAATTTTTAATATTCCTAAACATTTCGGTTTGCATATGTTGAAAGTCCTATGATACACCTCTAATAATTTTCATTTTGGAGAGCTAATTGCTTTTTAATCAAATGCTTAAATATGAACAATAATGGTCTCTTAATGTTTATTCTCATTTACACTTATGGTCTTCTACATTAATTTCTATATAACAGTGAATTTGGAGGAGATTCACTGTATCTGTGTGTGCGTGAGAGAGAGAGAGAATGTGTGTGTTGTTTTTGAATAATGCATGTGCATGTGTTTGAAGGTGCCTCTCCCCATGCATGAAGACATCAAGTGCCCGAGCTATCACTTTCCACCTTCTTCCCTTGAGATAGAGTATCTCACTGAACCTGAAATGATGCTTGCAGCTAGCAAGCTCCTGCCACCCTGTCTCCTCCTCCCTTTGGCTCTGTGTTGTAGACTTGAGGAGAATCATGTCTAGATTTTATGTGAGTTACTTTTAGGTCAAGTTTACACAGGGAATGTTTTTACTCATTGAACCATGCCCTATGGCAGAAGGGTAATTTTGACACATGGACATCCGTGGTAGTCACATATTAGCTTAAAGATTGATATTAAGCATCCTACCCTACCACTGAGCTATGGCCCTTGCCCCTATGTGTCATTCTTAAAGAGTACCAGCCTTCAATACTAAGGTATGAAGAAACACCTTATCCTTTTTTTCCCTTTGTTTAATATTGTTTTAGGGAAGATTTAAACCAATTCAATTTATTTACATTTGTGTCACTGTGACCAAATATCTGGCTGGGATCTTTTCATGGAGGATGGATATATTGTAGCTTGAAATTTGAAACATGTCAGTTCACCATAGAAAGGAGGAGAGGAGGGCAGGTAAATTACATGATGAGGGAAATAGGTAGTAAAAGAGGATGCAAGAAAAGATAAGTGCAAGATACAGCTTGCAAGAAACTGAGTCCGTATATACCTAAAGGACTAAAGATCTCACTGCAGGAACATTTGCTCATCTACTTCACTGCTGCTCTTTATCCAGTAGCTGGGGAATTGACAGATGTCAAACAGCAGATGAATGGGTAATAAAAACAAGACTCATATGCATAATGAGATTTTATTTAGCCATAGAGAAAAGGAAAAATTGTAGAAAAAGTAATGAAACCAGAAGATGAGGTTCTAACAGGCTTAGAACGACAAGCCCTACATACTATACTTCTACCTCTTATGAAGGTGGAAGACTCTAAGTGTTAAATATATGTATCCTGCTGAGTGTGAATATTGGTCAAATCACAAAGTGTGGAAAGGGCAAAGGGTGGGGGAAAATTAGATCATGCTGAAAGAAAACCCACTTCTTTCAGCCATCTGGGATCCAATGTCTGTCTTACCTAGTCACTGAGACCACAGAACTCAGGGCCAATTAGTAAGCTGATCTCATTTGTTTCTGCTGGTTTTCTAATCATTAGCTTTTGCTGCTGTAATCTAATTTATGGAAAGTTCTTTCTTACTGAATTCCAATTGTCAGTTATTTAAAACAATAGGGACTTTTCTGCAACATTTGCAGAAGCAGAAATCTATTGTCTGTACTTTTATCTTGGATCATGGTTTTGTTTCCTTTGTATTCAACATCATTGTACCTAAACAATTCAGGAGGGTGACTTGATTTCTGGCTACTATGGCAGATTTAAGCCTACATTCTTAGTAAGAGATTAATATAAATTTAATGTGTCATATCTATAAAATAGAATTTTTATACAATAGAATATAATGTACATCTGTATGTGCCAGTATGTATATGTATCAAGAAAATATTATATTTGTTCAATAGGACTTCCATAATAATGGAATAGCTTAAAAAATATAGAAATCTGCTTATTTAGATCCCTAGAAACCTGAAGTCCAGGATAAAGGTGATTACTTCGAAAAACTATTCTCTTTGGACTGTAGATGGTGATTTCCTTCCAGGGGCTTACTTGGTCTTCTTTCTGTATTTGTATATGCCTTAATTACATCTTTTATTTACTGATTCCAATCACATTGATTGGTATACGGCTTACACATATGTCTTCTTTTCTATACCTACTCACAGGACTTTATTTCCTATGATTGCTTAATTAAAGATGTGATATCCACGTTCTGAAAGAATGCATATTATGATTGCAACATAAGAACAGGGCAATCCAGGGAGTGGTGGCACATGCCTTTAATCCCAGCACTTGGGAGGCAGAGGTAGGCAGATTTCTGAGTTTGAGGTCAGCACCTGGTCTACAGAGTGAGTTCCAGGACAGCTACGAAGAGAAACCCTGTCTCAAAAAAAAAAAAAAAAAAAACAGGGCAAAAAATTTGCTCATTTTATTAAGGTAAATAAGACAGTATATAAGTAGTGCATGCAGTATCAAATTCTACTTGTATTTCAAACATGTAGATATAGATAAATAGATAGATAGGTAGATAGATAGTTAGATATGTAGATATATGAATCTGTATAAGTTATCTTTAAGACTTCAAAGAAAGTATTAATGGTGGTTTTTATTTGAAAATTAGACTAGAGAGTAGAAGGGGACAGAAAATAGCAAGGATGTGAATGCACTTGATGTCTTACTCTTCACAACTAAAGCTCTATCAACTCTTTCATTTTGATGTGGCAATACACTGCTCATGGTTTCCTGGATCACTCATATCCTTTAGTAAATCTAGGGTTCCAATTTGAGTTTTATGACTACCATGTTGGTAATCTTTTTTTCTTGCCAGGTTGCTATTATCCTTCCATGGGACCAGGAAATGTGAACTTGCCACATTCTTCTTGTGTAGGCTAGGTAAATCCCAAAAAACATTTCAGCAGAACTGTTTATTTTCATTATCTATCACCTTGGTTATTTCAAGTTTCCAATTATAAATGCAATATGTCTTTATGTTACCATAACGGAACTCACTCATGGTGATGGTCAGTTCTTTGTCGTCTTGATTCAACAAGAATAATCTAGGAAGAGAAAATATTAACTGAGGAATTTCCTTTGTAATATTGGCCTTCAAACAAGTGTATAGTGACATTTCCTCAATTAATAATTTATGTGTGAGTATCCAGTCTACTCTGGGCAATGTCACCCATGAGCAAGTGATGCTTGGTGGCATAAGAAAGTAAACTGTGTAAGCCAGTAGGCAGAGTTCCTCTGTGGTCTCTGCTTCAGTCTCTGCTTCCGGGTCCTGCCCTTCTTGAGTTCTTGCCCTGGCTTCCCTCAATAGACTATCACAATTCACTGTGACTGTGGATATGTAAGCTAAATATTGCCTTTCCTCCCTGAGTTGTTTATTAAGGCAATAGGAATCTAACTAAAACACTTGCTGTGTCATAGCTCAGTCTGTTCCTAACCACTCTGTACAGCCCTCTTATTGTGGACACTGGCAACTCTAGATCGCCTGGATCTTCATTCATCCATGCTCAGCAAACTTGCAACTTATCAGTAAGTCTGATTCTTGATACTTTTCATTCATCACCTAGCATGACAACTGCTGCCTCAGCCTCAGATTCATGTCACCTTGCAATTCTCAGAAATCTGTAGGTAGCATTTCCAAACCCCAGGCACGCTGTGCTCTCGCTTAAACAGAGTCGAGGAGATGCAAAAATGCAATTACGAATGCTGTGCTCACGTGAGGGACCTTAGCATCCACTGTGTGTTGACAAAGATCATTTCATCAAAGGCCTACTCTGGATACAGTTTTTAGCCAGAGTTAGTTGACAAAGATCATTTCATCACAGGCCTACCCTGGATACAGTTCTTTGGCCAGAGTTAGAAAGGACCTGGTGTGGCCGAGACAGCGGTGGCATTCCAAGTAGTCCACTTGTAGGTGACTCGAACAATTTGTTCTGAAACTGCACATCATTTTGAATTTATTCCTTTTAAGTGGCTCTCTCATCTGGCTCTGTGAAGATGGAAGACTCAATTAAGGAACCACTGTGTGGCAGTCACAACTGGCTCCTTTATCTTGCTCCCTATGGAAGGGAAAAAGACTCCCCGGAACAAATGCACCATAGTGGTTCCACTTGACCTTTTCTTTCCCGACTGGGCTCATTCAAAGTTGCTTTTTCTTTTTAAGGACAAAAACATAAAAGACACCAAATGGCTCAGTTGTTTCCTTTAAGCACAGCGCTGTTGAGAGAAGAGTCTGTGATGGCACTGGGCTTCTGGCAATGGATAATCCTTTTGTTCTCCTTCCCGGAGGTTGCTAAAGTTGGCCCTTCTTCTCACTACATCACCCCAAGTTCTTTTGACTTCCCTGCTTCTACAAGCAGAGGTCAAAACAGAACTTTCAGATTGGCCCAGTAGAGTCCCGGTAGAGTCAAGGGAAGAGAAAGCAAAAAGTGTCTCAGATGCTCTTTAGGGACCCTGTGAGGCTTAGCTGGGAATCAGCTGAGAAATTCTGTGTTTGTTAAAACAGGTAAAATAGGATCCTCAGGTTTGTAAAGACTTGACCATGGGGTCACTTTAGCTAATAAGCTTCCTTACTGAATTCTAATTGTTCTTATTGATGGAAAGAGAATTAGTGCCACTTTTCACAAGCAGGTCTCCCAGGGACAGGATTATGTCTCCTGTTGAATGTCTGTACCTGCCTGTGAAGTGGAGTATGGGAAGGTTAAATTCAGAAGACAATTATTTGTGGTGCAGGAGGAAACTGCTTTAAACTTCATTTCTAAACTGCAACATGAAAAGGAAGTGAATCTACAATGTGGTAGAGTCAATTTCTCCATATCTGTGTAAGATTTTGAGACAGTATTTCTAGCTGGGCAGTCGACGCTAGCCTGGAATTCCCAATCTTCCTTCCACCTCCTGAGACAAACACATGTTTAGCTGATAACCACACCCCCTGTCATTGCGTGAATGGGATAGGTCAGAAGTTCAGAGAAGATGGTAAGAGGTGACAGAATTAAAAGCAATTAAATCTGCCATGTGAGCTTTTATTTGTTGCAGTTATTGTACTATACACAAAGACAGGTCAGTGATTTATTAGCTGTATTATCTAGATTTATCAGAACTAAGAATTATAGGAATGCTGTTAAAATTTCTGTAAATTATATGTAAAGATTGCAAAAAAAAAAAAACCCAGCAGAAACACAATGAAGGAAAATGTCAGTGAAACAGAAAAGTAACGTGTTTTATCCATAGTTGAACTTTTATTGTCTATATTTAAAGCTAAAAACAGAAGTAGACATAGGAAAACACCATACATTGGAGGCTGAGGCAGAAGGCCTCTGAGTTCAAAGCAATCCTTGCCAAACCGTGCATTGCATGTCAGCTTGAGGGACATAGTTAGACCCTGGAGAAACCCCCCACCTTTTACAAAAAAAAAATCAATAAAAATAAAGACAGATAGTAATATCTACCATATCCAGTTAGATTTCACCAAGTTTAAAATAAGTCATCAATAATACCTTCATAGGAAAAATAGACTTTTTTCCTAGAAGTTAAAATTAGAAAATGATATTTTATTTTTTTATTTTAAATTTATTACTTCATGTTTTAAAAGATCATATTGTCATGCAATTTTGGTATATAATAGTACTACAGTAAGAACAGTACAAACACAGACAAACTAATTATCCATTAAGGGCTGCTTTACTAAGCATCTGGTTGAAGGAGAACTTCATCAAAAAAAATTTTTTATAGCCAGACCCTGTTGTACAGGACTTTAATTCTACCAACTTTTGAGGCTGAAGCAGAAGGATAGCAAGTTCAAGGTCAGCCTGGGCAGTTTGCTCTGAGACCTATCTCAAAAGGGGAAAGTAGCAATAGCCTTGAACGTTTCCCCTGCTCAAATTCCCTTGCCACTGTCATTATCTTTTCACCTTCCTATAAGTTGTATTCTCCTACCTCCTTTGCTTTAAGGTATGTCTTCGTCATTGCCCTAATATCTTTCTAACTCCATAGTTTCCAAATGTCCTTTAAGTTGAACAAACAACTCTATAGATTCAAAGCTAAGACACATACATCACTGGCATTTGTACTTATAGGTCTGGATAACTTCACTCAGTATAGTATTTTTCTGGTTCCCTTTACGATATGACTACATTTTTATAACTTCACTATATTTTTGCAGATGAGAATGTATGTTTATTTTTACATTTTAATTATCTACTCATCAGTTGATAGACATCTGTGCTGATTCCATTACCCAGTTATTATGAATAAAGTCTCAGTGAATATTGTCCCCACCCACCCCCAAAAGCTCAAGAATATCAAAGAAGAGGAAGAAGAAATACCATAAAAGCCAGAGGTTACTGATTAGGGGTTACTGATGTCAAAGTTTCTTCTGGACACAACAAGGCAGTTGTACTCATGAGTTCACAGCATCTGTGATTGCCTACACAAGACCTATGGGAGATCCAACCAGCCAACATTCAAGCATGGATCGGGAAAGGGTTCAGTAGGACATATCTCTACCTGAGGACCTGTTGGCAGTTGATGGTTGCTGGGAGAATCAGGCCTTTTTTTTTTTTTTTTTTTTTTTTTCTGTAAAGTTTCCCTTGTTCCCTAAATCTATGTTCTCATGGGCATCACAAATTGTTCTCAATGGATTAACTGCCTTTAAATGAAAAAGAATATGCAAAGTAGGGAACAGGATATGTGCAAGGAAGGCCAGGAGGAGTTAGCGAGTAGAGTGGGGCATGGGTATGATCAAAGTACATTGTATATGTGCATTAAATTTTCAGAGAGTAAATTTAAAATGCTGGATTACAAATTCCCCAAATCTAAAAGTTACAGATTATCCCCTGCTTGTCACCAGGAAAAGATTATTCAGATTTCTCCTTGCAAATATACAATTGCTATACATCATAACAAAGCCCAGTTGGAAAATGCAACCCAAGGACCCACTCCTTCAAAGAAGTAGAAACTGTGTCCCATGAAGGTCAGTTAGACATTCTACAGCACAGCATCCTGTGATGTTAGTTTCAGCTTTCTCAGAAATAGCTGGCGAGGCTCACCATGAGTGAGAAGGCCTCTTTAAACTGTCTTTCCTGGAGACTGCCGATGGCGTCCCTGTTCGGACACATATGGCTTCATACTAGGCACTGGTGGCTTTTCTTCAAGTTTCTCTGGTATCAATTTCCATAACGTTGATTTTTGACCAACTCTAGTTTTGCTTCGTGTCTCCATTATTAAATATACAAAGCCTTTACTTCTGACAGTTGTGTATATGTTTAGGAATACAATTTACAGCCTATAGGTTTTGAGTTTTATAGCCTAAGCCTGGATTGTACTTTCTTAGGTGGAATGCAATCAACTATGACTGTAAAAAGTAAATAAATAAATCCTGGTGATTTATTTTTATGCTCTAAAGTTATAGTTTTTATATTCATCTAAGAAAGTGCACATATGTGGCCTGGAACAATAGACTTTGTGAAACTAAGCATGCTACTGGAAGAGCTAGCTTAAGCATTTTTCAATCCTCACAATTGGAAGGCACACTTTCCCAAGTTGACATCAAAACACAGTATTGATACATCTACATGTATCTGGAGTATGAAATCAATAAAGCCATGAACAATTTAGATACCAAAGCTAACCTTTGAGGGAATTTAATGTCCTTGAGCTGTTATCTCTCACAACTTTGTTGAATAAAATTCACTCAGATTTATTGTTATTAAAATTCTTCATTATCATTATCAGCATCATTATCACCCCCAAGTGCACAGAGCTCTTTTCTTTCCAGATGCTTAAGTTGTTTTACTTATATTACTGTAGCCATTTTAAAATATGCTTAAAATATCAGCTTGCACATTCATCCCCACTATACCTCCCTATGGAGAAAAAGAAGGAAGTAAAATGATTTAAAGTGAGATTTTTTTTTTCATAGTCTCTGGCTAGAGAAGCCAGTGGGTATTCCAAGACCATATTACTTCATTAAGTCTAATATTATTCCAATGAGATCCAAAAGTAGAGAGCATTTGTACCACCGAATATAAATGAAACAGAGATGCAGAATCTTTTTTAAAGGCTCATCCAAGGACATAGTTGGAAATAGCAGTATGCCAGTAAGCTAGTCAAAGCCTTTTGATCTTCATGTCAATTTTATTTCCAGCTCAATGACAGGCTTTTTATTAAGATCTACTCTATAAAAGTCATGTGCTTTGACCTACTGTAAATATGATGACTAAATATCACTGGCAAACCAAATGGTTCCCAAAGTTGTATGTTCCAAGAGTCATTTATGGAAAAAAAAAAGCCAGACTTTAGAACAAGGTCAAAGTAGATCTGAAGTGAAAGTGTCAACATGGTTCCTAGCTCAACTTTTGTTTTGGACTTTAAAATTTTCACTGTGGTTTGTATTTCTCGGATAGTCACTTAAGGGTTAAAAGTGCAGTGTAGTCTTTTAGAGGCCCAAGCGTACTTGGTCCAGATTGGACACATACCTTTGAGCAGTTTATTACTATTCTTGTTACTAGCATAACTCTTGCTACTTCAGAAGCACTGTGTCCTTTTGCTTAGGCCAAACCTCTTGACCATCATGCCTAGCGTGATAGCTTTGTTAAGTACAACTGTATAGTTTATTTGTCTTCTGTTTCATAGACCCCCACATGCATCAGTTTGACTTGACTCCACAGTTTGGATTCTGCTTGATCCCAAATTTATAAGGCCCAATAGAATTTGATAAATGCTAATAAATCAAGCAGAACCACACCTATTGTCCTATCTAGAGGTACTTTTCTGTAGTAAATACTGTTTTCTTTTTGGTAACTGCTCCTGATTTGACAACCATTTCCATGTCTTGAAGCAACATTGACCTGTTGCCTTTGTATCTGTATGATGAGTTGGAACCCACAAGCCAGATCGCTTAATCTTGTTTTGAAATCTTCCTCTCTCTTGCCTAAAGACTATGCCCTGTTCCCTGCTGTTGGTCTTCCTTTTTCTGAAAATTTCATTCTGTTTCCTTCCCAGGAGTTTTGTACAATGAAAGGAGAAGTTATTTCTTACAGCTCTTATGTCCTCAGTATTCCAACCTTACAACTTTTACTAGTTCTCTGGACAGATGGAATTGTTTGTCTGTATACACTTCTCTCCAGATGACAAACACTGATGAATTTCTGCCTACACCACAACAGGCAGCATGTTCAAATCTTAGATCCTCCCTGCTTCTGCTCACCTCTTTAACTTTCATTACAAAGGGTTCCTTTTCCTATAGTCTATCCTGGAGAGGGTTTCCAATCTAAGCAAGATCTGTGGCCAATATTGGTATTTCAGGAAACTAAGATTATATGTTGAATATGAGTTAAATGATGCTGATGTAAGAAATCACCAGATGGTATCTGAAGGAGGTCCTGGAAGATCAGGCATTGACAACAGGAATGGTAAGGTAGCTATGGTAACCACCTGTCCCTCTTGGTTTACAAAGAGATCACCTTTCTCCTTTCTTACTGTCCCCTATTACAATTGGGTGGTCCAACATTACCAGGTACCAAATAAGTAAAAAATTTCCATGACTTAGAATATTTAGATGTTTTCAGGTAAAGTTTATTTCCCTCTCATTCCTTGATTTGAAAACAAAATCGTTTGTTGTGCTTTATTTTCTTATTTCTGTAATAAATATTTGTGGACTAAAGACTAACAGCATGATGTTTAATGTGTGTGTCAACTTACCTGAGCCATGAAGTGCCAAGCTATGTAGATAAACATTATAGACAAAATGTGTCTATGAAAGCATTTTGACATAAGAGTCACATTTGAACTGGTAGACTGAATAAAGCAATATACTGTTTTCAGTGTAGACATCACACAAGCTTTGGAGATTCTAAATACAGGCAGAGAGACAGAGGAAGGAGCAATTTGCTGCATCTGGTTTTCTTCAAACTGGCATGTTAGTTTTCTTGTGCTCTCTCACTAGAGCTTATACCATGAAGCCTATTTCTCAAACTTGAAGGTCTTCAGAGTGAAATTAAATCATTGGGTTTCCTTAGACTTCATTTTAGGTAAATAGCTAATGAAATTCTCAGTTCTTGCAAGTTAATTCCTTGGCCCCTCATGCCCCAACCCCATTTGGTTTTGTTTTTCTGGAGAACTATTTAATATAGATAATGATTTAAAAATCATATTAAGGATAAAATTAATAAGAACAAATAAAAATTGATTCTGAAAGCGATCAGCATGAAGACTCACAAACAAAGCTCTAGGTCTTCCAAAGTACCACTGTCACAGTTTGCATGACAAAGAAACCTGGTATTCTTGTCTCCACCATAACACTTTGACTCTTTATCTTGATGTCACTGGCATGCTTTCTATTCCATTGTTCTTTTCCAACCATTCTGTATCTATTGTCATCATTCATAAAAATACATGACAGAGGTTCCCCTGCTCACTGACCTCACCCAGAATTTGCAGAATTTGAATCATCTTTCCAATTGTTTCATTCATGATACTTATTATCCTCTTTTATTATTTTCTTCTCAAAATATATGCTATATGCTTTATAGTTTTTATTTATACACTATTATCAGAATTGTAATACAGTGCTGACATGGGGTAGCATATGTGCTCAGTAGTTAGCTGTATAGTAGTGGTAATAATGCTTTGTTTACTAAGATCTTTGAAACTAAATACTGTGCTGGCTCTCTGGGTGTATCATTTTTAGCTTATCTTTATACTGTCCTCTTAAATGGACTTACTCATTGACTCTATCCTGGAGAATCTGTTTAAGATGAGTTAGTTCTAGGTCATGCTCTCAGCAGAAGCTCTTACAGACTCTTGACCTTCTGGACTTTGAATACAGTGTGCAGATTGCAACCTCTGGAGTCCACACTTTGGGAGACGTGGCAACATATCAATGTATCAGATCATAGTTGTGTTTGACTTCATGGCCTTGGCCTCATGATTTTTTTTTTAATTAAATAATTTATTGATTATGTAAGTACACTGTAGCTGTCTTCAGACACACCAGAAGAGGGCATCAGACCTCATCATGGATGGTTGTAAGCTATCATATGGTTGCTGGGATTTGAACTCAGGAACTTCAGAAGAGCAGTCAGTGCTCTTAACTGCTGAGCCATCTCTCTAACCCTGGCCTCATGACTTCTGGCTTAGGTTCTCCTCTTATCACACTGACACAAGAATGATACCTTCTTGAATCTGTTCCTAGTCTACTAAAGATAAGCTTAACTGGGAATCTCATACCCTTCCCGCTATAGCTTTACAGTTCTCATGTTGAGGTTATATTTGCCATCTCCTCTTGTAAATGGCCTGGTCTACCCCACCCCCGCCTCTCTTATGCTTCTAAGGATAGAACGTAGCTATATTTGGTAGATTATTTTTTGACATAATTGTGGTTGTTTAGTCATTAGGCTTATTCCAAGATCTCTATATTTAATTGTGTTTTTTTTTCAAGCTAATTTAGAAGGAAAAACTACAGCTTGAGGTAGATTGAAGAAGTCGTATGCTTGTCTTCCCATTTATTATTTAAATGCCCAAAATATACTAGGTAAAAAGATACAATTGAAATATAGTAAGTAATACCTTTTCTAAAATGAGAAGATGGAAAAATGGGGACTATAATTAGGTAGTGAGGAAGAAGAAAAATATAAGAAAAGGGAAGAAGAGTGTTATATAATGCTAAGGATATTTGAAAAAGTCACAGGAAATCATGTTACTTTATATTTACCTAAAATGGTGTCTAAGATATATAAGTAGATAAATGAAGCTAAATAAATAGCCTAAATGAAGTTATGCTATGCCAGTTGGAGGTAATAATGCTTCCCACAAGAGTAATAGATTATCTGATTAAAACCCAAGTATCAGGCATGAGAAACCATATTTTGCATTCTTGGTTGAGGAGTCTAAGAGACACCCAAAACAATGTAAGATGTTACTGTTTCCTGTGGCTGTTTCCCATAAGTTGAAAGTAATTTCTCATTGCTGAAAACATGATGAACTTTAGATACAGGACTTGGAGGAATTGAACTTGTACTGACCTGAAAGTACACTTACCGAGGACTAGTTCTCATAGTATCAGGATGTACTGTGCAAGCTGCCAAGGGAGAAAGGCAATCAATAATCTTCTTACTCAACTGTGATGCTTGTGAACCAAAACAATGACCGTTCTAGAAAGATATCCTTAAAGTTAAAACGGCTCTCTAATTATATCTGAGGCCTGCCCAACAGGAAAGAAATGGAGTGGTGTTTAAACCTAGTCAACTACCTGTGACTAGTGAGGTCATGGAACTTAGAGGAGAAACTGCTACCTCCATATTCATAAACAAGTATAAGTCCTAACCATTCTAAATAGCTATTCTTATATCCACGAGTAAGAGTAGCTCTTATTTTTATCCAAGAAGTTTCTTTCTGCAGAAAACAGAGGCCATTGCAAATAGTTACAACTAGTCAAAATGCAAAGAACAAGAGACCACTTGGTGCCTAGCTCCAACTAATATATCTAGAGCACTACCCCTAATACACCTAAAATTCAGGAAACATTACAAAAAGATGAGAAGGAGGGAAGTAACACTCCTGAAATCTCAACATGATTCTGCTTAAACAAGACAGTGACAATACCAGTTGACATGGTAATACGGGTGGGACTTCACAGTCTCCTGGCCCTAGTTCAAGAGCTACAGTGAATGACTATTGAGAGAATAGGAATTTGACACTCCAAGGATTATCCATCTCAACTGAATATTTGATACCAATCATAAAAACATATGTCCACAAACAACACTAAACAGACTCAGTGTGGTATGTCTGTCTTTACCCTAAGAGAAAGGAAATTAACTATCTAGTCCAGACCCATAATTTTGTCTGACAAAGTTTATGGTCCTGATGTTTCTATTCTGGTCACTCACCCAAGAATACCTCATTGACTATCCTATATGTTCAGAGCAAGCAATGCTCACTGTATTCCAGCCTTTACTTGTACAATGGAAGAATCTCTACTCTAAGGAAAGATTACTTAGAAAAGCTGACATTTTCCCCAGATTCCTTGTCATATCAGAACTATCACATCTCCATGAAGGAATGTTCAGGCAGGATGAACGCCAGATTAGAAAACATTTTTTTTTAAATGCACAAGTTCATCAAAAATGACAAAGCCTCAGCAGTAAAAAGGTCATATACACAACCTATAAACAAAGAAAGACTGGCTGAACAATACTATGGTCAAGAGGCAATTTTAATAATCCCAGTCATTGTTTCTTTCTAAATCACACACCTGCATACTCATAACTTAATACACTCATGGGTAGTCAGAGGATGACAGTGTCAACTACAAGTCCCCAGCAAAAGATGAGTGAAAATAATAAGCATCTTGAATTACGGAGCTATTGGTATGAGGGTTTAGATATTAGAAACTCAAAGAAGAAAGGTTTAGAATCCAAGAACACATTAAAGCAATCATCCATCCTGACCAAGTAGGTTTTATTCCAGGGATGCAGGGATGGTTTAATATACGAAAATCCATCAATGTAATCCATTATATAAACAAACTCAAACACAAAAACCACATGATCATCTCATTAGATGCAGAAAAAGCATTTGACAAGATTCAACACCCATTCATGATAAAAGTTTTGGAAAGATCAGGAATTCAAGGCCCATACCTAAACATGATAAAAGCAATATACAGCAAACCAGTAGCCAACATCAAAGTAAATGGAGAGAAGCTGGAAGCAATCCCACTAAAGTCAGGGACTAGACAAGGCTGCCCACTTTCTCCCTACCTTTTCAACATAGTACTTGAAGTATTAGCCAGAGCAATTCGACAACAAAAGGAGATCAAGGGGATACAAATTGGAAAAGAGGAAGTCAAAATATCACTTTTTGCAGATGATAGTATATATAAGTGACCCTAAAAATTCTACCAGAGAACTCCTAAACCTGATAAACAGCTTCAGTGAAATAGCTGGATATAAAATAAACTCAAACAAGTCAATGGCCTTTCTCTACACAAAGAATAAACAGGCTGAGAAAGAAATTAGGGAAACAACACCCTTCTCAATAGTCACAAATAATATAAAATATCTTGGCGTGACTCTAAATAAGGAAGTGAAAGATCTGTATGATAAAAACTTCAAGTGTCTGAAGAAAGAAATTAAAGAAGATCTCAGAAGATGGAAGGATCTCCCATGCTCATGGATTGGCAGGATCAACATTGTAAAAATGGCTATCTTGCCAAAAGCAATCTACAGATTCAATGCAATCCCCATCAAAATTCCAACTCAATTCTTCAACGAATTAGAAAGAGCAATCTGCAATTTCATCTGGAATAACAAAAAACCTAGGATAGCAAAAACTCTTCTCAAGGATAAAAGAACCTCTGGTGGAATCACCATGCCTCACCTAAAGCTTTACTACAGAGCAATTGTGATAAAAACTGCATGGTACTGGTATAGAGACAGACAAATAGACCAATGGAATAGAATTGAAGAGCCAGAAATGAACCCACACACCTATGGTCACTTGATCTTCGACAAGGGAGCTAAAACCATCCAGTGGAAGAAAGACGGTGTTTTCAACAAATGGTGCTGGCACAACTGGTTGTTATCATGTAGAAGAATGCGAATCGATCCATACTTATCTCCTTGTACTAAGGTCAAATCTAAGTGGATCAAGGAACTTCACATAAAACCAGAGACACTGAAACTTATAGAGGAGAAAGTGAGGAAAAGCCTTGAAGATATGGGCACAGGGGAAAAATTCCTGAACAGAACAGCAATGGCTTGTGCTGTAAGATCGAGAATTGACAAATGGAAACTAATGAAACTCCAAAGCTTCTGTAAGGCAAAAGACACCGTCAATAAGACAAAAAGACCTCCAACAGATTGGGAAAGGATCTTTACCTATCCTAAATCAGATAGGGGACTAATATCCAACATATATAAAGAACTCAAGAAGGTGGACTTCAGAAAATCAAATAACCCCATTAAAAAATGGGGCTCAGAACTGAACAAAGAATTCTCACCTGAGGAATACCAAATGGCTTAGAAGCACCTGAAAAAATGTTCAACATCCTTAATCATCAGTGAAATGCAAATCAAAACAACCCTGAGATTCCACCTCACACCAGTCAGAATGGCTAAGATCAAAAATTCAGGTGACAGCAGATGCTGGCGTGGATGTGGAGAAAGAGGAACACTCCTCCATTGTTGGTGGGATTGCAGGCTTGTACAACCACTCTGGAAATCAGTCTGGCGGTTCCTCAGAAAATTGGACATAGTACTACCGGAGGATCCAGCAATACCTCTCCTGGGCATATATCCAGAACATGCCCTAACTGGTAAGAAGGACACATGCTCCACTATGTTCATAGCAGCCTTATTTATAATAGCCAGAAGCTGGAAAGAACCCAGATGCCCCTCAACAGAGGAATGGATACAGAAAATGTGGTACATTTACACAATGGAGTACTACTCAGCTATTAAAAAGAATGAATTTATGAAATTCCTAGCCAAATGGATGGACCTGGAGGGCATCATCCTGAGTGAGGTAACACATTCACAAAGGAACTCACACAATATGTACTCACTGATAAGTGGATATTAGCCCAAAACCTAGGATACCCAAGATATAAGATACAATTTCCTAAACACACGAAACTCAAGAAGAATGAAGACTGAAATGTAGACACTATGCCCCTCCTTAGAAGTGGGAACAAAACACCCATGGAAGGAGTTACAGAGACAAAGTTTGGAGCTGAGATGAAAGGATGGACCATGTAGAGACTGCCATATCCAGGGATCCACCCCATAATCAGCATCCAAACGCTGACACCATTGCATACACTAGCAAGATTTTATCGAAAGGACCCAGATGTAGCTGTCTCTTGTGAGACTATGCCGGGACCTAGCAAACACAGAAGTGGATGCTCACAGCCAGCTAATGGATGGATCACAGGGCTCCTAATGGAGGAGCTAGAGAAAATACCCAAGGAGCTAAAGGGATCTGCAACCCTATAGGTGGAACAACATTATGAACTAACCAGTACCCCGGAGCTCTTGACTCTAGCTGCATATGTATCAAAAGATGGCCTAGTCGGCCATCACTGGAAAGAGAGGCCCATTGGACACGCAAACTCTATATGCCCCAGTACAGGGGAATGCCAGGGCCAAATAGGGGGAGTGGATGGGTAGGGGAGTAGGGGTGGGTAGGTATGGGCGACTTTTGGTATAGCATTGGAAATGTAAATGAGCTAAATACCTAATTAAAAATGGAAAAAAAAGAAGAGAGGTTTAACCACTACCTCTCCTTAGTAGGCTAATTAACCCCCACCCCAAAAAAATGATGGAAGAAAAGAAAGCAAATCCATTCAACATGGATGCAGTGGAAATAATAACTAATAGGGAAGTCTGGTAACCTCTGATCCAAGTTCATCCCCTTTATCATGACTGAGGTTTAGGCTTAAATAGAAAGACAGAGATATAGAAAACTAAACAGTCCTGGTGAAGCTATGGCCACACCCATCACTGACACATCATCATTTAGGCTCTGCTCTCTCTTCAAGAGTGGTCTGACAAGATGATAGAACTCTGACTGGTTTCATTTTTTAGCCAGTACAGATTTCAGCTTCTTCCTTCTTGTAGCATATGACTCCTGAAAAAAAAATTACAATTTCTTGAAGACTGAGGGATTTAGTAGTTATATGGATGAAGAGAGGGGCACATCAGCTCTCTTTGGAACATCTTCCCTCCTGCCAGGACTGTTAAATGGCAGCTTCCAAACAATATATATAACCAATCAAAAATGGTAAGAGAAACAATGGGAACAGGGACTTAGTTACAACCCTGACTGGTAAGTGGCTTTTGCTACTACCAGGGTAACTGATGGACCATCAAGGTGAAAGATAAGATTAGGAGAAGAGTTGGGCAGGGACATAGAAGGTTCAATGAAGGAAACAGGCTCATGAGAGTTAGTTCAGCCATGTAACTAAAATATTCAGTAAGCAAAGAAAACACAACATATCATCAACACTCTGTGGGATAAATATCCAAAGAATCTGTACCATATCATTGAAAATGTCAACTTTTCATCAATCTTTGACAGAAATGAAGCACCAGAGTCTAAGTCAAGTAGAAACAGAAAAATTTAAAAGGCTTGTGATAAACTCATTGAGTTATTAATTTAAACAAACAAAACACAAGAGAAACTTAGCTCCAGATGGCCTTACTGATTGATTTAACCAATTTTTCAAAGAAGAATTAATACTTCTCTGGTTTCATGCTGTGGCTGTAACAAACACCATGTCCAAAAGCAGCTTTGGGGAAGAAAGGATTTATTCGGCTTATGCTTCCCAGACACGGTCCATCACCAAGGGAAAGTCAGGGCAGGAACATGAAATAGAAACCATGACAAAATGCTATACTATGGCTCATTCTCTCTCTTGTTCTCTTCATCATGTTCATCTGGCTTTCTTTTATAATAACCCAGGTCCATCTGCCTACTGGGTTGGGCACTCCCAGCTCAATCATCAGTCATGTTAAAAATCTTAATAGTCAAAACGTAAAGAAGTTATCAAAGGAGAAGGGAGACATGCCCCAAGCATCACAGATCCTAGCTCAGAGAAATTCATAATGACCAACTTTAGCACAGTCTGAAAAAATCTGGGGCTGCTATCAAATATAATTAAATCAAAAGCTTAGCGATAATTCAGCAGTTAAAAGCACTTGTTGCTCTTGCAGGGAATCTGGATTTAGTCCATCACCACATACCAACTTCCAACCACTATTACTCAGGTTGTAGGGAGTCACATCATCTCTTCTAGTGACTGGAAGTACCAAGCACACATATGCAGTGCATACATACATGGAAATAGTCATATGTGTAAAAAAAAAAAAAAGAACAAATTGAGAGAGAAAAAGTGTATGTAGCACATGTGTATGTCATCTTCCAACACAATTGTCATCTAACATTTATACTTTGTCAATAAAAGAAAACAAATAACCACTTAGCCTGACTCTCTGTATTCCTGCCTAGTTAAGGAAGGAAAGGTTTATATATATATATATATATATATATATATATATATATATATATATATATAACAGCATAGAAAGAGTAAAAAACATTTTGTTTAGAAAGTCACTACTTTGCAACTTCCAGTAACATAACAGATTCAAGCAAGAATGCTCAAATTTCCTGTGGTAAATGCTGTCAGGAAACATGTTGTATGCTACCCTGGAAAAGGTGTGATCTTGGTGGTAACATCTGAACAAACATTATAAATATACATGTCATCATGGAAATATCTATTTTCAGTGTGCCAAGAAAGCAAATGTTTTATTTGCCTAGTAGGTTGGTTAATCGGTCAGGTAGTTTGTGAAAGAGGGTCTCACTACATAGCCCTGATTGATGACAAACTTGTGATCATCCTGCGTCAGCCTTCCAAGTGCTGGGACTGCAGTACAGACATGGTACCTCATTTGTAAGCAAGTTTTCAGTAGGAAAGCTCAATGTGATGCACTTCCTGAATTGGTCCATCCATCCTGATGATACAGTGCAATCTGTGAAGGATTCTTACCCCTGCAAAACATTGTGCTGCATCAAAGCATTTAGCTCCTGCTTTTCATATGCTACACAGTCAAAGAGTCAGAGGAGCAATGTGAGGGCCACTGTGAGAAAACAACTCCACCATAAAAGAATGTGATGCCTTCTTTAAGTCAACTGTGTGCCCTTTAAAAGAAGTCAAATTCATAGCAGAAGTGACTGAATACATACAGAAATGAAATGTAGATTGTGTAGAGCATCAAAGGCTCTTGTTGAAAGCAGCAATGATAGCCTTAGAAAACATGCTGACAAGAGTAAATGGGGACCATGTATTAGTTACTGACACAAGATTCTCCAGATTCTTTTGTGTGATAACAAAACTCTGATTCTCTCTAAAGATGTACTTTATTTTTAGGAGATATAGGTTTGTGGTGGTTAATATTGGGTATAAAGTCACCTGGATCTAAAAATCAAGTAAAAGGGGAGGAATACTGGATACTCCTGATGTAAATGTTCTTGATCTTATTATTGGAAGTGGGAAGACTTACTTTAAATGTGGTTGGTACTTTTTGGTGGCAGCCCAGGTGGAAAGAGTTGAAAGAAGCCATTGGGTTTTTTTTTTTTGCCTGATTGCCTTCACTCTCACTGGCAGGTTCGTCTATTCCAGTGGGTCTCAACCTTCCTAATGCTGTGACTCTTTAAAAACAGACCTTATGTTATGGTGACTCCCAAAACATAACATTTCCATTGCTATTTCATAACTATAATTTGGCTCCTGTTATGGTCATTATGTATATATTTGACATACAGATTGTTTGATATGAGAGCCCTGTGGGGAAAAAAAATCATCCAACCCCCAAAGGAATCCTGACCCACATGTTGAGAATGACTTATCTATTCTATGGCCAGTGACCCTGCATTCCATTGCTGGTATAAGAACCTAAGAGATTTGCATTTTGAGTGTGAATTGGAGATCAACAGCCCCTCCCAGGAATCCTCAAAGCAAGCATTCTATGATAGGTTAGGACAGCTGAAGCATCCAGCTGTGTAACAAGACTCGGCGATTACTTGATTATTGCCCTCTGTATTATGAGACAGGATTTTTGGATTACCCAGGCTTCATTGTCTAAGCGCATCTAATACGTCCTCGGTTCATATATACTCTTCCTGTTGATTTTGTTCCTCTCAAGAACCCTGAAAAGTACAATGTTCAAATATTCAGAAACACCATATATTTTTTATATAAAATATTCAGCAAACATGGATATAAGATAGCTAAAGAAGCTAAACCCTGAATGTTTGAATCTATGTGCATAGTGTGGGGGTGTTTCTTATAATAGTCTTTTAACTTCTCCATGTTTACATTTATAATAACAAAAATTTAGAAATCGTTCATCTTTTTCATATCTGTTTTGTGATATTTTATTATTGTGTCAACAGCTTTAAAACTTACCTTATTAAGAATCATGTTATTAAAATAGTAATAATGCCTCTTCTTAATGTTTTAGTAAAGTTTCAGCTTCATTTTAGGGAAATAAATCATAATTTAATACTCAGATGGAATAGTTTTCAGCTAAATGTTGTTAACAATCAAGTGAATAGTGATCTCTGTGAAATTGGATTTGTGTAGTTTCGTTCCATAGTTCCTGATGACTGCTCACTGGTAGAGACACTCTATAGAGAGAGCATGCTAAGTGCTTTGTGTTGAACCTTTCTTATTCTTTACTAAAGCACATTTGAACTATTAATGAGAGAGACTCATAGAAAAAGAAGACAAGCCAGGTCTAATTTTCAAAAGAGTTCTGAGCAATCACTACAGGAAAGGTGAGCGATGGGTCTAGGAACACATAATGCAAGTCTCAGGTATGTTCACTATAGATCCAGGTACTGAACCAGCATGTTAGACCACAGCATATGGGACTGCAATTGGTACAATCAGAACTGGTTTTTCATATATTGTAGCTCATGTGAGGGAGGAGAAAAAGTGGATGGATGAGATGATCTAAGGTAAGCTGGTTGGGCAAGTGCAATTAAACTATAAAGAAGTATGAATTGGATGATGCTGGTGAAAAGAGAGATTGAAATAATGTGGTCTGTGATGCAGAGACAAGTGGCCATCACTTGTGAAGAAACAGATCAGGGGTAAGAGTTTTGAGTACTCAGTAGCCATCACATCAAAGCCATCATCATCCTTGCAACAAGGACATTGACTGAAGAGATAGTTTGCTGGTTGGGATACTCTAAGAGCTGGACACCACTCAATGGAGACAAATTATAAAGAACATAATATATACTTTCACACTGCCCACTAGGAGAGGGGGCTGTGGAAAAAGATGATTGATAGCTGGAGGTTGAATGTTCTTAGATGTCTGGGACAAAAGAAGTATGGTATACTTCCCCATAGAAAAGCAAGAAGGTGCCTGGCTTGATGATTCTGCCAAAGCTGAGAAATTGGGAGAAATTCCTGAAGTTATTGAAGAAAAACAAAATAAAACCTCTATAAAGATACCAGGTCTATAATTATTTTTTAACCAGTTTGCTTTTAAAGATTAGAGATAAAATTGTCTGTAGAGTCCATATCCAGTGGCTAGGCATGCCCCAATTGAGGGATGGGGCCACCCCCATCTCAAAAATAATAATCCAGAATTGCTCCTGTCTAAAGGAAATACGGGGACACAGAGTGGAGCAGAAACTGAAGGAAAGGCCATTCAGAGACTGCCCCACATTGGGATTCATCCCATCTGCAGACACCAAAACTAGACACTATTGCTGATGCTAAGAAGTGCTTGCTGACAGGAGCCTGGTACCCTGAGAGGCTCTGCCAGAACCTGAGCAATACAGATGTGGATGCATGCAGCCAAACATCAGACTAAGCTCAGGGACCCCAATGGAGGAGTTGGGGGAAAGACTGAAGGAGCTGAAGGGATTTGCAACCCCATAGAAAGAACAACAATATTAACCAACCAGACCTCCCAAAACTCCCAGGGACTAAACCACCAGCCAAAGATTACACATGGAGGGACCCACGGCTCCAGCTGCATATGTAGCAGAGGATGGCCTTGTCAGTCATCAATAGAAGGGGAGCCCCCTTGGTACTGTGAAGGCTTAATGCCCCAGTGTAGGGGAATGCTAGGATGCTGAAGCAAGAGTGGGTTGGTGGGTGAGGGAGCACCCTCATAAAGGCAGTGAAGTGGGTAAAAGGGATAGGGCATTTGTGGAAGGGAAACTAGGAAAGGGGATAACATTTAAGATGTAAATAAATAAAACAACCAATAAAATGCTCAATGTACTATATATGCTTAAACTTACTTAAAAAGCAGTTTCCCAGCATTAGCTTTGCAGAGAGAGAAAGAAGAATGAATAATCGCCTGGATTCATTCTCAACTTTTGTCTTAAAAAGTGGAGCCCACAAAAAAAGCTGCGAAGATAAGGTTTGCCACTCAGGGATGAATAGGCAGCAAACCAGACTGATACTGGTAACACTCAGCTAAGGATTTTATGAAATAGGATTCCTCCTTTTTTCCAGCTTCCTTTTCCTAACTTAAGATATTTGATGTATGCAATTGAAAACTGTGTGATAAACACACTGAATGGAGCTTAAGAGCACAGCACTTAGAGAACGAGCATGAGGCCCTGCCTTCCATCCCGAGCACTGACAAAAATAACCATAATTAGTATCAGGTCTGCTAGGTGGACATAGTATTAAATCAACTCCTGTTGACCTACCACTATACCCACTAAAGTATACCTAGTCATTAAATCCAGAGCTTTCCTCACTTGTCTTTTCCAGACACCACAAGGGTCTCTGTGAATAAGAGTTCAGAGGCATCTCAGATAAATAACATAGCCCAAGCCCTTTACAAAGCTGAAACAAAGTTTCTGGTGATGTCTACAGATGGTTGGGGGGGGGGGGGAGGGCGTTGGAGAACTGGATTCCTGATAGCTCATGTAGCTTACAATGGGAAGCATTCGGTCCTTGCTTCTGGCCTTCTAATGGTTACTCAGGTCTTGTCAGCTGGTGCCCATTGGTGCAAGTCACTGAGTGAGACCACGTATGGACTCAGGAGAGAGAAAGAAAACAAACCCAAGTCAAATGCCATCATTGTTCATAACCTACCATTGGAAGTGATAGCTCATCTCTACTTTATCCTATTAGCTACAGCGTCCTCCTGGTTCAATGTGAGAATGGACTGTACTCCACTGGAATACTTGAACGCAGAAATAACCAAGCACCATCTTAGAGGACTATTATCCACTTACCTCCTAGAAATGACATTATGGTTGCAGTTACAGACTAATAAAATAAACACATGATATCCGATGATTACAGAAGAAACAGTGAGTTTGCATGATGCTCAGTGTTAATTCTCAATGGAACAGAATCTAGAATCATCTGAGAGATTACACTTGGCCATTCTTATGGATTACTCTCCTGGCTATGTCAATTAAGATGGGAAGACCTGTACACTATGGGTACCATATTCTCTGGCCAGGATTCTGAACCAGGTCCATGGAGAAAGAGAGCTGCTCGGTAGTATGCACTTACTGTTATCTGCTTCTGACCGTGGGTGTGATGGGACCAGCTGTTTCAGGCTCCTGGGGCCTTAACTTCTTTGCTATGATGAACTATATTCTTGAACTGTGAGTGGAACAAATCTTTTCTCCCACAACTTGCTTTTGTCAGGAGTTTTTTGTTTTTTTGTTTTTTTCACAGAAACAAGAAAAGAAGGTAAGACAGTGTGGAAGCTGAAAATAGATTGTTCATGCTACATGTCTAGTCTCTTCTCTTTCCATTTCAGTTTCTCTTAGGAGAAGGATATGAAGAAGAAATGAGATTAAAGTGTAGACAGGTTTCTTCCAAATATGGAATTTGAAAACTAGCTAAATGCTTCAAGGCATATAAGCACTCAGCTGGGCTGAATCCACAGTGCACTGCAGACCCGGAAGAGCTCGTATTATCTTGAAACAAGTTCAGCCTTAAGTACAGGCTGCTCCTTGTTTTCTGTAACTTAGTTTTCGTGTCCCTTGGGTTCAGATCCAGGATCAGTTGAGACAACTGAAGGGAAAAGCTTCCTGGAAGTCAAACTTACAAGCCTAGTCATGACTCTAGCACACTTAGAAGTCAAGGTCTGAACAGATTTAATTTTATGCTCCTCTCTGTGCTCTTTCCATTACAATCAGAGAGGAAGCCATAATCCATTCCTCCACAAGACAAATGCTGTTTCTCTTTGCTTAGAAATGTTTTGTAATTTAATCACCACCCTTGCTGGCTCTGCATCAGGCTTCATAACAAACAAAAACATTTTTTCTCTGTTGGATTAAAGCTGACACCAGTGCCTGGCAGATTCTAATACTGCACTCTGGACAGCAGCGAATGCTGTCTGGGGCACTCTGAGAAGCATCAGTCAGCCTGTCCTTGGTATATTGTTTCCCATTCGTAGGAAATGGAAATTGAAAAGGCCAGTCATGTATAGAAATACTAATGTGGTCCGCAAAGTGATCTTCATGTTTTTCAGCTAGACAATAGTCTGTGCTCCTGTCCTGCTGGGCTCTCATAGCAGAACTGGCATCCATCATAGCAGCATTACCTCCACCCCACTGTCAGGAGCTCTCTCTTCATCCAGATGAATCCATAATTCTAGAATTAACAGTGCAATGTAACTACGATGCCCAGCATAACATGGTCGTCTCTGGATTTACAGCTAAGTCACCAATGCACAGAGCCTGCTGGAGAGAGAAAAGTGAGATGTGTGTATAGCTGATGTGGCTTTTTACATTGAGCATGAATCTAGGCATTGAAAATAAGCACATAAATCCTGTGCTATCCGTCCTCATCGCAACAGATATGGCCCAAACTGGTTTCTCGAGAGTTTAATTGCAACTGTCCGCTGTGTTCTACAGCATACAAACAGCATCAGAAGGAGATGTTGCCATAATTTCAAATGTGTATCAATGCTTACTGCCCCTGAATGCATTGAGACCACAAGAAAGTGATCCTGGGAGTACCCACCATGACCCTACTGATGCTTCCAATTAATGAAGTCTTATTCTTCACAGATGGCAATTTAATTCCTTTGCAACCCACATCTTTAGTTCCCTGAAGGAGGCTGCCATACATTCACACTACTTAGGTATAGATTTAACAATCAAAGCCAAGTGCCCAGTTATTCAATATTTAAACATAGTTGTTTTTAGTGGTGACTCTTGCAAAGATTTTCCTTCCTCTCAGGGCCACTGTCAATGTGTTTGAAGTTTCTTTCAGTGAGAAGTTGTGTACTTTCTTACTCCACAAAGTCAAAGCTGGGTTGTTCCTGTGTCATCAAACCCACTGAAGCAGCTGAGTTATTATACTGGTGGAATTAATTATTGAAATGAAGACGTGCTTTGTTCTGCTTTAATGGGAAGATAAAAGCCTGAATAATTAAGGATAGTTTTCTATTATACCTAATGTACAATATGTATTCTAAAATAATTACTCAAGTTTGAGAAATTATTTCATATTATCCATTCTTTCATTTAACATAGTTATACATTCATTGGTTTATTTACTCAAAACTATTAATTAATGAATATCTTCAGGTTACAAAACACTATCATGGAAAATGGAAATATAAACATAAAGAAAACATATTTCCTGTCATTTGAAAGCTTTTTAGTCAACAGATCTATGGAATTTCAGATCTTGAAAGTTGGTAGAGTGTTAAATGAGATGTGATTTTTTTTTTCAAAAATCTAATGTTTCTCTGAGAAACATGTCAGTATAGTATATTTTGTTCTGTTCACAATCCAAATTTCATTTAAGTTTAATTTTACTTAATTGAAATCTTCTTTTGGTATTTAATGTTCCATATTGAATAAAACTTAATGTATTTGCCCTACAGCCATCTTAAAGGCTATTGTTTTTCTTTACTTTATGGTTCTTTAGTTCTGTCAACACTGGAAGAAACTAGTCCTTAAGAAGTATAAATGTTGTTTAGTTGGTGGTTCAGTCTCTGGGAGCCCCCAAATCTGGGAGTCAAGGTTAGTTGACTCTGTTAGTTTCCTTGTAGAGTCACTATTTCCTTCAGGTCCCTCAATCCTTTCCCTAAGTCTTCCTCAAGAGTCCCCAAGTTCCTTGGCTGTAGATCTCTCCATCTGTCTGAGTCAGTAGCTGGGTGGTGCTCTCAGAGGACAGTTAGGCTAGGCTCCTGTCTGCAAGCATAATAGAGTATCTTTAATAGTGCAGGGGAATGGTTCTTGCGCATGGGGTAGTTCTCAAGTTGGGCCAGTCATTGGCTTGGTTGGCCCTTCCCTCCATCTTTGCTCCATCTTTGTCCATGCAAATCTTGGGCCACTGTGTCTGGCCTCAATGGGAGAGTATGTGCCTAGTCCTGCAGTGACTTGATACCCAGGGGTGTCCCCCCAGTTCTCAGAGGAGAAGAGAGAGGAAGTAGAACTGTATTTGAGGGACCTAGAAGAGGCAGGGCACTGCATTGCAATGTTAAAGTGAACAAATAAATACACAAATAAAAAGAAGAGGAGGAAGAGCAGGAGGAAGAAGAGTGAATGTTAATAGCATTACCTTGAGAATGGAGAAAAAGCTGGTGTTCCTTAGTACAGAGCTGATTTAAGAAGTTCTTTTGCCTTCTTGAGTTCTTTATATATGTTGGATATTAGTCCCCTATCTGATTTATGATAGGTAAAGATCCTTTCCCAATCTGTTGGTGGTCTTTTTGTCTTATTGACGGTGTCTTTTGCCTTGCAGAAACTTTGGAGTTTCATTAGGTCCCATTTGTCAATTCTCGATCTTACAGCACAAGCCATTGCTGTTCTGTTCAGGAATTTTTCCCCTGTGCCCATATCTTCAAGGCTTTTCCCCACTTTCTCCTCTATAAGTTTCAGTGTCTCTGGTTTTATGTGAAGTTCCTTGATCCACTTAGATTTGACCTTAGTACAAGGAGATAAGTATGGATCGATTCGCATTGTTCTACACGATAACAACTAGTTGTGCCAGCACCAATTGTTGAAAATGCTGTCTTTCTTCCACTGGATGGTTTTAGCTCCCTTGTCGAAGATCAAGTGACCATAGGTGTGTGTTCATTTCTGGGTCTTCAATTCTATTCCATTGGTCTACTTGTCTGTCTCTATACCAGTACCATGCAGTTTTTATCACAATTGCTCTGTAGTAAAGCTTTAGGTCTGGCATGGTGATTCCGCCAGAAGTTCTTTTATCCTTGAGAAGACTTTTTGCTATCCTAGGTTTTTTGTTATTCCAGACAAATTTGCAAATTGCTCCTTCCAATTCGTTGAAGAATTGAGTTGGAATTTTGATGGGGATTGCATTGAATCTGTAGATTGCTTTTGGCAAGATAGCCATTTTTACAATGTTGATCCTGCCAATCCATGAGCATGGGAGATCTTTCCATCTTCTGAGATCTTCCTTAATTTCTTTCTTCAGAGATTTGAAGTTTTTATCATACAGATCTTTCACTTCCTTAGTTAGAGTCACGCCAAGATATTTTATATTATTTGTGACTATTGAGAAGGGTGTTGTTTCCCTAATTTCTTTCTCAGCCTGTTTATTCTTTGTATAGAGAAAGGCCATTGACTTGTTTGAGTTTATTTTATATCCAGCTACTTCACCGAAGCTGTTTATCAGGTTTAGGAGTTCTCTGGTAGAATTTTTAGGGTCACTTATATATACTATCATATCATCTGCAAAAAGTGATATTTTGACTTCCTCTTTTCCAATTTGTATCCCCTTGATCTCCTTTTGTTGTCGAATTGCTCTGGCTAATACTTCAAGTACTATGTTGAAATGGTAGGGAGAAAGTGGGCAGCCTTGTCTAGTCCCTGATTTTAGTGGGATTCCTTCCAGCTTCTCTCCATTTACTTTGATGTTGGCTACTGGTTTGCTGTAGATTGCTTTTATCATGTTTAGGTATGGGCCTTGAATTCCTGATCTTTCCAAAACTTTTATCATGAATGGGTGTTGGATCTTGTCAAATGCTTTTTCTGCATCTAACGAGATCATCATGTGGTTTTTGTCTTTGAGTTTGTTTATATAATGGATTACATTGATGGATTTTCATATATTAAACCATCCCTGCATCCCTGGAATAAAACCTACTTGGTCAGGATGGATGATTGCTTTAATGTGTTCTTGGATTCGGTTAGCGAGAATTTTATTGAGGATTTTTGCATCGATATTCATAAGAGAAATTGGTCTGAAGTTCTCTATCTTTGTTGGATCTTTCTGTGGTTTAGGTATCAGAGTAATAGTGGCTTCATAAAATGAGTTGGGTAGAGTACCTTCTACTTCTATTTTGTGAAATAGTTTGTGCAGAATTGGAATTAGATCTTCTTTGAAGGTCTGATAGAACTCTGCACTAAACCCATCTGGTCCTGGGCTTTTTTTGGTTGGGAGACTATTAATAACTGCTTCTATTTCTTTAGGTGATATGGGACTGTTTAGATGGTCAACTTGATCCTGATTCAACTTTGGTACCTGGTATCTGTCCAGAAATTTGTCCATTTCGTCCAGGTTTTCCAGTTTTGTTGAGTATAGCCTTTTGTAGAAGGATCTGATGGTGTTTTGGATTTCTTCAGGATCTGTTGTTAATTCTCCCTTTTCATTTCTGATTTTGTTAATTAGGATTTTGTCCCTGTGCACTTTAGTGAGTCTAGCTAAGGGTTTATCTATCTTGTTGATTTTCTCAAAGAACCAACTCCTCAGTGGACTTCAGAAAATCAAATAACCCCATTAAAAAATGGGGCTCAGAACTGAACAAAGAATTCTCACCTGAGGAATACCGAATGGCAGAGAAGCACTTGAAAAAATGTTCAACATCCTTAATCATTAGGGAAATGCAAATCAAAACAACCCTGAGATTCCACCTCACACCAGTCAGAATGGCTAAGATCAAAAATTCAGGTGACAGCAGATGCTGGCGTGGATGTGGAGAAAGAGGAACACTCCTCCATTGTTGGTGGGAGTGCAGGCTTGTACAACCACTCTGGAAATGAGTCTGGCGGTTCCTCAGAAAACTGGACATAGTACTACCGGAGGATCCAGCAATACCTCTCCTGGGCATATATCCAGAAGATGCCCCAACTGGTAAGAAGGACACATGCTCCACTATGTTCATAGCAGCCTTATTTATAATAGCCAGAAGCTGGAAAGAACCTAGATGCCCCTCAACAGAGGAATGGATACAGAAAACGTGGTACATCTACACAATGGAGTACTACTCAGCTATTAAAAAGAATGAATTTATGAAATTCCTAGCCAAATGGATGGACCTGGAGGGCATCATCCTGAGTGAGGTAACACATTCACAAAGAAACTCACACAATATGTATTCACTGATAAGTGGATATTAGCCCCAAACCTAGGATACCCAGGATATAAGATATAATTTGCTAAACACATGAAACTCAAGAAGAATGAAGACTGAAGTGTGGACACTATGCCCCTCCTTAGATTTGGGAACAAAACACCCATGGAAGGAGTTACAGAGACAAAGTTTGGAGCTGAGATGAAAGGATGGACCATGTAGAGACTGCCATATCCAGGGATCCACCCTATAATCAGCATCCAAACGCTGACACCATTGCATACACTAGCAAGATTTTATTGAAAGGACCCAGATGTAGCTGTCTCTTGTGAGACTATGCCGGGACCTAGCAAACACAGAAGTGGATGCTCACAGTCAGCTAATGGATGGATCATAGGGCTCCCAATGGAGGAGCTAGAGAAAGTAGCCAAGGAGCTAAAGGGATCTGCAACCCTATAGGTGGAACAACATTATGAACTAACCAGTACCCCGGAGCTCTTGACTCTAGCTGCATATATATCAAAAGATGGCCTAGTCGGCCATCACTGGAAAGAGAGGCCCATTGGACTTGCAAACTTTATATGCCCCAGTACAGGGGAACACCAGGGCCAAAAAGGGGGAGTGGGTGGGCAGGGGAGTGGGGGTGGGTGGATATGGGGGACTTTTGGTATAGCATTGGAAATGTAAATGAGTTAAATACCTAATAAAAAATGGAAAAAAAAAAAAAAAAGAAGCTCTTTTGCTGGGAGACTACCAGGCCTGGAATGCATTGAAGCTAGACACAGCATTGAATGTAGAGATAGCTTTCAGGACTGATGGTCTCGGGATGTAGTTTGAAAGACTGATGAACTCTGGTCTTTTATCTCTCTAATTATACTGAAAGCTTAAGCAGCTGGCTTCTAAAAGAAATCTAAAAATGTTCTTGCATATTCTGTGGTTAAAAACTGGCTTGGGCAATTCATACCTGTTACTTAACAGCAGGGGATTAAGTAAAGGATTAATTGCTAAGGGCTCCCTACTCTCTTGACCAGAAGCCTCCCCTCTCACTTGATGGGTGGAAAAGAGGTTTGGAGCAATAAATTTTTATTGAACCAAGAGAAGAGAGTCATACCCTCAGTAGGAAAAACTTTTACACAAGCAAATATGCATAAACTCACATACATTTATATAAATACACATCCATGCATACATACTCATACAACTTCATGCTCTCCTGTTGAGCCCAACTACTTACTTATCTCATATTTACATACTTACATACACACATCCATACTGACATATTCATATGGAACAAAAGCCCAAGCACCAGTGCAGAAAGAACTCACTCTCACTCATTATAGATAAAAATGAGCTCTAATCTTTACTGCATGAAGAAAGAAAACACTTCTACATTTTTATTTCTAAATGACTTGAACCCAAGTCTGTGAGAATAAAAGCTTTGTCTTACTTAGTAAGTAAAGAACTGTTCCATCCCGTGGTAAAAAGAAACCTGCCTGCTCCTTCTGCTCTCTCTGCAGCTTCCTCTTTCTCTCTCTTCATATCTTTCTTATGCTCTGTTAAATTTTGTTATACCTTATTTTCTAATTATCCTTCTGCCCCTAGCATGATGTCATTACTAATTTGTGTACCATTTTGGGGAGAATAAATCACAACATTCCAAACATCTTTCCTTTTTTTTTTTTTTTAAGTTCACTAAAAGCTCAAACATAATTTCAAATCATGGATTTAATAAGAAGTCTACAACAGAAATGTTTACATGTGCTTCCTTAAGTGTAGTTATCTAACTAGACATTTATTTTATTTATTTATTTTTTGTCGTCACTATTTCCACAGGTTCATTGAAAGTTAAAAACCATAATTTTTTTGACTAAGTTAGCATTGAAGTTTGGTATAGATAAGCCTAGTCAATATTATATCTTCTGTCCTTGCACCTACATCAAATCATTGTTTTCTTTTATGGCCTTTGGTTAATTGTTTTATAGCCTCTAGGAATGTGTCCCTAAGTTGTAAATGCCTGCTATCTATCTCAGAAGCAATTAACTCATGACACATGAAGACTGGCAGAGTTCTAATTGCAGTTTTATATCAGTGACAGCTTGAATAGCAGTCCTGTTATAAAGGGCTTAATGATGAGTAATGTAATTGTAGGAATTCTTATAGGATTATCATTAGGAATTTAGAAATCTTCTGTGTGTCTATACAGCATCACTACAAGATAGTATATCTTCATTGATCTAAAGAAATCTGCCCAATAGGATCATCTAATGTTCAGGGATTATTTAATATTCATTTTATAAGTACAGAAAAGGCGTATCAGTTGCAGTAATCATTTCCTGACTTTTCACCTTTGGTCTTGCCTTCCAAAGACTCTTTGATTGTATTTCCATGGTGAAACTTCTCTGGAAGATCGCCTGATAGCTTTTAGCCTTTGCTAGACGGCTCCTGGCTGACATTCTTTCATTTTTCCATTAGTTGACATTAAGCTTGTGCTGTAGACAAACCTCAGTCGGGTCCTCGATCTGCAAGAAAACTCAGTGTTCTGGTTACATGTGAGCAAGGAGTTGGTGTGGATGACACACAAATACTGACACAAGGTAGTGTGGTATCTGGATGTTATTTTTCCAAGCAAGTACCAGACTTTTAATACAGAAGAAAAACAAGAAAATTAGGCGAATACATCTGCCAAGGTATATTGACATAAAACAAACAAACAAAAAAATGTATACATAAAAAGCTAGAGGGAACCAGGCCATGTTTACAACTGAGAATAGGAACAACCCTTAATTAAGATCAGCTAAACACAGGAGCCAGGTGAGTGGTCTGTTGTTAAACCCACCACCAGGGGTCCTTTAGTAAATACCTGACTATGCTATTCCTCTGGGCCTACTGAAAAACCTGCACTAGGGGAATTCCATTCTACTAGCCCTTTCATGAATAATACTACAGTTCCTCCTAAAACTACAACCAACCTTTTTCCTAGGCCATGGTAAATTCTTGCATATGGGAGTCACTTGGCTATTGTTCTAGGTATTTACTGTGTAGACTAGTCCTGAGATTACTAGCTCTATTCAAGTAAATTGTAATACCTGATTTCTTTAACTGTCTCCTTTACAATACTAGAGGTAATTCTGAATGTTACTGAAGAGGTAATATTCTCACTGAATTCCAAGCCCAGGGTCAGCTCAAGGACTGCCTAGAACATTGGAACACTGGTGAAGGCTAATCTAACTTAGCTATATGTCAAAATCAATCTTTAAAGGCACTTATAATAAAACAATATTGGAAGAAAGCACACAGATTCATACACCTGACTAAAGCAAGGACAGATTTTGAGCATTCATTATACAGGATGCCACAGTTCCAGGAGACTAAGTTTCCATGAACTTTTAGCCTCCGGACTGCATCCAAGCTTTTGGGCTTGTCACTCAAGTCACTACTGGAGTGGATGTGGCAGCTTGGACATTCTTATTATGGTAGTACCTTATATACTGAGTGAGAAATCAGTTAAAACTTCATGGGAAGTTAAACAATTCCTCATTTTGATTCAGGCATGGTGTTGTTGCTCAGACATGAACACAATAAGAAAACCTCAGTACCAAGAGTGAAATGTAAACATCTCCCTGTAGGAAATTGAGGTATCTGTGTTTTCAATCTGGTGTTGCACTCTGCCCGTTGCCTAAGACAGCTACTCACCTTCAGTCCTGGATTCAGCTGTGCTTCCTCTAATATTTCTACCACCACCATCTCCTCGGGGCTTAAGTTAATAACTTAATTGACCAAGAGCTATGTGAAAATGATAACAACACATACATCTGTAGGAATAATGCTAATTCTTCCTTGGTCAGGTCTGGTCCTATCAAATGATCAATGATTTTTGCTATTTTATTGTACTGGCTGATTTTGTGTGCTAACTTGACACAAGCTGGTGTTACCATAAAGGAAGGAGCCTCAGTTGAGGAAATGCCTCCATGGGATGCAGCTGTAAGGCATTTTCTCAATTAGTGAACAAGGATGCAGGGCCCAATCCATTGTGAGTGGTGCCATCCCTGGGCTGGTAGTCCTGGGTTCTGTAAAAAAGCAAGCTGAGCAAACCAGGGGATACAATCCAGTAAGCAGCAATGCCCCTCCACACCCGTCCCTGCCACCCTCCATGGCCTCTGCATTAGTTCCTGGATCCAGGTTCCTGCCCTGTGTGAGTTCCAGTCCTGGCTTCCTTTAGTATTGAATAGCAATGTGGAAATGGAAGCTGAATAAACCCTTTCTTCTCCAACTTGTTTCTTGCTCATGGTGTTTCATTGCAGCAATAGAAACCCTGAACAAGACAATTGTTTTCACTGATCCTTTATTATTTATTGTGTTCCCGTCCTTCAACTTATCAAATATATGTACAAATATTAAATACAAAATTTAAATTATTGGTTTAAAAAGAAGCAATATTTAAATTCTACTTCCTGACTTCAAAATGTGTGTCATCTTATTTTTAACGTTTTAAGTTCTTCATATGCATGTGACTATGCTCATGCCTTATGTGTATAAGTCAAAGGATAAAGTTATATTCACCATTTTATTTGTTTGCTTGTTTCAAACAGTGTCTCTTTACTGCCTGAAATTTGACAAGTAGGCAAGGCTGGCTCACTATGGAGATGTAGGCATTGTCCCATCTCAGTCTCCTCAGTAGTGAGATTATAAGCATGAACCACCAAAGTTTTTTGAACTGAACTCAGATCCTGAAAGTTTATTTTATGGCAAGGCTCGCAATAATTGACAGGTGTTTATTTAACTCATTGACCTGGTTAATCAATTAGGTCAAACTGGCACTGATGGAGTATCAATAGAAGACTTCTATACATTTGAATGTTCACAGGGGCAAAGACTAGATCACTATCTCAATGTATCAATATATCAATAGATCTCTACCTCAAATATATCTGTGGTCATATAGGAACTTCTTAGAGAAATAATGCCAGGTAAAATTTCAAAGAAAATTTTAGAACATTTTTTACATATGGCAAGGGTGATTTTAAATCCCAATTATTTTACACTAATAGGATATAGGGAGTTTTATGAAGGCTTTTGTTTTGATAGCATAGGGAATAATTAAGGAATAACAAAAGTATATATGCTGAGCAATTGGAACTCATATTGTAGCACAGGACCACAGTACTATTTGAAAATGGGGGCCTATGATATAGTTTCTTTCACAGAAGAACTCTAGACAATAAAATTACCTAGTAATTAAGTGATTTTAAAACTTTTAAGATGATAACATTAATTTGTGAAATGGTCATCCTATACATTACAACCATTATGTGAAATTTTGATAGAGAAAACAAGATATTTACACAAATGTAAAGTGTTATTTTCCTCCGTTGTTTACTCATTCAAGGGAAATTGTATTTCTGAAGCTAAATGAAGGAAGTCTGCCCTATCCAGGCAATCAAACACAGCACTGAAGATGGTGATATGCTGAGCTAAAACACAACTGGTGAGATGGCAGACATGCTCTTCCAAAAAATACTTAACCTGAGTCTAATAGTGAGAAAGACTCATGGGCAGAGCACAGAATACTCTACGATAAAACTGGTCTAGTCTCTGTGTAAACTCACCACCTTAAAATGATGTGCTTATTGAAAGAGAAAAATAGGTTCTGTTCTAGACTCAAAATCAATAGAGATGCTCTAAATAAAATGTATAAACCATGACTGGAAATTGGAACACTAGATGAGATGGCTTGTGTTAAGCAGAACACTGAACCCTCCTAATTCCTAGAACATATGAATATGAGGAAGCAGGAATGAAATTACAAATCATGCTACATTATCCAGGTGAGTTGAATGTATCACGGTGATCCATTAAATGATTTTGTCAAAGGCCTGGATCCCAATTAATAGATTGAAAACTTGAAAAGTTACTGTATCATTAGAGCTCTCGCTTAGTTGATAGGTCAGTCCACTTACAAATACATAATTGACTAAAATATTCAAAGTGGTAAACTGTGAAAGGTGAAGCCTACTAGAAAAAGTGCATTGCTAGGGGCCTGCCATTGAGGGGAATGTCTTCTTCACAGCTTCTCTGCTTTCCCCTGCCTCCCCACCTCTCTCTGCATTCTGGATCCCATAAGGTCAGCACTATTTTCTTCCATGTTCTTTTGTAATGATATTCTATAGTAGCATGAACCAAAAATGATAGAGCAAACCAGGTAGTAACTAAAACATTTGAATGTGAAACTTGGGACAAATCTTTCTTCTTTTATGTTGATTTCCCTAATATTTTGTTGCAATGGCAAAAACATTATTAATACAGAAAGTGAAATAGCAGTGTCATGATAATAGAATGTAAGAAATACTTGACTGTGATTTTGACAGTGGATATGGGATGAGTCAATAGATATAAGTACATAGAGTTGAGGGAATATAACAGAAGAAAATATTGTATCTCTCTGAGATTGCATAAAGGAATGCAATATTACTGACAGTTTAATTTTAGCCCCCAAAGAATCATGAATATGCATTGTATTTTGTCACTGAATTTCAGGTGGCTTGTCATAGCAATTGCCCTAGTCAACCTTTCTTTCTGTTATGGCAATGTGCCTGACATAAACAACTTAAGGAGAGTACTCCTTATTTTAACTACAAGTACAAAGGTCTCACTGTTCCTGGTTCCTTTACTTCTAAGTATGTGAGAGGAAGCACATCATTGTGAATGGTATACTTCAAAGAGGCTGCTCATTTCACCACAGACAATAAGCAGCAAGTAGTACAGGAAGTGGCCAGGGCAAGAGACAATCTCTGTGTCCAAGCTCTTGCTGACCCACTTTATCCAAACATGTCTCAAATTGTATATTTTGTACAATCTCCAAATAATGACACAGTACTAAGACACCATCAATAGACTAACCTATGGATTGGGTCAGAGGTTCTTAGTAGTCTACCATAAGAAAATGAAGATTCTAATAAGAGAGTCTATAAGGGATATTTCATGACTTACAGAAATTATGACATCAAATATTGAGCTCAGCTTTAACCAATATCTAAAACTGTGGATTTGGAAGTAGTTGATAGGCTGAAAGTTGGTGCACTTTAAACACATCATTGAAAAAAAAAAACCAGATTGCCTCAAAAGGTCTATTTTAGAAACATATATGTTGAAGGCTCTGCATATGAGCACCAGAATATTAAAGGATCCAAGCTTTGGCAACTAGAAGAAAGAAGACATTGGTTTATGGTTTAAAAAAAAAAGTTCAACAGATTTTATATATATACACACATACATATATGAATGCTCATCAGCTCATCAGCTAAGGAGATTTATAAGCAAAATGCTGAAGATGAAGCCAGAATTTCTTTCTCAGATCTCATAGGAAACAGAAATTGTAGGAGAAATTATGAGTAAAAGGAACTAAAAAGTTTGGTGATCTGAGAAATTTCAAGTCTGCTTAGATCCACAGTTTGCAACCTGTGGGTCATGAGCTCTTTGTGATATCCTACCTATGAGATTTACATTACGAGTCATAGTAGTAGCAAAATTGCAGTTATGAAGTATCAATGAAATAATTTTGTGGCTAAAGGTCACTACAACATAAGTGACTATATTATAGGATTGCAGCAGTAGGAAAATTGATACCCACTGGCTTAGGTCTTCAAAGCACTAAAATTAGAAACTGCAATGTCAATAACATGTGTCCCTGAAAGAAAGTTAAGAGAGTGGCTTCCTGATGGCACTCTATGCCTGTATAGGTAGGTATGTGACTAACCCTACTCAAACATCAAAATGGAAGGCAGAAGCCTTTTTATTCTCTGTGACACAAGCCAGAGGCATATAAGCTTCCGAAAATCTCATGCCAGCAAAAAAATTTTCAGGGGGATGTTGTAGAATCCATGACTCTTCTCACAAATAGAGCTTTTTCTATTCTGTTTGTTGCTAGACTCACAAGCACTTAGAATAGTGCTATGTCTGGTGGCCTCAACGTAGGATATGACAGAGCATACCAAAAAACATGCATGTGAGCTGTACATCTAGAAAATCCAATGCTTGTCTAGTTCGAGAAAGAAGGGTTAGACAAAGCTGTCTTGTCAAAGTCCTTTGGTCTTTCTCTTTCTACAATAGGTCTGGTATTTCAAAATCAAAGCCTATAATGGAACCTTTTGTTCCTATGTGTTCTGTTTGTCATCCTGTACTGGAAGTAGTGAATGAAGGCCACTCAAGATTAATGAGTCAGGGAAGAGATGAGTTACATAATGATAAGCAAGGGGGGAAAGGTAAATAGTATCCATAAAATATTCTCTACAAATATTAGCATGACATGATAAATTAGGTACCAATACTATACCAGAAACAAAGAAGGTGGTAAGGAGAATCTTGTATGTAGTGGCTCTTTTGCAACATTCCTTAAGAACTCATTGTCAACTGCCTGGAGAAAAAATGGTGAAAAAGAAAAGCAGCCGGTGTAGTAGCCATCAGTGACATATAGTAGAACAAGCAGACATCAAATTCTGAAATAAAACAGGTCAAGCTGGAGTTCATCTGAGATTTGTACCTCCTGCTCGGGTGGTCTGAGCAGTTATGCCAGTTGTCTTTGCAATCATTTGTTAATTTGTAGGATGAGGATGATAAAGCAGACTCCACAGCTGGACCATGAAAGTGAAATGAGATACTGCATATAAAGTCCTTAGCACTAAGCCATCATTTGTTGGATTTTGATTGCTGTTAAGCAGTTATCAGCTATTTTGTATAGGGCAGAGTTTAAGTGATGACAAAATGGAAAAACTCTATATATGGGGAAAATAGACATGGGGGATGAAATAAAGATTGCGCCCACCTGGACGTGGCAGTGAGTGAATTACACAGGAGGATCAAGGTAGGGAAAGGAGAGAAATCACTTGCATATGCTGAGATTGAGATCCAGTAGCATACCCCTGTTAGCTGCTAGAGGAACCTGTGGTAAGACTGGGTGTCTTCTACTCTTTCCAGTAAATACTAATACATGCTGAATTGATCTTTCTACTGCAAAGCCTACTCAATGAAAAGACACTAATCACTGTCAAACTTAAATAGCTCCAAAAATGTCAGGATGCAGAGCTAATTAAAATGGGGAGTTATTTTTAAGCATTTTCTCAGTGGTGGGAAAAAAATCCTAGGAAATTATACATTAAAGTGCCAAGAACTCTAAGTCATTCCATTCTTTAATTGTCCGATTGTAGACGAGAGGCTTGTGAACCTACAAGACATTGGAGTGAGATTGAGGAGTGACACCCATCACCAAGTGAGATGTGCATTGTGCTTTTCATGTTCCATTTGGAAGAACTTAGATATACGAGGTCTCCAGAGCACAATTGTCACTGGGGTTCTTCTCTGGTTTGGTATAAAGATGATGTTGGTTGGAGCTGAGATTTAAGAAACAGCAGAAAATGGAGATAATCTGGAGGTCCAATACTGAATGCTTTGCTTTCTAAGTGCAAGGCTGAGCTGATTCTATGTGACTGGGAAGGCCACTCAATGGCACAGCTCAGAACCATTTTAACCAATTTATAAATTCCCTTTGACTCTGAATTTTTTCCAATTGAGTACAAGGATGAAGGAATTGTCTGGAATAGACTACCTTTATTTGCCTTGCCACCTCCACGAAGCAAAAGAATAAGTCTCACAGGGGGCCTGCTACATAAGAGTGAAGTTGAAATGAGATTGTGGTTCTGGAAATCACTGGAAGAAGCCTTGAGTGACAATTATTTTTTGTAAGCCAGAAGAAGTTATAAATGACACCAGGAAGAATTAAGGTCCCTGGGACAAGTTGGCAGGGTTTTCATTCCTCTCAACATACTGTCTGGGCCCAAATCACACTAAAGCATGATTGGCAATGCCTGTAGTCTACCTGGTCTCAAGACGAAGATCACATCCATCAGACACTCACATTAGAGAAACTGATGCTCCCCGGAGATGGATGCATGCTCTGATGAGGTTAGCTACCAGGAGTCTTCAGCCCTGTGCTCTCCTTTTTCATATTCAACATACTCCAAGGGCAATGTAAAGATTAGGAATAAATCAGCCACTTTTTAAATCATGGCCTGTGAATACCACTAATATGTAAACATCTATGGGAAATCACCTTGATTCATAATATTATGCATACTGGGTGAATGGCTCAATAACAGGAACTATTTCAGATAGAGTGCTAGGCATCATAGGTGCAGCAAGCACAGTGAATGTCCCATCCATAAGGAAACAGAGCACCTCTGCACACCAATGGGGACTGTTGTTCATGTGCTCTCTCTGTGTGTTCACTGCCTCTTAATTATGCAAATGGCCTTTTAAGACACAGAATAGGAGCATATTCATGAAGGAACGAATAAAGTCTTGCTCCTCCTTCAATAATTTTTGCTTTGCAAAAGAAGGAACTGGACATCCAGGTGAGGCTATCTCCTTCATAGGTCACTGCAAGCAACACAAGAAAGACAACACGAAGAAGGAAAAGAATGGCTAGCTGTGATCACTTTTCCCAGGTTAGAGAACACCTCACAATGAAAACTGCTTCCCCACTGCCCAGATCAACATTACAAAGCCCATGAAATAAACACACTATAGAGATTCTGATTCTGGCTAATTTGGATTGTCAACTTTCCCTATAAGGGTTGTATCTATCTGTCTATTTCCAGCACTAAAAATGCACCAACTATTGCGAAAATTAAGCACTTCCAAATCATGTCAAAATGCAAACTGAATAATAATAGCTAACATTTATTAAGCACCCTCTCTGAGCCAGGGACGGTGCTAAGAAACAATTCATTACAGTGCCTGCTGCTGTAGTTACTTCATAATTTAGTCCTCACAAACACCTCCTGCGGCATTTGTCCCCCTCTTTGTAGATGAGGGAATATTAATACTGATTATTAAGCAGTTTGCTCAGTTACATATTTATCTAGAATGTGCTTGCAGAGATGTATTGCCAATGTCAATTTTGCATTCCTGACCAAATCCAATTGATCACTCACGTCAGTTACCCAGTAACCAGTTGTATGCCATTCCCTGAATTGGGTGGTGATCAGCCTCTGTCTGTAGAGATCAATGGAGTCTGAATATTTCCCTTTAGCAGTTTGTAATGCCAAGTAAGATTGGAGGTGATTAGTGAATAAGAAACACTTTCAATAATGGCACACAGCAGAATGAACAAGGAACCCATCCTCCTTACAATCTTCACAGAGTACCACCAAAACACAAAGAATAACTAAAGCTATTCCTTCCATGGTCAGGCTAAGTTTAAGCTCTTTCATCCCCCTATGCACTGTCTAAAGATGAGTGAATGTAAGCTAGATCTCATTTGTGTTTGCAACACCGATGAGATCTCTAGTCTCTGAAGGCAGTCTAGTTTACCTAGCACAAAATTCCTTGAGAAAACATCCCTTCAAGAGTGCTTTCCCTTTGACTACACAATTTTGCTACTCTTAACATCTTACTGATGAACTTGGCTTCCTTGGGAAAATCAAGAAGAGGAGGAAAAGGAGGAGGAAAAAGGAGGAGGAGAAGAAGGAAAAGGAGGAGGAGGAGGAAGAGGAGGAGGAGGAAACGGTGTGCCTACTGTTGAACAGGAAGTTCCAGGGTAGCATATGAGTCTTAAAACAATAACTTAAGGAAAGGAGTTCTAAAAATGAAGATTTAATGAGTGAGTTTCCAAAAGGAAACAGAAGGAAGGAACACTCTATGGTATCCATTGCAAAGAACCATGCTCTCCCTAGGACTCTACCACCATACAGAACCTCCATGAATCTGAGCATGCATCCTTCCTAGCTGGCATATCATGAGATTTTTTTTTTTCGTTGACACATGAACACTACACAGGGCAAAGATTACCTAAGTTTTGGACCTCGTCAGATCAGTGGTATAGATTACTTAGGAGACAAGGAAAGTATTCTTTGGCTTTCTCTTCCATACAGGTACTTCTTGGGTTTTCTCAGCTACTAACTCCTGTTCAGTCATCAGTCAGCATGCTCTGGGAGCGCTGAGCACTAGACCATGTGGCTTCCCTGGAGGGGTGAAAATCCCCCAGGCTATAACTTTATCTGTTCAACTTTCTCCTCTCCCTGACTCTCTGGTTACTGAGCCACAGAAGTCTGTCATCTGTGCCAGATTTATAATGGACAAGAAGCCAAGTAACTCATACATTCTCATCATGTTATGTAGATACAATGATGGTAGCTTCAATAGATGTTCAGAGATACTTAGTTTTTATTTTCACAAAACTTGAACTATCACAGGCTCTCAAAGAACACAGTAAAGATTAAATAGATAAAATTATCCTTAATGTGAAGCTGATAACCAATGCCTTTGTTCCTTTTCTTTATTTTTTAACAGTTTATTTCTTTTTAAATACTACAATGACACGATATAATATCCACCTCATTTTACATTATGTCAGAGCTATAAATCTGAACAGAGCCAAATCTAACTAAATTTGACTTTCTAAGTAAAGAAATCAACCCAATTTTGCATCAATGGTTAAATTTTTTCTATAAGGGAACAGATAGCTTTTAGCCTTTGTGAGTCAGTCTCTGTCAGGCTATTCATCTTTTGCCACTGTAGCAGGCTGGCAGGCACTAACAATGTATGCCTGTTTGGGAATAGTTTTCTGCCAGTAAAGATTTATTGGGATAAGAAGGTACCAATCAGGATTTAGGTAATTTTTTTTCAATCATCAGATATATCACACTGGGTGTTTGAAATGAAAGAATAAAGATACAGTTATTGGGTACATATCAATTGTTGGTCAAAGAAAATAAAAAATCAGAGAGGACTTTAGCAGAAGAGAAGATTAGCAGAAGAGACGAGAAGAAAGAAGGTGAAAATTTGAAGGGGCCTGGAGATGTAGCCCAGTGCTAGACTGCTTGTCTAAAACACAACTTCCCTGGGTCTGATCCCCAGACAATCAAAAACAATAAGCAATAATGAATCTTCTGAGGGAGGGCATTGAGGGACTATGTCCTACCTTTCCTGATCAAAGTCCCTTAGGCTCTTTGTTTTTGGTTTCCTCATCTTGAGTGTCTATGAGATAACCCTGTATTTCTCAGCAAGATCCTTCAGCTTAACTTGAATGGCCTCCTTCACATCCCACGTCTCAATGTCAAATCTATAAACCAGACCACTTGTTCTGTGGGGTTTCCCATGGCTCTTTCACTCAGAAGTGTGTGACAACATACAAGTAGCATGGTATGGGCTGAGCACATTATATTTAGAAATATATATATATATAAACATATATACATACACACATGCACACACATATGCATGAAACAAACATTTTTTAAAAAGACCATGAACTTGACGAAGAGTGGAGCTGAGAATATGGAAGGGATTGGAAGGAAGAAAGAGAAAGAAGAAATGTGATTATATTGTAAATTTTAAAAAAATAGATTTTTTTTAAAAACAATGAAAATAAAATATCCCAAGCATCCTCCCCAGCCTAAACCTCAGAACACAGAGCTTTTTAGCTGAGTTTATCTGTGTGAGGTGACTTGGGCTATGTATTCTTATAGTGCAACCTTTCCTATCCTTACCTAGAGCTAATGGACTTTAAAAGAAGACACAGTTATCCAGGGTAGGTAGAAGCTTTGCATCAGACCCAGCTGTCCTATTGGTTTTAATACACACATGTCTGATGATCAGACTCTGTGCTTCTATGAACAGTCTTTCCCCTGAATCTACAATTTTGATGTTTCAGACCCAGACAGGAATTGTCAGGGTACTGCCCCATGAGGCTCCACCATGAGTACTGTTTATTCTAAATCTGGTACCAGGCCCTCAGTCTCTTGTGAATCTCCCAGATCCTCTGGGGCCCTCTTCTCATCTCCAAACCCTAGGGCAAGGTTGGGAGCCCACTCCCTTATCCACAAGAATGGTCCATCTATATCAATGACCTCTTTCTGGAAGAGAAACTGAAGGGCATAGACAGTCACTTGCCTTCGTTACTCTTCTTCCCAGAACCATAGGACTCATTTGGTTCCATAATGGTTTCTAACCCACCTAAAGCTAACTTTAGCTGTCTTCTTACTCTATAGAAGCTTTATCAGACAATTGAGCACAGAAGGCTCATACTTGGTACCTATATCTAAACTGGGGACTCTCCAGTGGAAGTAGATTGTCTCTTAGTCCTATTTTGTAGGTGCTATAACTGTATACACACACATACACACACATACACACACACACACACACACACACACACACACACACACACACACACACACAAAGTTGGGGTTAGTGTAGGGAAATTCCTTGTCCCCAGAAAGTTATCAAAGGCAGAAGCCAGATCCCAACTATGACCTTTACAGTTGCAACAAGCCGTCTGTTGCTCTAGCTTGCTGGAATTGAAAACAGTAATATAGATATCCTGGAAGGTAAGACTTTAAGAGTGTAACATTCTCAGAAATTTTTAGTTCATTGGGTAGAATCAGCAGAAAGGGAACGTGGGTATATTTTTCTTCATTTATCACACTTTATGTATTTATGTATTTATTTACTTATTTATATGTTTTGTCACTGTGCTATGTGTGCATGCACATGTGTGTTGTATATGTATAAGTGTACTTGTGTCACAGCATGCTTGAAGGTCAAAAGACAACTTTTTGGAGCCAGTTCTCTCCTTCTATCCTATGGGACTCAGGGATTGAACGCCAGTACTAAATGAGGTATAGTTTCCAGGACATTTCTATGCAAGCTCATGATTCCAAACACAAACAAACAAAACAAACAAAAAGCAAAAACAAGCAAACAAACAAGCAAGCAATCAAACAACAAATCCTGGAAAAGGTCACAGAACAAGAAAGAAGTCAAATGTGAATGATACCCTGAGCCTCAGTGACCTCATATAAGAATATTTGGGAAGAGGAAGGTCTCTAAGAATCTTACAGAACTGGGTCTTTGAGTTAATGGCAGGGCATGGGTGGTGATTGAAAGAAAGTAGGTGTTGTTAGAAGGGGGAGGGGAAGAAAGCAAATAGTGAGTCCTGGGGAACAAAGAAATATTCAAAAGTTAAGCGACAAGGCTGGCTCAGAGGGGCCTGATTGGACATAATAAAGAGAAAGGAAATATTTCAGTGAAATCAAAACTTGTGGCGTGGTTTCATAGAGGAGTATGTTTTATGTGTAGTGTCAGAATTTTGAATGTGGTACAAGATATTCAGAGAGAAGGCCAAATATGAAGAAAGACAAAAGCCTGATTGAGCTTCTAGGAGATGAATAAACCTGGTGACATCTTCAAATTGAAAAAAATAAACAAACCCAACACCGTAGCCCAGATAGATGCCCTTCTGTCTGGAGAGAAGGGACTGTACACACTTGCTGTGCTTCAGAACCTTTGCAAAAATAATTTTTATCATTATTCAGTAAAAATTTGGATAAAAGTATAGGTTTGCAAAAACAAAAACATGTTTATAAATATGAGGGGTACCTCTATTTTAAATTCAAACTCTTAGACCCTTAGACAATTAAACATGATTCTACAATAAAAAAGGAAAGAATATTGACCACCATTTACTGTTTCTCTAGATGTAGGAATATCAAGATAAAACAAATTAAACACTCTAGAAAAACACCTTGCAATCTTAAAGTTTAATTCCATTTACTCTTGTTAAAGATGACTAGATATTTATCTCTTCTTAGCTATATATTAAAAATTAGACTCCAGTGGGAAAAATTCACAGTGTTTTTTATATTATGGATCAGTATGCTTAGTCAGCATTGAAAAAGTGAACAGCATTAATATTTTGCCAATAAAGAGTAATTACAGGAACATGAGAGATGGCTCAGCAGCTAAATGTACTTTCTGCTTTTCTAGAGGACTGGACTCTGGTTTCCCGCACCCATTTCAGACAACTCACAGTTACCTGTCACTCCAGCTCCAAGTGATCTGAGACCCTCTTCTGGTGTCAGCAGGCATGCACACACACACACACACACACACACACAAACACACAGAGACACACAAAATGAGGTGTAGCCTCTCATTTCTTCTTTGCTACTAGCAATATTAGGTTCAAGAGTAAAGAACCTGCTAAAATATAAGTTGAAGCAATACTCTGGTGTTATATGGTTTGTCGTACAATATGGTTTTCCATTTACTTTCCAAAACCGAAACACAATACAAGATAACATAGCAGGTTATATTATTACCTACAAATTTATAGTAACTTAGATACCAAAGACCAAAACTTCCTAATATTAGAACTAGTCATTTTTCATGAGACTATACCTATAAAAGCAAACTGACCAAAAGGAATACTAAAATTAAAAGATAAATGGTAAATACCAAATAAGACATTACATACAGTATAAAATCTGTAGTTACTAGACTAAATATGTATTCAACTTGTTAAAAATATGATTTTTAGTTTTGTTAAATGCCTGCTTATCTCATCCTCTACCTTTACATCTTTAGGCCATGCTGTATAAACAATGCATATATATTGTTTTAAGCAGCTGCTGAGATCCTGATTCATTTCACACATCTGAGGACGGCCCAGGACTTAGATTTCCTTTCTCCCTTCTTCTGTTTCTACTTCAAATCAGACATGGAGGAAAATCAATAAAGAGCAAGTCTTCTCCTTTGGGCTTCTGGAACCTGCTGAGGCTTGTGTGCTATGTGTCTGTGGGCATAAAGTACACACACACACACACACACACACACACACACACACACACAGTCCTAGCCAGTCCCAGATTCTGAAATATTTAGCTCCTAGGAGATTTGAGTGCTGCTGATCTGTTCTCTCTCTCCCCTCCCTTAACCCTAGGTCCCAAATCCCATTCATCTTCATGGTTCCCACCAGGTCTGATTAAACTCTGCTGAAGCCCTACTTCTATCTTGGCTAAGCCACTCACAGCCAAATAGGTGGAGAGAATGCAAAATGCAGAAGAGTATGCAGGAGGCTATACAAGCTCTGAGTGCAGCGAGATGGGTCACGACAAGATTTATAGACCCTATGTCACAGCCGCAAGGCTGGAGGTGGTAAAATGGGAGCAGTGTCAGTAATTTATAAGAATTTTTTATGACAGACTTCTAGATTGAGGATGAAAAAGATGCCATTAAAACAAAACCAAGCTAGCCAGGTTGTTTTTGTAAACAACGGGCCTCTCTACACAGCCTCAGGACGGAGGCAGTTTATAATTCTCAGGAAATTGAAGGGTTGCTGGCACCAGTGGACAAATCCTATCTTAAAGCTTCCAAAGAGAAGTAGACAAAATGCAGGAAGGAGGGAAATCTACTGAAAGATCTAGCCCTCCTTTTCCTCCATCCAGAAAGCATCCCACCCTCCCATGGTAGCTCTCTATTATCTATCATCTATCACGATGCCTTGATGGGGATGTCTGCTGGTGGCAGTAATACAAAGGGTTTCCACATATATTCTGGACTGTTGCCTGGATAAAACAGTACATTGAATATATACAATGTCATATCCTAACTGAGGCTAATTTTGTCTTTCTCTCAAATTCAGATGTCATCCATAAGAACTGCTGATAACTTTCTAAGTACCTTAATGTGGCTTTTCACAGGGTCAGATTCAGACGTTAGACTCACAGAAACTAATAGAAAAGCAAGTTTATTCTAGAATTAAGCCTTTGCCACAGTTCTAAAGAAGGGTCTCCTTTGAAATAAGAAATTTTCCCTGTTTATCCCCTCGTACAGGCAACCTAAATGAGTTCTAGATCTCAAATACTGAAAGCCACCCTGACGATGGGGTCCAGACAGGTTATCATTCCCCTTTCCCTGTCTGAGTTGGGGAAGCATTGTCCTCACCTTTCCTCTTCCCAACATAAAACTAAGTAGCCAATCTGCTTTCCTTTGGCAGCTTTTCCCTAATTATAGACGCTGCTTCCATTCATCAACAGACTAGGAGGCAGTCTTTCTCCTATCGCCTCAGGGAAGAACAAGCCAGGAACAGCATCTTCTGGGTAGAGATGAGATCAAAGACTGAGCCTGAGCACCAGGAGGGGATGCATGGGTTTTGCCTCAGCTTAGGAGGAGCAGAAACAAGTGAGAGACATCATTTTATGGAAATTACCTTAAATGTGCTCAAGTGCACTTTTCCGTTTAAGTCAGATTTGAAGAATAGTGTTTCACTGATTTCGAGGATTTAATTGCTATTCCATGCGATAACTAGGGCCCAGAGCCCACAGTGAAATAGGCATGATGCCAGGACCTCACCTGCTATATTTCTATGTTCCCAGCCTGTTTTTGAGCTTCTGGGTTTCATTTCTTTCCTCTGAGTCTAGCTTTGATCTCTCCTCTCCTCTGCGAGGCAGCTCTGCACTCTGGTGGGAGATTAGATGCAGGGAGAAGCCCTAGCTGCGATACAAAGGTAAGAGGAATGTTTTTTAATAAGTAACACATGAGATTAAAGAGGCACGCTGAGCTTCATTTGGCTTGAAACTGCCCCACTGCGATACGCTGGCTGGTGTCAATGCGCCTTCTGCACAGGCTCCCTCTTGACAGTCCGTTCTGGAGTTCAGAGACATTCTCCTCCTTTTGTGTCTTCCATGTCCTGGGCCCACCTCCAGCCTCTACTCTGATTTCTTGCTGTAGAACAAATAGCTTCCAGGCAGCCTCCCTGGCCCCTCCCTTGTATCCTGTCCCCATAGAAATTAATCTGACACAAACAATGAATAAAATGAAGTCCAGGTCAGGATCTCCAAAAGGAATCTTTCAGGACACAATTACTCCTTGGCCCCTGATGACAGCCACTGACCTGTGCATGTACCTTATCTGTGGCAAATGGTGTTGGAATCACACAGCACTGTGTCTGTCAGACTTTTTAGTGGGAGACACACAAGTCTCGGTGGAAAAAAATCTAAGCTCACTCAGAAATGCATGTGATTGCTTTAAATTTTAATCTTTTAATGTGGACCACAGGCTCTCATATTGTAAAGCACCAAATGTTTGCATATTCCCCAAATTCATGTGTGAAAACCCCAATCTGCGACTTGAATATTAAAAGAGGAGGCCGTTGTTAGGTGATTAGGTTTTACATGAAGTCATGAGAGAAGCAGCTGTGCCAGAACGCACTTTAGCACCCTTTGAAGAAAGGAAGACATGAAAGTGGGCACTTCCCCCACCCCCTCTATCATCTTTCCCTCTTTCCCTCTCTACTCTTCCCCTTTTCCTCTCCCTTCTGCTCCTCCCAGTCCCTCCTGAACAACTGAAGACAAAGCAGAAAGTCAGGCTTCACCAGGGGCTAAATTTCCAAGCACCTGTGATCCCAGGATTCTCAACTTTGAAAATGGTGAATGGTGAATGCCATCATCCCTTTAAAATACCCTGTGACTATATAGCTTGGCACAAATACATGAGGAAGACTGGTTTCTTCCCTCTGCTCTTTGAATCTAAGCATGGCCACTGACTATATGTGATGGTACGTTTCCTTTCTATAAGGGAAGAATAATCCTTGCTAGGGTTGGTACAAGGCATTTTTTTTTCTTCAACTCTTGTGCCACCAAACAGTGGGAGATTGCAAGTCACCTAGATATAAGAATGAAGGGACAGCTGATACTCAGCTCCTGCCCACTTACATTATGTGAACACATGGACCATCCAAGCATACCTGGACCCTTCAGGTCTTATAATTCTCTTTTGATTTCTCTCCACATCAGTGGACTTAGGAAATCTTGGCAAAGCTGCTTATGGGATCATTAACATAGATAGCCATTGCAGCTATTTCTCTCTTGGGTCCTCTACCTCATCTTTAAAAAGGGAGTGGTTATTTCAAACACCTATAGCCTACCAAATAAGATGTTTAGAAACAAAACGTAGTGGGAAAAGTCACTTTATTTCTATCCTCTTGTTGGTATATAACTCCTTAAGACAGCTGAAAGAAAGGGCTTCTGGTTGCAAGTAGAGAAGAAAGAGGGAAAAATAAAGAGAATTTTTTAGTTACCAAATTAGAATATTAGACAACACTTATCATATCAGGAAAGTCTACAAATATTCTAGAACTAAACCAAAGGAGTCTGAATATTTGAGGTATGGCTAAGGATTATACATTTTTTTTAAAGATTTATTTATTTATTATATGTAAGTACACCATAGCTGTCTTCAGACACCCCAGAAGAGATTCAGTTAACATTACAGATGGTTGTGAGCCACCATGTGGTTGCTGGGATTTGAACTCAGGGCCTTCGGAAGAGCAGTCGATGCTCTCAACCACTGAGCCATCTCTCCAGCCCAGGATTATACATTTTAACATCTTCTCCTGATATGTGTGTGTCTCTGTGTGTGTGTGTGTGTGTGTGTGTGTGTGTGTGTGTGTGTGTATGTGTGTGTGTGTGTGTGTGTGTGTGTGTGTGTGTGTAGCAGTAAGTAGTTAAGCCACTCTGAACTCCCAGTGGGTGTGCACACTTCTTGCCACCCATCAGGGTTCTCTGGATTTGCCAATGAAAAGACACACACACACACACAACAAGTATATTTTGATGTGCCTTGGCTAGTTCAATGGCTAGGCACTTCCAAACCTCTCTCGGTGGCTAGCACACACTTTTTCCTCAATATTCCTGAGTTAACACTTTCTAAATTTATATTTGACCTTTGCTGCCCTGTTTCCTTCTGGGCAGCCCTCCCATGTGGCAGCTTTCCCTTCGCCCCTACATTCCAGCTCTATCACCCTTCTGCTCCTTAACTATATGGTCCATCCTATGCCCCGCTATTGGCAGAATCCATTGAACTAGACAAGGCATATCAAAATATAAAAGTTACGTGTTGGGGGGGGGGTGTGTGTATGTGTGTGTGTGTGTGTTTTCTTTCACAAATCCAGAGAACTCTGGTGGGTGGTAAAGATTGTGCACCCTCAGGGAGCTCAGGGCAGATTAACTATTTACCACTACATATATGCATACATATATATGCATATATACACATATATACACATACATACACATACACATACACATACACAAACACATACATACATACACACACAAACACACACACATACACACACACACACACACACATACACATACACACACAAACACACACACACACACACACACACACACATACACATACACACACATACACATACATATACATATAGATGTTGTCACATTCAACAACAACCATATTAACTGAAGAGGAGTTGAACGTCAAGGTTTTCCCAAATGTACTTTATTTACTTTTTCTATCATTCCTTTCCAACCCTCCTCTTCTTTGCTCACTGATTACAGTGTAAGTATAAGTATAAGATATTACTTATAACTTATCATGTGGAAACACAGTCTCTTGTCTTTGGTAAATAGCTCTCTCAGTCTTGACCTGAGTTTTATAGTCTCTCAGGTCTTCATGATACTCTTTTGGGAGAAAGTCTCAACCTCATATAAAACACAGATACTGATGACTAGAAATTTTACTCACAAGTGTCTTAAGCACTCTTGAAATGGTATGAATTGCTTATTTCTAGAGCTGAAATTAAAAAAAAATATTCTCTTGTACAAACACTGATCTATGGTTTACAGTTAGTCTTGCCACCCCCACCCCATTGTACTTCAGTCCCTTGCCTGTGGGACTGTTTGACTACAAGATTACACAGCAGTGCACATTTAAGCTGCAACACTATTCCTGAAGCATTTCTGGTGTTTGAAGATGTTCATCAGTTGGAAATTCAACAGTGTAAATGAGATATTTCTGTGTTTTGACAAGGGCTCTGATGGAGCAGCTCCACCTCACAGTTGCCAGGTATGCCCAGAGAAGGCTTTGGTCCACCATGGATGTTTGGGTGTAACTTCAATGTATTGCTCCACTTTTCCTAGGAGCCTTGCTGCTTGACAACTAAATATAGAAAGGGGTCACTGTGAGCTTAGGTAAGGGAATTACTGAGATGTACAATGAAAGAAAATAAGTAAGATGCACTCTTATTTATATACTTCCCCCTGGAAATACATGACCTGCTATATATTTCACAATGAATACATGACCTGCTGTAGAGCAGGTCACACAATTCCAACACAGGTATGATGTGGTCCCACCATAGTCATTTTGAAATTTTTCTTATCAGTTTATCCTGTAACCTGAGAAATGTCTTGAAAACAAATATAGTTTTGTTTCTCAAGACATGCCATGTTCTCACTTTTTAACTGGAACATTGTTAATTGTGGAACTTTTTTTAATGCTGTCCATATTTGTGATATGTTATCAATATAGATGTGATGCTTTCTTCCCCTGTAGTGAACTAACATTGCAGTCTTTATCAAATGTAAGTATGACTCTCAATGATGTCTTCAATTCTGGAATAAATGATTAAGGAAAAGCAGAAAATTCCACTGGGATTTTTAAATTTTCTTATTATTGGGTCTATGTATTATCCAGTATATTAGATATATGTATAGAAAATGTGTGCATGTGTGCTTGTGCTTGCCACAGCAAGCATGTGGAGATCAGAAGACAACTTTATGGAATTGATACTCTCTTTTCACCCTTATATGGCTCCAGGGGATTGAGTCAGGTTACTAGACTTGTGTAGCCAATTGTCCTTGCCCATTAAGCCATTTTGACATTCAATCAACTGGGATTTTCAAATGCAAGTGGTTTGGTGCTTTATATCTCAAAACCAAACAAAGCCCAAGAAATAATATAAAATTACTGAAAGAGTGCCCTAGGACACTGGGATATGTTTATGTCTTAATGCCTCCTGCTGTTCATTGTGGGAAATTAACACCAAGTCCACTTTGAGTTATGTGTGACAACCTAGCCAACAGATTGATTTATAGTGTTGAAAAATTAGTCCTATACAAGTTGGAGGTTCTAAAAGAGGGTTGGAGTATTTATTTGCTGTAAGCTAATAACTGTATAAGTGATGTCCCCATATAATTATATTCATATTACCAAAATTAAAGTTCACAGAAGAACAAATACCACCTGTCTTAGTCAGGGTTTTACTGCTGTGAACAGACACCATGACCAAGACAAGTCTTATAAAAACAACATTTAATTGGGACTGGATTATAGGTTCAGAGGTTCAGTCCATTATCACCAAGGTAGGAGCATGGCAGCATCTAGGCTGTCATGGCACAGGCAGAGATGAGAGTTCTATGTCTTCATCCAAAGGTTGCTAGTGGAAGACTTAAGCAGAGAACAAAGTCCCTGCTGTAAACTAGCCTGGATTGTTCAGGTTGACCTAAATGCATTCACATGTATCCTTGCAAGAGAGAAGGAAGTGGGGATTTGAGGAAAAACTGGGATGAAGATGATATAAAGGTGGCCCAGAGAAGAAAGAAAGCAGAGAGCAGAAAGGAGGCAGGGATCAGGGCACGCATTACAGAGAGGAGAAGAGAGAAGGGAAAGAAGGCAAGAATAATAGAAATGAAGAGTGGATAGGTTTTGAGGGAGAGGAAATGGTAGAAGGGAAAAAAGAGAGGAAAGAGAAAACATAAAAGAGGTAGGAGATGAAGAGATAGAGAGGCAGAGCAGAGCAAGCCAAGGAATTCCACTAGCCAATAGAACTTGCAGGGACCCAGAAGTTCTGGAAAGGGGTGAATACCGACTTGATTTCAAACTTCTGGCCTCCAGGACTGTGAGAACATAAATTTCTGTTGTCTCAAGCCTTCTGGCTTGGGGTCATTTGTTATAGTAGCCCCAGGAAAGGAAAACAAGCATAGAACTCAAGTCCACAGTCCTGAAGGGCAATTTAATGCCTTTCTGTGCACACCAAGAGAAACAAATATTCATCTTCAATGGGCTATATTAAATAATAATAAAAATCGTAAGCTTTGGAGATTCATTTATCAAAAGCTAATATATTTTAAGGTTTCACGAACATAATTTTTCCCCCAAGAACTGTAAGCATTGGTTTCTATTAGGAAGAAAAATGTTAAGAGTAAGGGATTTTTGATCCTGGCTTGAATGTGGTTTTTATGCAGTTCAGTTTTGTATTATTTACAATCATTTCAAGGTTAGAGATAAATGTCAGAGAATAGGAAACAATATGAATTACTTAAGAGAAAAAAATAACTGAGAGATAGAAAGAGAGGTATCGCTGTATCAAGGAATAGAGTTTAGATCTATTGAAGGCGTTTCATGGAGATTATGAACTGTAAATAACAGCTTCATCATTCCCACCCAGGAAATATGGCTCTCCTGGGGAAAGTACAAGGAGCACCGAGAGCCACGAATACACAATCAGGCATTATTTACCTTCACTGTAACCAGAAGCAGTCTACTTTGAGAAGGGCTTCTTCTACTAACTTCCCAAGTATCTTCAGAGGTCAAAACTTAAGTTTTCTAAAAACAAAATGTTAGAAGATAATCTCACAAAAGTTGACTCCTACCACCTTTAGTAATTAAATCTAACAGCATTCTATGATGAAATCTGGTTTTAGAAAATCCTATATTATAATTTTATATCTCAGGTAAGTTTAAGTGAATTTTTCTTCTCTAACAGTGGTTCCCAACCTGTGGGTCATGGTCCCTTTGGAGGGGGGCAGGTTGAACAACCCTTTCACAGGGGTTATATATTATATATTGTATATAGCAGATATTTATATTACCATTCATAATGTTAATTATGGTTATGAAGTAGCAATGAAAATAATTTTATGGCTGGGGAATATAGCATGAGGGAATATATTCAAGGTCACAGTATTCAGAAGATTGAGAGAAACTGTCCTATAGTGTCTAGAGCCTCTGCAAGCCTCCCATTGTATCAGCATCACACAGTAGACTGGCACTCTGATGGGCTGTGTCACAGACGGTAGGGATGGCCTACTCATACTCAGTGATGGTTCAACTGAAAGGATGCATGACCTTGACGTTTAGTTGTGAGGCCGTGGTCCAGCCAAAAACCTTGATGTCAACCTTTTATTCAGCTTTGCAACCAACCAACCTGCACTTATGTGAGCTAACAAGACACATGCATATTATAAATAAGAAAGCACACATTTAGCATACTGGTAACAAATATTGTCTCTGATAAGTGATGTTTGGGGACAGAATATGTAGCACTTAGTTATTGGTCTATAAAGTTGAACGCTTATTGATTAATAATCTCGGGAAGCTTATATTTAATTTTTATGAAGAAGGTAATGAAATAAATAAGATGCTTGGCTGTGTTTCTTTGCATATATTATGGTCTTATATTCTCAGAACATTGTAGCAAACTAACCATCAGTATTCCTGTTTAAAATATAAATACTCTGAACTTCAGCATGTGTTCTAGGGGTCAAATTGGTCTCAAAGTCTCTTCCAGTAGTTTTTGTCTTAAGTTATTTATGGCAAATGGCTCACAGTCTGTCTCTGCTCTGCAGATAATATTCCTAAGATTCCATGATCACAAACTTAGGAGCCACAGCAAAAATCCAAGTGAATAAAAATGTTAAATATGAGGCACTATGCATTTATTTTATTACTTTTTAAAGAGATCTCAGAAAGCAAGCTAAAGGAACCAAATTCCATTATGTAAGCCCACAATCCTAGCTAGAGTTTGAGGCAGGAGATCACAAATTCAATATTCATCAAGGCCACAGAGGATGTTTAAATTTGGGCTGGATACCTTAGTGAGATGTTGTCTCAAAGTAAAATAATAAAGAAGACTAGAGATATATCTGACTGATCAAATGCTTTGTCTATTGTGGCCTACATTTAGTCTCTATTCTGTGTGGGGATAAAATTAGAAAAAGAATGAAAAATAGGTTTTAAAGAAAAGCATATTTCATCATGCTATCTCCCCTCCCAGATGGAGGAGTGGAAGAATGGGAAACTGTGGTCAAGATAGATGTTTGAAAGAAGACTCTATTTTCAATAAATTATATATAATACATATTTATATTATCTAGGTTTACAGTTATTTACTAAATATATGTACTTCTATAAAATGGAAGTATAATAAATATATTTCTATATAAATAACATATATTATATAAATATATCTTAAATATGTGAGGTAAGCATATATATTCTTAAAAGCAAGGTATTAAAGGAACCATTATTTTTTTAATCAGATATTTTCTTTATTTACATTTCAAATGTTATCCCCTTTTCTGGTTTCTCCTCCAAAAATTCCCTATCCCTTCCCTCCTCCCCCTGCTCAGCAACCTATCCACTCCTGCTTCCTGGCCCTGGCATTCACCTACACTGGAGCATAGAGCCTTCACAGGACCAAGGGCCTCCCCTCTCATTGATGACTGAAAGGCCATCCTCTGCTATATATGCAGCTGGAGCCATGGGTCCCTCCATGTGTACTCTTTGGTTGGTGGTTTTATCCCTGGGACCTCTAGGGTTACTGGTTGGTTCATATTGTTGTTCCTCCTATGGGGCTGCAAACCCCTTCAGTTCCTTGGGTCTTTTCTCTAGTTCCTCCATTGGAGACCCTCTGTTCAGTCCAATGGTTGGTTGAGAGCATCCACCTCTATATTTGTCAGGTGCTGGTAGAGCCCCTCAGGAGACAGCTATATAAGGATCCTGTCACCAAGTACTTCTTGGCATCCACAATAATGTCTGGGTTTGGTGACTGTATATGGGATGACTCCCCAGGTGGGGCAGTCTCTGGATGGACTTTCCTTCACTCTCTGCTCCACACTTTATCTCTGTATCTCCTCCCATGGGCATTTTTTCCTCCCTTCTAAAAAAGGACCAAAGTATCCACACTTTGGTCTTCCTTCTTATTGAGCTTCATGTGGTCTGTGAATTTATACCCCTGGGTGAGAGATCCCATTTTAATCACTGATTTAAAAAGAAAACTAAAGAAAATAAGAAAAGCAAAAGAAATATTAGGTCCAGAGGGGGAACAAACATATTGTAGAAAAATTACACACAATTGTAGTATACCTGTCGGATTTTAAGTACTGAATATTTATCTACCCCATAACATAATGTAGCATCGCAGTGCGCATGAGCAGAGTGCACAGGCCGTGTAAGTAGTTGAGGCAAGGGTGGGAAATAAACTAATTTTTCATAATAATGATGTAGTTATAAAAAAAGAACTTGAAGCATATTCTTCAAGAATAAAAATATAAATTCAAGACCATCTATAAGAAAAGTTGAATTTTGCTGCCTATGAGGGATTGAGAAAGGGGAGGAGTCAGAATTTTATATTTCCTAACAAGCATTTTAGAAAGAACTATTCTACATGGATTCTTGAACTAAATACATGCATGTGAAAATTCCATTTGCATAAATTCTGGTTTAAATATAATAAAGACCCAGTACTGAGTGAGAAGATTAAAATGTGGAAGGTGATATATTGTGTTCAGGAGAAAAGACACAAAGCAGTTTTGCTTCTCAGTGTTTCAATACCTTGTGTTTTTCTGTCAAAATTGCATTTTCAGACTTGTGGGTTGCCTAGGAAACTTATGGCCTTTCTCTTGATTCCAAGCCTGAGTGTTGACTTTCTCCAACTTCTATACTTTAGTTTTCTCAGACAAGAGAAAAAAATGCCTACAATGTAAAACCAAAAACCTGAACGGAAGCAAGCCAAAAACAAACAGTGAATCTCAAGAATCAGGCTGAAAATACATCATGTGCTAGTCTCCTGAGACTGCATCAAAACAAGGCATCTTGGATCCTGAGCACATTTAGAAATCCAGATGCCTGCTGCTGCTCTGCTTCCTGTTTGGATTTATTTTCATCTTTGTTTCTAACATGTTGCTATCCAGCAGTGGCCAGGAAAGTTGTTCACAGCACTGGTCCTATCTAGATATTCACTAGATAGTAAGGCTACCTACTGAGCAAAAAAATTAAAACTCAGCACTCCTGAAGTTAATTTAGATGGCTAGGAACAAGACCTTGTGTGTGTGCAAGCTTGCTTGAAGACAATAGACATGGTTTGTATCAAATCTGTGTTTGTCTGTGTCTATATGAACATATCTATAATTAGTAGTAAGGAGATGCAAAGTAATAAGTAACATTAAATGCCTTTTGGAAGTCATATGGGAACATATAAGTGTAACATTTTACAAAATATATTCATATATAAAAGGAATTTAAATACAATTACCACATTATAGTGGAAACAATGCCCAAATAGGTATCAAATGCTATCAAATAAATCCTCCAGTACCAGAATTGGATGGCATCTTTTTGAGTCAATGGCCAAAGGGGCCTCACAAAGCTCCTAAACAGTTAAAGTCCGTTTCCAAGGTTATTAGCCTCCACAATTTGACAGTGAGACCCTGTTATTGAAGACACCACATACCTATGTCATAGAGTATAGGGAAATCAATCTAACTCTCAGGTAGAAACTTCACCCCTATTGACAACTCTTCACCGTGTTGAAGGTGCTATTCATGCTCCTGGAGGAGGAAAGTAAATATCAACCTCATCCCATTACAAACCCTGTATCACTATGATAGCTACACGCCTACAAGACACACCTACTGGTACAATGATGCCACAGATATCATGGGAGAAACCAGCTACTTCTATTGGATAGAAAGTCTGCTCCATGAGATGGATCCAACATCTGACTAATGAGGCCAGAATACAACAATTGTATAGAACATGGGCTCTAGGGGGAAAATTCTATTTCTATTATCCTACTAAATGAATATAGTAATAAACTCACTTCTAGTGACATGTCACTATGTTCATAAATCAGTTCATCACTCAGCCGTCATCACAGAAGCAAATTTTTGTAGTAGATGGTAAATAATGCAAAGGCTTATAACTGGACAAGTATAGACATTGAGAGGTTTTGGAGTCCTCCACCCTTAATGAATTGTTTTAATAAATTAATCCCCATCCCTCCACAGCTCAGGGATCTATATAGACCATGAGGTAGAAAAATTGTAAGACTCAGGCATGGTGGACAACTCCAAAGAAATAGTGTTTTCCAACAAAGCAGATGAACATATGAACTCAGAGACTTTGACAGCATGCACAAGACATGTATAAAGGTCTCCATATAAAATCTTATCATGGAGAAGCAGAAGTTGGCACAAAGTCCTACCCCTAACCAAGAAGCTGTTTGTAGTTGTTAGATGCTGGGAGAAAGGAAATCTGTTTTCTTCAATGGAGTTTTGCTGAGAGATCCACCACACTCGAGGGCAAGGGATATGTTCTGGAGTCGCTGAACTCCATGGACTATGTAGCTTTGTTGTTCGTGTGGGCTTGTTTTAATTAATTAACTAATTCATTCATTTTTAATAGAAAAGAACATAGAATTTGATGGGTAGCAGAGGGGATCTAGAAGGAGTTGAGGAAGGGAAAAGACTATGATCAAAATATATTGTATGGAAATTTTAAAAATAAAAAAAATGGTTAAAATTTAAAAAATACCTTCTTGAAGATCAAGCCCTTAATTTCCAGCCTTGTAAAATCTCAATAAGAAAATGTATCATTTGAATAGCTGTATCTTAAATAAGTCTGTCTTTGGGTAGATCACATACACCACAGCAAGAAATTCACAAAGAATGAGGAACCTCTATGTGATTTTCCATTAAATATACAGCTTTAAATGTCGTCTAAGGGTTCTACAAAAATACAAAACGAAGAAAAACAAAATAAAACAAATACTTTCTCTTCCCAAACTACTTGGTTAAAATGCACAGGAAAGGGGCATCCTTTCTGAGTTTCTCCTTGAGTTTGAGTAGTGAAAGAACAAACTCCAATTGAAACCATCACCATGAAAGCTTTCCTTCTAGGAGCAAAGTGCCCTGATTCTGCTCCTTAATTTCTAGAACGTCTTCCATGTAGAAAAACATCCAACCTGAAACACCTCTGAGGTTAGAATCCACAGAAATGTGGCATTATAATTTTCTTGCTGGTTAGAAGCCCTGGGATCATTCAAACCCAGACTATGTAGAAAAGACAATGAACAATGGTTCAAGAAGAGAGCTTCCCAGAGGCTCTCACTGAGTGGAGGCAGGAGTTCCTGGCCTCCAGACCCTCTCAGGGATAAGAGCAGAGCCACCCGCCAAGCCTCAGAGACCATGCTTTTGAGGTAGGAAAATGCGAGGAATCTGTGAAATCTCCACCTTTCAGACAATAAACTCTGTTTATTTCTGCATAAAGAAGAATTTAACAAGTGATATTCTACAAGAGATTTAGTATAGAAGCCATCTGTCCACTCTGCCCAAAAAGAGCAGCAAGAGGACTATCATGTCTGTATTGTATGAAGACGCGTGTGCTCTCATGTTTAGTGAACATTCCATTACCTTAGGAGGAGATAGGCGGTGGGGAAATCAAATGCACAAATTGAACTGGGAATCCTTTAATACCCTTCCACCCCAAGACCCTCAAGTAGGCTTGATAGGCTGTCTCCCTACATATTTTCTCAATAACAAAGAGGAAATAAGGAAAAGGACTGTCACAATACTGTTCTCAGCCTTCAAGGCCTGGAAAGTCAACAGTTTTCTCTCATCCATTTGTTCATTCTCAGGGAACAGAATGCAAGTTAAGGAATTCTAAGTACACAAATATCTTTATAAGAGAAAAGACAATCTCAGAGCACAGAATGTGTTCTAGGAGAAAGGATACAGGGGCACTTTCTAGAATTATACTTAACCTATATAAATACAATCCAGCTTAGTTGTGAATACTGTGTTCACTTCTGAGTCACCTTAGAATTAGTGTACTTCTGTACACACACATGCCTGCATGCACGTGTACACACACACACACACATTTTCCCCCTGCAAATTATATTCATCTCTAGATTGAGGAAGGTTAGGAAGATACAGTCACAAAAAAAAAAAAACATCAGCAAGAAAGGGGATTGGGACTACCTTCCTGTGCCACCAGGACCTGTGCCACCATAGGAACAAAATAAAGACGGTATAACCTCCAAACCAGGCAACTGGATTCCAATGGCAGAATACCAGGCTACATGAAGATGAGGCATACGTCTGTCTTTGGTTGCCCCTGCCAGTCTCTCTGGGATGCGCTTAAGAGCATTTGCAAAGCCCATGTGTATTTTTCATACTTACTTTAGAAGCCAGGAAGCATGGGCACTGCTCCTCATCTTTCTAAGTTAATCTTTGGCCCAAGAAGACTTTAGATTTAGAAAGCAACCTTCAATGTTTCCCAAAAGAACTAGCTTTGAGTTTCTTAATTTCCTAGAAAGCCATAGTCCTCCATCCTGGATCCATTAGCACTTGTTTAAGTTGGGTTTAAAAACTTCTGTCCCTTATTCTAAATACTAAATTCAGTGGTTGTTAAATTGGCTGAATGAGGCTTACCTGCCCTAGCTGTGTAGTCCTAACGAGCTAAGCCAATACAGTGCAGTGTTTCTTCCATCTAGTGTTCTTACCGAGGCCATTTTGATCTCCTTAATGGAGAATCCCATGGAAAATTACTCAACTTTGTTCTAGGAACCCAAGGCCAAGATGTCCCAGCTAGCTTACCCTATCTTCTGTTAAACTGCAAACCTCACTTATACAAACCTCACCCTCAAGCTAACCACTTATCTTACCTTCTATTAAACTGTTTGCTTGTATGATGCCCTCCCTCCCACCCACTGTCTGCTGCTTACAGCTGCTGTGAGAGGTACCAAGATGTAGTTTTTCCATTGCAAACAGCTAAACTAGACAATGGGCAGTGCACTTGAGCTCTGAACTCCTGAATATAGCCCCAGCCAGCTGAAATGAGGACATTCAGTTGGCTGTGAACTGTAAGTAGTCATCTCTGGTGGACTCCCATAACACTGGACTTTCTGCACTCTATTGAGCCTTCAGTGAAAATCAGCAAATTCTGCAAAGTGATTGAGTGAGCACATAATCTCACGTGGCAGCCAAGAGGGGGCTTCGTGTCTTTTCTCCTTGCTCTGGGACAAGCCAAGTGTATTCCTTCTTCTCCCACTTGGGAGAGTCATACTGGCTCTAGCTTTCTATCAATGACCAAAAGGTTTTCATAAGTGCAAGCCCTTCCAGCCACTCTGCAGGCAAAGCTGTATGTTTTTATCATCAGGTAACTAATGCTCTTAAAAATATATTCATTAGCAAACTTCCAACCTAATTGTACTTCTAAGGTATATTTCTAGCACAGCTCTTATTTCAGGATTTTTTTAAACTAATTTTTTAAATATACATACTCACTTATGCACATGCATATACACATATAAATATTTGCACACACATGTACATGGATGCAAAAGTAATAATAATGATTTTTTTAAAAAATCACATGGGTCTTTATTATGTTTAGAAATTGTGTAGACATTTTCCTATTCTCATTTATATAGAATGAGCTACTTGTACTATGGAGATGGATATATAGATAAACAAAGGCTTATGCATTTTTTCTCTGTTGAGTGGCCACCTTTAGGGTATGTCTAGTCTAATCTTCTCAGCATTAACCTTTTTACTTCCTTGGACAATTAATGACATGGAGGATTGGCTTGGAGCTTTTAGGAAGTCAAGAATGGGTTTTATTTAAAACTCCAAAACATGCCTTTGCATTTGGGGCTCTTTTGAATCAGAATAGACTGACTAACTAATTTGCACGTTCCTCATGTGGCTGCCCTTCTCTGGCATTCTGCTGAATATGCACCTCAGAAAGAGGCGTGATTTTGATGGATGGGAACCTATGAGGCTTAATAAGTGGCACCAGAATGGACAGACACCTGAGGGGAAAACCAGGTCTGTGTTGATGGATGTCTTTCCCATGGGACCCGGGGCACTGCTGAGATGCAGTTTTTCCAGCAAGTGGTAAAATGGAAAGATAATTCAAAGCAGCACATGCAAAGCAGTGTGCACACTGTGTTTTGTTGACAGCCATGAGTGTGCAAAAAGAGTTAGATGAATAACTTCTTCATGGGGTACCAAAAGTGCAACATAGAGGAGAAGCAGATCCAGAAAGGACTGTGAGGGAGGGAGTAGGGTGCAGGTAAATTCTAGTCATTGGAAAACATCATTTCTATAACCATGATTTCAATACATTTTTTTATCCAGAAAGTAACTTTTGATGTTGCCATTAAGTATTGATTGATTGATTGATTGACTGACTGACTGACTGACTGACTGACTAATTGATTGACTGATTAATTTATAGAGTCTCATTTGGTACCAAGGCTTGACTTGAATTCACAATAATATTTCCACCCCAAACTTTTAAGTGCTAGACTACAGAAATGTTTCCCATCCTTGGATACTTTTAAAATGGTGCAAGGATTAAGTTTAAGGCATTGCGTATCTTTGACAAACCCTGAACTAATAAGGAACCAGACTATTTATCTTTTACTTTAAAAAAGAAAAAGAAAAATATAAATAGGAGACTTTCTAAACCTCATAGTCAGAGAACAAAGAAGTGGTTGGGAAATATGTTAGCCACTTCACAGTAGAATTGAGTATCACTCTTTAACATAAAACTCCTTAACCCACTGTCAGCTGGGCTAATAGACTGGATGTTGTTGATATGGGGAGAGTGGGGTACTTGATCCAGGGTTGATGTCAGGAATTGGGATAACAGAAGCTCGAAGTCACAAAAAACCTTCCACTGAGTTAGTGGCTCTGGGTTCCCATCTTGAAAATTTGAAGAATAAAACTCATGGAAAAAAAATTTTTAAAAGAACCCATCACTGATTCTTTAGCAAGAGCTTAAGAGATAACAGCAGACAGACCTGGTCAACAAGAGTAGGTCCCAGAAATGGGTTGCCATCAGTCTACTAGGTGCTCTTTATAGCACTTATGAAGAAACTTGTGGGGTTAAGGGGTGTCCAGTGAGTCAGATTAGACCACACATAAAATGTCCAGGTTCCTCTCAGCTTTAGCTTCATCCTCACACACACCTTCCAAGAAGTGGCTAGGTTATGCAAAAGAAAACTTGTTCATAACAAGAAGCTAGGATGGGTACCAGAATCCCCTTCTGGCATTCCTAGCCTTTAGCCAGGATAGAAGCAAGGACATTCAAGGACATTCTGAGGCCCCTAATCAAAACAGCCTGATCAATTTCCATTGCCTGTTTACTCACCCATATTGCTAAATATTTCAGGCATATTTATGAAGCTTTTCCCTTCATGGATCTGTCTTACTATATTTTTTTGAAGGCAAACTGTTAAATTAGTTTTAGAAGACATATGCCCCTTGTCCACCCAGGTTACAAGTCACTCTGCTAGTTTCCTTGATCTCTTTTCTAACTGACAAAGGCTGGAGACTTCCTCCATCAATATGTGGCTGTGTGTTTTAATGTTTTAGTTCAACACGTTACACATTAAGCATGTTCTATTTCTTGCTGATGCTATGACTTATAGGCTTTGGTGGCTGTGAAGAGATTGTGCTTCTCAGAACTACACAATTTGTAGTCAGTAAGTAACATGACATCTGCTTATTATTATCATATTTGCTTATAATTTATATTATCATATTGTACCTGTTGGTCATATATGTGTATGCATGTCAGTATGTATGTCAGCAGGCATATCTGCATGTCAGTATGTGGGTCAGGAGGCATATCTGCAGTATATCTGAATGTGTATAAAGGCCACAAAACAACTTAGAGTGTCATTATTCATGAGATGGGCATCTTATTTATTAGGGCAAGCTCTAGTCCTGGCCTGACAGTCCAAGCTCAGGTAGTAAATGACTGAATTTCAGAAATCATTCTCTTTTGTTCTTTCCAGTTTGGGTGGTCTTAAGTGTGCAACCATGATGGTCTTTCCTTTATTTTTTAATGTACACTTTGGGGATCACATTCAGATCTCCATGCTTGGGTAAGCACTCTGGGGACTGAGCCATCTCCCTAGTACTCCCCTGCTTTTTACACAGATATCAACTCATCTACCCTCTACCTCCTCCATCCTACGTAAATGTCAGGCCTCCACTTCTGACCTGAGCAGCACAAAGCCATGTGTCTACCCAGAAGCATCCCCAGCACCTGTAGACCATGAAAATGGTCAAAGGATCTTTAGCTTGCTTATCCCATGCTGATTATTTCTTCCCATAAACAACATGAAAAGGTTCTTGGCCACTTTTCACCTCTTCAGTCTGCTCCTCACTGAACCTGGTGCTTGTCCATTTGACTCATAAGTGTATAGCTATGTGCCCCAGATGTGTGGCTATGTGACTCTTTGTCAGAAATGTAGCAAAGAATAATTTCCTGTGACAGACTGCTTCTTGGCCATTGCTTTCACCCTATGTGAATAATAATGATAATAATGATGATGATAATAATAATAATAATAAATTTAAAACATACCACTGGGTGCTTCCTTTAGTATCATGTTTGCAAAAAGTGGCCATAAAAACAATGAGAAGTTTGATTGGTTAGAGATATTCATACTCATCTGTGTATATATACATATATATATATATATATATATATATAAATGTTTTCCTTTTTAAATTTATTTGTTCTTTTACAATTTTATATGTAAATATATGTTATTTGATCAATGACTTTCTAATTCTCCTCTTATCTCCCATCTCCCTCCTACTTAATCCCTTATTCTTGCCAAGATGTCTACTTACTTTCATACTTATTTTGTGTGTATGACCCACTGCATTTAATTAGAGTTGACTGCATAGAATGATGGGAGATTTATTACTTGTAAAAGGATAATGGTGCCGTGGCTCTAGCCCTGAGGAATATGCCTGCATTCCCTAGCAACCATTACGTAGCTGTAGCTCTTCAGGGAGACATTGATCTCTCCCCATCCATGATGGACTGTTGATGGCCCAGTTTGATGGATGCCCTCTGCAGGTAAACCACACTGCTGTGAGTTTATGTGAGTTTAACAGCCCTGTCGTAACTAGAAAAAAATCGCAGCCCTCCTCCTCATCCTTCAGCTCTTAAATCCTTTGCATCCTTTTTTTTTTTTTTTTCACTAAATTAAAAGCATCTGAGTTGTTAGGAGTTAGGAGGTATGGGTGATCAAACTACATCTTAAACATGTTTAGACGTTCCAAAGCATAAATAAAATATTTTATGTTAAAAAGCTATTGTACAGCAAGAAAACTGTCAAGCAAGTGAAGAGGCAGGACAGAATGAAAAAAATCTTTGCCAGGTATATGTAACAGAACATTACTATCTAAAATATACAAAGAATAAAAAAGAAAATAACCTCAAGAAAACACAACCCAATTTTTTTTTTAAATGTACTCTAGATCTGAAGAGTTATCAACAGAAAAAAGAAAGGAAGGAAGAAATATGGATGGCTAATAGCATTTTTTTAAGTTCTCAAAACTTTTAGATATCATGAAAAATCAAATTAAAACTACTATAACAGGGTAGGCACCGGATTTAAATCTGGGTCTAACCCATTACCACATATTGCAACAGTTTTACTGGAAGAGGTGAGCTCAGGATGCAGGCCAGTTCTAACTCAGAGGCACGCCCATAGGCAGAAGAGGAATCCTACAGCTCAAAGCAAACGCTAAAAGCCCAGAGAGGACAGGAAAATAGTAGTTCCTTAGAGGAAGAACAGTGACACAGCTCTGGCCCTAAATACCAGTTCCACAGTAGGAAAGGACACCTCACACCTACAATGGCTTAGTCTTCTCCTAAACAAGGCAAACTCTACCACGGGAAGAATTTTTAAACATAAGAAATGGATATGATTATATAAAATATTTAAAATTTAAAATATAAAATGATGTCTAAGAATAAAAATTACAAAAGACAGAAAGATCAACTAATAAACTAACCCCAGATTGTACCAAATCAATATGAAATCATCCAAGATAACATGTTTTCAAAAAACTACTAAGCATATAGTAATGACAGTAATGGCTACGAGTGATAGCAATTTTAAAAGATTCCAGACAAAATATTTAAAAGAATAATTGTAACTATGTTGAAACAACTTTAAGGCACTATGCATATATACTAAGAGAGAAAAAAAAAAAAAAACAGAGTGAAATGAAATTAGGAAGTCAATCCAAGATATGGAAACTGAATTTAGTAAAGAGAATTGCTGAAGTAAAATTAAAGGAAAATGATGCTAGGAATGAGAAACCCAAGGCTCTCCAAAAAGAAAACACAAACACACACACACACATGCACACACACACACAAACAAACCATCAAAGCTAGAAGACGAGACAGAGAAATTAGACCATTCATTAAAGGTCAATAATACTTTTTCTTAAAAAAATCTGAGTAGGACACAAGAGACTATTGGACACCATAAAAAAGAAAGTGTTCAAATTGTTTGAATATTTACAAGCAAGAATTATTATTCCATACCAAAATCCTGGGAAGTGTTGAAAATAAAATTGTAGAACAAACCTTCCCAAACACAAAACGATGACCAGCAAGGTACAAAATCCTATAAAACACTAGTACAACAATAAGAAAAAATTTCCCACAAAATATTATTTTTAAAACCTTGTAAACACAAGGAAAAAAAGAGTATTGAAAACATCAAGAGAGAATGGTCAACCAATATACAAATCCAGGTACATCAGAATAACACCCACCTAGTTGGCAGAAACATTTAAAATCATTGGGCCCAAAAAAGTATATTTTAAGTCTGAAAAAACTATAGCTTCCAATCGCAGCTATTTCCCCAGCAAAAAATATGAGCAAAAAGAATAGAATAATGAAACTCACAACTAATAGGCCAGCTCTAGAGAGTCAACTGGAAGAATAAAATGTACTTCAGTTTAAAGAGAAAAATAGACAAATCTAAGAGGCTACAGGTACTAAGTAGATAATTGTAGAACATTTAATCAGAGCAGTTTTAAAAAACAGAGAAATAAATAGACAAAAATCAATAAACTCTATTCAACATTAACACTCTAAATTCCCTAATAAAGAGATACAGACAAGTAGATTGGATTAGAAAACACAATCCGTCTTTTTACTGCCTCCAAATCACACCTTTCCATCAACACAAACACTATCATGAGGAAAAGAATAAAGAAAGATGTTTCAAGCAAACGAAACTAAGAAACAAGTAGGCATAGTACTCTAATGCCTGACCAAAGAGTCAAGTGAAAAATAGTCAGAAGGCAAAAAGGTTATTTCATACTAATCAGTGGAACAATCCATTAAGAGGAGATTACAAATCTAAATGTGTATAAGATATAGACACACTCATTTCCATAAAGTACTGCTAGATGAAACCACAGATTAATCCCAACACAGTGATAACAGAAGTCTTTTAACAAACGACCCTCACTAATGTTTGCCCATTCCATACAAAAAATAAACACTAAAGTTAAATCACATCATACATCAAATGGACCTAACAAATCTTTATTGAACATTTCAGCTTGACACTGAGAATACACATTCTAATCAACAGCCACTGGAACTTTATTCACCATTAGTCACATATTGGGACACAAAGCAAGTCTAAATAAATATAGAAAAATTGCAATGATTGCATTCTATTGGACCACAGAGAAATAAAGGTGTATAGCATAGAAACTAAAGAAAATACAAAACTCCTAGAGCCTCTGCAATACATTACTAAATAACAACAGGGAAGAAATTGATAAGGAAATAGAAATTTTAAATGATGGATACAACATGTCAAAATGTATGGAACACAATAAAATACTACTTAAAATTATATTGCTCAATGGGTATGTAAAAGAAAGAGAGAGATCTTAAATAAGTTAATTAATAATACCCCTTAAGGCTTTGGAAAATCAAAACAAAACAAACCTCAAGTAGTAAACTGGTAAAATAATCAAAATCAAGGCAGAAAGTAATAAAATAGAAACAAACAAACAAAACCCATGAAGAATTAATGAAACAAAAGTTGTTTCTTTTGAAAAGATAAACAAAATTGACAAACTCTTAGCCAAATTAACCAGAAGAAGCAGAAAAAAGACCCAAATTAATAAAACTTGAGATGAAAATTGAGAAATCACAGTGGCAGCTAATAATTTTTTTAAAAATTGAGAACATCATACCTTATGAGCCTATATTCACCTAAGTTGGAAACTTAAAAATATCTAGATAAAGAGACAAACTTCCAAATATATATGATGTACCAAAATTAAAATTAAATCAGGATTAAATTTCCAATTTTTTTACCTTGTCTTCAAGACATTTTTCTTTCTTCCACGTGATATATTCTATTGGATTATTGAATTTTTCATTTCTAGCTTTATTTCAGGTTGGATTTCCTTTAGACTTTTATCTCCTTATTGAATTCTATTTTTCTGTCCTCAATTTATTTTCTTGTTTCATTTATGTTCTCTTAAAATTCATTCAACTCTTTATTACTATCCACTTTAAATTCATCTCAGTATATATATATATGTATATATATATATATATGCTGTCTTTAAAGTCATGAACATAGTTTGCATTTTCTTTTGGATATTTTGTCTGGAATTGCATCTAAGTGAACCTCTTTAGGGACCATTCCTACGGGGGTTAGCAATTTAGGGGATTATATATCGTTTTAGGTTTTCTTGTTATTTCTGCTTTTATGTTTGGATCTGCATAATTTGTTTTTGATTGAGTATTTTTGGTCCAAGTTTTTGACATGACCACATTGAGTGGGGCTTTTTAATCTAGGTTTGCATTACCTGGGCTTAGCTAGGTTTGATGGATTAGGTGGTGCTTGAAGGTCAGTTGTGGTATTTATTTAGAGCATCAGAAAAGAAACTAATGCAGTCAGAGGAGTGGACAGATGTGTAAGAAGAAGAAGAATAAGTGAGGTAAGAGTTGACTGTGAGCAATGAATCGAGATGGCTGAGATACAGCAACAAAGCACGCTCTATCCCAGACACTGGGTTTAGGCAGGCTTTCACTGAGAATCATGTCACTCTAATTCCTCCTAATTTTCTTTTGGTACTATGATATTTAAGTTCTTCTCCTTTTTTAATTCTACTAACTGTTTTAAAGTCATTGAATCTGAAGATTTTAACCTAAAATTAATTCTTAAATATTTTAGCTTTTTCGGGAGAAGGATAAAACATTGTGTGATCCGCATTCTAAGTCATCTCTCCATGTTGAGTTCAGTCAGACGGTAATAGGCATTTCTGTCTGTTTAACTTGCTTTCACTTTTTCTTGTTATCCATGCTTTAGTCTTGGAAATGGATTCAGAAATGGGTTCTACTTCTTAAACACTCTTTCTGGCAGTGTCTACTATTTTGTTTCACTCTTCTCTTGAAGTCCTGCGTATAATTATATGTTTAACTAATCAAAGTTTTATTCAGTTCAAATTGGGAATTGTTGGGGAACTAAGGAGTTTTTTGGTTTCTGGATTATGTTTTTGTGGTTCTGGGAGATGGCTGTAGAGTATCAAACATGTAAAGAAAGAGTGGTTTCTCTAATCAGTAGACCAAATCCTCATTTTACTTTGTATTTTGATACGGAATTTCACAAAGTTGCTGCAGCCTTAAGCTTAACTCTGCCACCTAAAGGGTTTTGAACTTGCTGCCCTCCTACCTTAGCATCACAAATAGCTGGGATTGTAGAGATTTGCCAGCACAGGTAACTTCTTGCTTAATATTTAATCATATTTTAATCCTTTTGTGTCTATAAACACACGAAGTACGCGTGTATTTAGAATTTAGTAAGTTGAGAAACTGAAATCATTGGTTTTTATTGATTTCTGGTCATGATGATGTATGAATACATGTAAGTTACAGGGTATGTGTGCTCTCATAAATCAGTATAATCTACCATGCTATTTCCAGATATACATGATTTACAATCAATTATGACCTTAATTTTATGGCACATGAGTACAAAACTAATATAGGATTTGAGAGAATGGATGCCATGGGAATGATTTTCAAGTTGGTGACACAATGTATTAAGCAGATGTTACCAATTAAAATGCAAAAATGTATTCAGGGTAATAGAGGGTCCAATGTGGGATGTACAAATATCCAAGTATCAATAACGAATCTGGCCTCTCTTAACAGAGGCTGAAGATTTTATGTATTTGATATTTAATACAGTATGGTCAATGACTGAGCCCATCCTGTGTCAGTCAGTGACCCATTACGATTATAGCTGCCTAAAGGACAGATAAGCAAGATCCAAGTGCCTAGGTGAAGTAACAGCAAGTGGGATATATCAATTAATCTTGTTTGTCAACTTGACTACACCTGAATCAAATAAAACCCAATCTGCTGGCACTCAAGTGAGGGATTTTCTTAATCAGATTATTTGTTGCTGAAAGGTCTACCCCATATCTGGGCCACACATTCTGAGGGCACACTGCCTCCATCAAATTTGATTATATACAAGTCTATAGAGAATTTTCATGTGTGATGATTGATACAGGATGGGAGATCCCAGCCAACCGCAGGTAGTATCACCCTTGAGTAAGTAGTCCTGGAGTGTATAATAAATGAAGTTGAGCTACCTAAGTGTAAAACCTAACTTCTTGGTGAGTTAGATCAGTAGATCTATAGGAAGTCACCAGGAACTCCACTATATAGTGAGCAACTACCAGATTCTTGGCCTTCTCAATGTTATACAGCCATTGTTGGACTAATCACAGGACATTTTGTAGGCGAGTCTAATAAATCCCCTTTACACACACACACACACACACGTGTGTGTGTGTGTGTGTGTGTGAGCACGAGCTCGTGCACATGGGTGTGGTTCTTCCCGCCCACCCTCACATATTCAATTCTGTTTCTTTAAAGAACCCTAAGACAAGAAAGATATGTAGGTAATCGAAGAGTCAGTAACATTCTGGAAATCAATAACAGGACTCACTTAAATACAGAAGGCATTAAAAAATAATTAGGAGCGTGGAGAGCTCACATACATTTAGCTATGATAAATGTTTAACAGTGAACTTTGGCACCAGATTTATTCTCCCAAGCTCATACATTTTTATATCAAAAAAAAAAAATAGAGAAAGGTTACTATTTTCAGGGGAAAGCAGTCAAGGGAGAATTTTGTTGGCTTTGATTTGTCCAGTATTTATTTATTTGGAGATTGCCATGCTCGGAAGTAGAGATCCCAGTGAGGGGGACAGATAAAAGGTGCCTGGAGAGTAGGCATCAGTGGGAGGAGCGGCCCTTGGTCCTGTGGGGATTTGATGCTCCAGTGTAGAGGAATGCCAGGGCAGGGAAGGCAAGAGTGGGGGGGGGAGCACCCTCATAGAGGCAGGCAGAGGGGGGATGAGATAGAGGGTTTCCGGAGGGGAGACCTGGAAAGGGGATAACATTTGAAATGTAAATAAAGAAAATATCCAATAAAAGGAAAAAATTAAAACAAAACAACAACAACAACAACAAAAAAGAAGACATCTAGAGCAACGTTGGGGTTACTTTATGGAAGAGTAGATTCAAGAATCAATTGGGGATAAGTAAATCTGAGAGACCCATTCTGCCATGTGAAACACAAGGAGCAGGTTGCAGAAGACCCTTACAGAATATAACGGGCTCTGACAGAATTGCTCTCCCTAACCACATTTTTACCTTCTGCATAGTAAGTTTTCAGCTGAAAGCAAGAATGGTAGAAACAGAAAACCTGAGAAGGAGGGACTGGGATAGCCCAATGACCAAAGAAGGAAGAAAAACAAGAAAGCAGACCTGCAATTCAGCCTTTACCACACGTCACAATCACCTGCCCAAGCTTGTCAAAATTCAAAGGGCTGCACGCTCTCCCCGGAGAAGTAGCAGATAGGTTCAGAAGGCAATATGGAAGGTTACATTTCTAAAGCATTCCCAGCTAGTAAGCATGCTGCTGGTCTAGAGATCCCCTTTGAAATATTGTTTCTAGTTTGGGGGGATGAGCTGAAAGTATCCCCAACACTGATCATTGCTCTCCATTACTCTTGAAAAGATTTACTTTCTCAAACCATGATATTTACATATTTTGTTTCATGACTTTTTACTCCCCCCCACCCCCGCCCCTGCCCCAAGTTCTTTGCTCTTTCCCAAATGTGCATATTTGCAAAAGGTCTGCTCTGCTGCTCCTGCCTCAGGAACTGACATTTCTTGTCTCTCTTTAGAGGCACTGATGCTCTGATTTCTGTACTTAACGTACTTTGGTCTTAGATCTTATTCTGCCGTGAATTTGTTGTTAGCTTTTCAGATTCCCGTGACCTCTTTCAAACTGTAACTCATTTGAGGACAGTGTTTCTTACTTTACATCCTCTTGTTGCCTATAATGTTTAGTGCAATTTTGGAAATAGAGAGTAGATCACCATTATGTCTGGGGTTGAGCAATGGTTTCAGTGCCCTAACTCCTAAGCTTAGGACGTTTACAAGGGATTAGCACAACAAGCCAAGGAACATTAAATCAGAGAACATCAGAAGAAAATTTTGCTCTATATGATTTGCCTTTCCCCCCGTTGACAGAAACTCGTATTAAAATAACATTAGCTAAAATTATTTCTATGCCAAAAGCAATTATGATAATGTTTCCCTACATTTATTCTGAATATCCACTGTATACACAGGCCTCACTTCAGGAGGAAAGAAATCCACTGATCTGGACTTGAACTCCTTAGTCCCTTCAGCAGGTGACTTCTTTCTTCCTCTTAACTCATCTGTGAGCATATTATTATTGCTCTGGTCTAGGGTTGAGCTTCCAGTGTTCAGCATCTTCACTGAGTCTACTAGGGCAAAAATTTAAAAGAGATTTTCAATTAGTTCCCCTCAAGGAATTAAACACAGTTGTCCCTCACTGGCTGCTCCCATCTTTAACAGGTGATTAAGGGTCTAATGGGCTCATACAGTTTTTCAATCTGTTTCAACCAATTATAGCACTAAAGCCAAAGCCAAAAGCAGGAAACTTCTATAAAAGAGAAAAGGAAGTGCAAATTGGCAATCAGAAATGGGGTGCTTTCAGAGTTTCACAAGCTTGGAATGATTATGGGATGCTCTGGAATATCGAACTTGCATCCTCAGCCCCCAACAGAATTCCGCAGAACAATTTATTAGCTTTGTCCCTTATTTAAGACCTCAGAGATGGGCAAAGGATACACTTGCTTAGGGGTATAGTACACATTTACTTACCCACACTGCTGTATTCCCTGAAGAGTATAATACAGTCTATATTTGCTCTTTGCCCTCCAATCTATGGTCAGTTTCAAAAACAGTAAGATTTCCACAGGGATATACATGACTTTTATGCGCATTCACAGTAGACTCTTAGATTGTTTCAGAATGGGGCTTGTTACTGTGAAGATAAAAATCTTCATGTTGAGGGTTAGAACCTAGGGTCTTTTACCCTTAGAAAATGAAAGAGCCCACAAATAAGCCTGATTATATAATTAATAATTTAACTGGTCATTTGCTCTGTAATAACATTTCAACATAGAACTTATGCTTAGTATCGACTGAGTTATCAATGGACATGGAATGTCTGAGTACCACAGGACAGGTCACAGAAATGATGCATTTTATCTCAGATCTCAGCCTGTATGTGTCTTCAAGAATAAAACTGTCATGTTGTGAGTCATTCTAGAAAAATGATTGATTCTGAAGTCATCACAAAAATTACTATATTATTCTACAGTTCGTCTTGGAACCCACGTGTGGCTGCAATCTGAAGGTAATGTAGTCTTATACAGGTCTAAGTCCTCCTGTACTGAATCCAAGTGGTTAGCATCAGAAGTGAATTGCCATAGTTTGAAGCTGGAGTTGAGACGGTGTGCTATAGGTAGCAATCAGAGAGTTAGTGACTTGGGAAAACTCAGAAAGAAAAAGGGGGCTTCCTGAGATGGCTGCTTCTTGTTCCCAGAAAACATCCATTAGAAGTAGTGGGAAACACAGAAGCCAAAATCTAAAAAGGACCAGTAAAGGAAGAGGGAGGAGCCAGAGGCACAGAGGTGTCCTATAAACCCAAACCAGAATCTGTTTAACATAATTCAAGCCTTAGTCTTCCCCATCACAAATGGATAAAGTTATATTTTCTGCTTCTAGGTGGCTTGGTCATCTGTGTTTCTCAGTCTTTCAAATCACTTTTCATGCCAGGAAATGAACTTAGCAGCCCCTTAGACAACTGCTGTCAGCCCTATTACAACAAAATCTGTCTCCCTCTGCCTTCAAGCTGCTTCTTATCACTGTAATTGTGATAGAGCTATTTGTCAGTATTCTTAAAGACCAATGCCAAGGAGGTCACACATGTGTTCTGTTATATGACCTACAGTGGAATAAGCTGAGTATAGCAAGATAACTCCTATTTATGTCATATTGCTCAGACCAATAGCCAGTGCTTTGGGACCTCCCCTGCTTGCCTCCTCAAGATCTCCTCCGGCACCTCCCTTTGAGCGCAATTTTCTGAGAGTTACATCTTTCTTTCAAGTCAACAGGAATTATAATAGTCAGCTGGGTAAGGCAGGTACCTGAGAATCTCCAGGGCACTTGTTAGAAAGACAGATTCTTGAGTGCCAATCAAAATATGATTATGACATACATCAACACCTGAGTGTGCCCTTGTGCTGACTAACAGAACTGCCACTGTGAGTGTGTGGCCTGGATAGAACTGTAGAAATAAATGAGCTTTCTGCATGGCAGCACCTCATGTGGGATGCTCTCTGCCCTTCCTCCAGCCTTGAATAGGCTAAACAAACTTCAGGTGGTTTTACAAGAGATGTGTATGTGGGGTTTGCTTATATAAATGCAGAGCTGAAAATTAAACTTTGAACCTTGATCAGAAATCTTTGTCTTGGCTTCATTCTTCTCTCACCCACCCATCCTTTTCCATTTTCAGCCTCCCTTTTATGTATACCCAGATCATCCATGACTGCTGGACAGCTACAATGCTCTGCTCGGCAGTTTATTTAATGCCAGGTAGAACATGGTACCCACTGTCTCCAGAAAATATTTGGCATTGCTCAGTGTGCTGCATGTGTATGTGTTCTGTTCTTCATCAGGCAATTCTTAAAATATTGCCATAATTTAAAGGGGTAAATGAATGATGGTACTGGTTTGGATTTGGAAGAAGCAAGACAATAAAGCTGTCTTACAAAACTTTGGAAGATAGCATGTAACACATTTAGATTTATAAAAATCTGTGTGTTTATGGGTATGTTCTTCATGTGTACATCCCTTCGTATAAGCAAGAAAGCCAGAAAGGAATGTCTGCTGGCCTCTTCTTCTATGATTCTCTATCTATTTCTTTGAGGCAAAATCTCTCCATAAACCTGAGGCTTGCTTTCAGCTAGGGAGGAAATGCCCAAGTCTTCTGGTCCCCCATCCTCACCTCTCCAAGTTGGGGTTACAGCCATTCTCAGGGATGCCTGATGTGAAGGATTTGGTTGTAATCTTGACTACACCTGGAATCTGTTAAACATTTCTGGGTACTATGATGAGGTCTTTCCTTGATCAGATTACTTGAAACAAGAAGTACCATGAGGTACTGTGGGCAGCACTTTATGGCAGCAGAGCAGATCAAAGAACATGGGTAAAGGAAAGTTTGCTTTGTATCTGTTTGCCCTGCCTTTCACTGCAAGTTTATCTATGCTGTTGCTGTAGTATTCCTTTGGCAGTACTGGATCCAACTTCTTTTAGATTCAAATGTAGACTGGAGACTGAGATGCTCTCCAGGAATCCTCAAAGCTTTCAGCATAAGACGGATTCTGAGACATCCTTACTGGATTCTCAGCCTCGCCAGGGTGAGACAGCCATTGTGGGATTTCCATAGGTGCAACCTATAAGCTAATCTAACAAATTCCCTTTATACATACATACATACATACATACATACATACACACACACACACACACACACATACATATCCTTAGTGAATATATATTTGATTCATACACATGGACTTATTCTATTAGTTCTGGTCCTTTAGATAATCCTGACTAATACACCTGGCTTGCTATGTGGATGCTGGTATTTAAACTCTGGCCCTCTTGATTGCAGAGCAAGCATTCTTAACTGCTGAGCCATCTCTCTCTAGCTGTAAAGATTTAGAGCTTTATGAGAAAGAAACTTTAAACAGTATAGATTTTTTTCTAAAGAAAGATACCAACTTCTAACATAACATTCTTTGTTTTAAATTGTTAGCACAGGTCTTGCTCTTTCTCACTAATGCTCTTGAGGTTGACACCTTGATGATGACCTCAGTTACTCTCAGAGATCCTATCAACCCATATCCATACGCCATTTATGTCCACTGCAATTATGCATGTCACTATTTTATGATATAAGGAAAGTACCAAGTGGAAGCAATGGCCATGAGCTTACAATATATCCAGTCCTAACCCATAAGGTCAGGGATTTTTCTATAAGCTTGACACCAAACCCTGTTCAGGCGATCGAAAAATGAACACAAGTAACTGATCTCATTCTATAAATGCAGACCTGAAGTTTTGAAGTGCATTTACCCAAAGGATATAAGATTGTTTAATAGTCAAAGACCAATTTTCAATTTATTCACCAAAGCATCATATTACAACAGAAAATCCAAGGGATCCATCAACTGGTGCACTCTCCTAGATGAACTTAATATTTGTGTAGAGGAAAGTAACAAACTATGAGCTCTTCCTTGCCACAGTTGATCTTCAGTACCCTCATGATCCCTTTGCACCCTCAGGCTAGAAGTCCATCTGTCAAATTCGCCTGTGTGCATTCCTTTGCTTTGCAGCCCCCCCCCCCCAAATAAACACAAAGTACTAAAGAAGGTGCCTGCACTCTTGGCCTTGAGCCAAGGACTCCCAGGGGAACTAGTTACACTGATTGCCATACATTCCCTAGCCATCATGAGATCTATTTGCTGGTAGTAGTAACTAGCATATAAGGCACTTTTTATTGCTTTTTTCCTCTAATTTACTTAACTCTCCCCACTTACAGCATTGACTTAGGTCTCCTTTTAGAACAAATTACTGCCTTTAAGTTCTTGTTTTTAGTGTGTCCATTGTGTAGGCAATTGGGTTGAAACTAGTAGGAAACTTTGTAATGCAGATGAAGGACAGGAAATACACTCAGTGGTAAAACAATGACCTTGTTTCCCCCGACCAACAAAAAAGTCAATTGTACCCATAATCACAGCTGCAGCTAAGAGTTTGCACAAGAGCTCCTAGGCAAGTGAAAAACAAAACAAATAGAAACAAACAAGTAAAAGGTAGAATTATAACAATCCTAAGAAAGATAAAGATAAAGATATTATTTATTATTATTACTATTATTATTATTTTTATTTACAGTGCCCCCTTCGTGGTTCCCCTTCTCACAGTTCCTCATCCCATTCTTCCTCCCCCTTGTCTCTGAGAGGATGCTCCCCCACCACCAGGCCTCCCCACCACCACCAAGGCTTCAAGTTCCTTGAGGACTAAGTTTCATCCTCTCCCACTGAGGCTAGACCTCTGCTGTATTTGTGTTGAGGGCCTCTCTATCTTTATCTTTAAAAAGTTGAAAAAGATAACCTGCCATTATTTATAGATAGCATGGTTATGGGAAAACAAAACAAATTATTTCAATGACTAAAAGATTTTATCTGAGTAGCTGGTTATCAAGCAATATTTTTGAATGGTTATAACTAAAGCAATACTCAAGCAGAAACAACAGTTTTAAAATTTGGCAATGATGGAGTATGTCAAAAGGATATGGTAGCCAAACAAGCTCTTAAGAGCCAAAGATGCCAGCAGTAGTGGTGCAGGCCTTTAATTCCAGCACTTGGGAGGCAGAGGCAGGCAGATTTCTGAGTTTGAGGACAGCCTGGTCTACAGAGTGAGTTCCAGGACAGAAAGAGCTAAACAGAGAACCCTGTCTCGAAAACAACAACAACAACAACAACAAAAAAAAAAGAGCCAAAGATGCTGCAATGGCCTATGAAAGCATCACATTAATTAAAAGCATAAATTAAACAACGATGTTACAAGGTTGCTATACGCAAAAGGTTAAACAAATAAATAGTGAAGGGTTATCAAACTAGTTCAGAATTCCAAATAGTTCATAATGCTATCTCACCCCTGAGGCAGAGGTGCATAACTCACTTTGCCCCAGGCTTAAGTTGTGCATAGTGACTCCCTCCCATTGAGGACTTAATGATTGCACTGTGCATACCATTACAAAACAGCTTAGGAATGTGGCTGAGACGTGTGACTTTATTATAGTGGTGAACTGTCACAGGCATTGCCTTCGACAGGTAACCTAAGTCACATATCAAACCATGCAGCTTTGATAAACAGGTGGTCTTTATTTCATGGTTCCATTCCCCTAAAACTCACTGAAACAAGAAAAATACCAGATGAATCTTAATCAACACTGTTAGAAAATGCCTAACAATATACTTCAAAACTGTCAAGGTCAACAAACAAGCAAACTCTTCGAAATTTTCAGGGTCCCTTAGACTGCAGAAAGGCAAAAGACAAAACATAGTGTGGTACCCCGGTGCAGTCTTAAAACAGACACAGTATGTTGGTTAAAATCTATGGGAATTTTAATAAAGCCTGAGCTCCAGTTAATGGTAATTTATCAATATAAGTTCATTAATTGTAATAGCAAATTATGATAATTTAAGAAACTAATGATAGGGGAAATTGGGTATAATATTTATGAGAACACTCTGTGCTAGCCTCATGTTTTCTATGAATCTGAATCAATTCCGAAGAATCCATCTTATTTACAAAGAAAAAGAATCGCAATTGGGAGCGTTTATGAAAATAATTACTAGAACTTGTCTCTTAAATTGGCTCCAAATAAAAAGAAGGTACACTTGCAGGAAATTAAGCAGTTCATGTACAGAATTTGCGTTTTGAAAATTGTATTGAAGAAGGATTTTTTTTCAGAGCATTTAATAAATAGGAACGGCACTACACACAAGTTCTGCACATTAATAAGAAAGAAAACAACAGTTTGAAGAATGTGAATTCTCATCAAATTGTTCCAGCATTGTAATTCAATTCTAATCAAAATAACAACAGAGGTGGGAAGAGTTTAACAATCTGATATGAAAATTTATGGGGAAGATTAATGGTACAAAAATAATGAGAAACTCTATTAAAGGAACAAATGAATGTGATTTGCCCTAATGGGTATTAAGATATATACAGCAATGTTATAGGAAAATATAAAATGAAATGAAAACATGCTAGTGAGCCTAGAGATATATACAGAGATAAGAACAATGAGTTGAGTAAACAGGCCTGGGAAATGGTTCACAGATTTGGGTATATCAATAAGAATTCGTCACAAACTGGCCAAACTTATCAATGATCAGAGAAATGAAAAGTAAGTCTATAATAGACCGCTTGAAATGAATCATATCAGTAGAAACTAAAAATATAGCCCACCAACATCAAATAATGATGAGAATGTGAAGAAGTCAGTATAAATCCATACAAATTACCATGTAACTTTTTTATCATCTTAGGCAAATAATATACCAGTATCTTCCTATACCAGATAGCTTATCTTAGTCCAGGGTCATTGGTAACAGACAAAACTGTTTGAACTGTGGAAACATGACCAGGCCCTGAATAGAGTACTTGTAAAGAAGTAGATGGGCCAGAATAGGTTGTAGAAATGGAAGCAGAAGTTTAGTGTGGAGACCTGAAGCTGAGATTCAGCACGGACATAACTGAATGAGTTAACTTAAGGGTAAACACTCATAAGTGTCTAGGTGAACAACACAGGAATTCAAGAAAGAGTTGGACAGCTAAACTGGATCCAAATAGACATCGCCATTGACAAATGCAAATCAAAGCATATGGTCCTTCTATGGTCCTCCCAAGCCTGAGTCATGGAAAGACTGCATGCTAGAAGATAAATATATTCTGTCAAATAAAAGTCTTATAGTGAAAAACATTTTAATTTTACTGAAAACTAGAACCCCATAACTATTGCAATCATTTCTACTGGGGAAAAGTAAAACAATTCAAATAAATGATTATAAGTATGTTCCATGACATAAAAAAAGGCATGCCCTGAGTTAATGTCTAGAAAATGTAATATATAGTTGAATGAAAAAAGGAAGTTTATATGTAACATGTGAGAACAAAATTCATCAAAGAAATAAACATATTAAGACAGTTCCAAATTGAAATAATGAAACTGAAAATTTCAGTATGATAAATGAAAAGCTCCATGAAAAATTTTATTTACAGTAGAAATAATCAAGGAAAAGACATAATATTGGGGACTAAAGAATAACTGGAACAGTTAGACAGTGGCAAAATTGAATTGATAAAGATATTAAAGGAACACTCAAGGTATATATAACTGTATAAAAAGAACAAAAACTACAATCATGGTCATAGAAAAAATTCATGCTACAGACAGAAAATATTTTAAAGCAACCATAGCAAAAACATTCTCTAATTGATAGAAAGACCCGTACATCTGTAGGAGATACGTAGAAACCAAAAAAGGCATGGCCAGAGAGGGACCTTCTCACACCATATTATAGTCTAAATATTAAATACATAGGAAAAGTAAAATGCACCAAAAGCTACAAGAGAGAAATGTAAAGCCAGGAATAAGGTAGACCAATGGTAATCTAGGAATCCAATGTTCAGCATTTAAACTTTGTTTTTTTTTTTACTTACATCCTGGAAGTAATATCTCTATCCTATTACAACTTTCATAGAAAGGGGATTGATTTCTAATAGTTTTTGAAAAAACAAAGGTAAACAATGAAAGCTGGGAGCAGTTCAATCAGTAAAGTGCTTGCACAGCAAGTGTGATGACCTGAGTTTGATCCCAAACACACACACACACACACACACACACACACACACACACACACACACAGAGGATAGGTGTGGTGATGCATGTTTGTGACCTCAGTGCAGCAGGGAAGACAGAAGCAAGAAAACTAACGATCACTAGCCACTAGCCAGACACCCTAGATCAGTCACTGAACTCTAGGCCAGTGAGGGAGAATGCTGTCTAGAAGGTTTTTAAAGGTGAATGGCAAGTGAGGAATGAATGATACTGAAGGAATGAATAATTGTCTTTTGGCCACACCCCCCCACACACACACTCCCCCCCACACACGTTTTTACTCATGCACACACACACACAAGCACACCCAGAAACACACATTAACACACACACGAACACAGGCACACAAACACAAGCACACACATAGGCAGACACACACAGAGACATAGATACATGCATAGACAAACGTATGAACACACACACAGACATGAACATACTCACAAATAATGATAAAAATAAAACTTTGAAAAAAACAGCAAAGCTTTGATTAAAAATCAAATGCATTGCAAAGATGCAAACAGGGCTTCCTGGGAAGCTCAACCTGACACAAGACCATCACCTAGGAAGATACCTCTAAGCTTTTGCACTTCATTTCTTCTCATACAAAACTGGCATAATGTGGTTTTCCCTGAAAGTTTGTACCTGAGATCTGAAATATTTCTCACATCCAATATTGACCCTGTCAGGTGACTGGTGCTCAGCAAGTAACGATAGTTGATAGATGTTCTTTCTCACCTGTGCTATAGTTAGTAGACTGAGAAATGATCCAAGGGGGAACTGGAGAGATGATTCAGCAGATAGAGTTTGGTTCCCAGCTCCTATTTCAGGCTGTACAAAACTGTTTATAACTCCAGCTCCAGGAAACTCAGCAATACCCTTTTCTGGCCTCTAGGAGCACTATCATGTATGGGAACATGCACGCGCGCGCTCGCTCGCACACACACACAAGCCATGTATTCATGTTTTATTTTATTGTGCGTAAATCTTGTGTATAGTTTTCACTCATATGGCAGAGGCATAGTAGGTTGTCATGGTGTTTAAGAACTTGGTCTCCCACGTCAGATGCTACAGGTTTAAATTCTGATAAATGAATTCCTAGTTGTGTGACTCTAGAGACTATCCTTACAAGCTATGTGTTTTTCTCAACATTAAGGCAGAGATAATAGTTACTGATAATAATGGGTAAATGCCATTGATAATAATAGTATTGTTACTATTGTTATTTCTAGTTGCTTTCAAGTGTTTTTCTTTCTGTGATCCTTCAAAAAGCCCTGCTGGGTGTTAATAAATAAATAAATAAATAATAATAATAATAATGTAAATTATCATTTTAGGTTTGAGACAGGATTTGCCTGCATAATCCTAGAACTCATATGAACAGAAGTAGCCTGGAATGCACATAGATCTACCGGCTTCTGCCTCTCAAACCCTGGGATTAAAATGTGCATTATCATGTCTGACTTTGTTATTATTTTAATAGTTGCTATACTTTCTTAAAACCTTGGTCATATGGAGGAAAAATCATAAAAATTCCTAACAAGCTTTAAAACAACAAAAGCAGACTTCCAAATGACCAACCCAAATCAGTAAGCAGAGGACTGAAAATTCCTGGGTCCTGGCAGGGCACCCTGCTTTTAACACCTCGAATTTTAGATCAGTATGTGGAAATAATTGCTTTGTCTTGCTCATTTAGATTCTGAAAAGCAGCCCCTCTCCCCTTTTATCTTGGTTGAAACAAGCTTTTGATGTGGTGATGTGCTCAGAATTTTGTGACCAAAGGTCAGTCCAAGGGCAACCTGTGGCCATTGAGATCCCACTTAGTAATAAGTACAGAGGGCAGAGGGTGCTAGGCTCATTTACATGTTTGACTTGTAAAGGGGGAGAGGTCTCTTCCTTTGTCTGAATACATCAGTTCCCTGCAAACTGACTCTTAGATAAATATAGTTACTTTGAGAATTTTTTCCACCGTGAAGTGTGAAGTATCTTTAAGACTTCTCACTTAAGAAAAAAGCAGAAAACACAGTTCCTTGTGCCAATCACAATCAGCAGTTTAGAAAGGTACATACGGCTGCCATTCAGACATGGCAACAGAGGGTTCTGGGTCCTATGTCTGCTTCCTGAAATGGTAAGATGTCACTTGCCATGGCTATAGATGGCTGATTTCAACCTTGTTGCCCTGTGGGACCAAAGTCCACTGTCTTCCCTTCTGTGTAGCTTCTCCTAAAAGGTTGTATGCTGACCAGTGGCCACAGTTGCCAGCTCTCAGTGCCTATCTATCTCTAGCCTGTATTTTAACAAATAACGTTGTTCCCCCACCTTGGCACTCCTTTCCTATGCATTGGTATAGAATGTTGAGGTTTTCTTCTTTTTTTTTTCCTACATAATTCCTTCTCTATAGATAACAAAGTCCAAGTCCCTTGCCGTTGCAATTATTAGCATATTCCTGGAGAAAATTGCAACAGTCTACATTAAAAGACTCCCTGCAGAAATTTACACAGTAGGTATCCAATTTCTCTTTAAATAAAAGGCACTCAAAACAGTGAGGGGTTTAAAACAGGGGAAGAAATGGGGAACAAACAGAGCTTTGAGGAACAGCAGGGAGATTTTGCAGTGGTCAAGAGGAGATAGTCAGGCTGAATTATTGGGATAATTAGTCTTCGTTAGCAAATTGGAGAAAATTACAGTGCCCCCATGAGATGTGATAACATGCCTACAGACTGGCAACATTAAGACTCAGGTTTGACCCTGTTCCAAAAGGCTGGATTCTCTGTTTTCTGCACCCTCTACTACAAAATAGATTTCAAGTCAGTTGCCTCACTTCAAAATATTCCCATTTGCACTCAGTAGAGGTGACCCTAATTTCACCGTGATATTTCCCACCTCCTTCCCCGCAATGTGAGAGGATTATGTGTTTAAAGATGTCCCTGACTTCCAGGTAACTTTCAAGGAGACACAATGCCAACAGCTGAGATCATTTTGTCATCCTTTTCTTCAGAGGGCTGGGCAAATATAAAAACAACACTTACTTCTTCTCCTTTTTGTGATAGAAAGCCTCTTAGAGAATGTAACTGGTATCTTTTTAGAAGACTGCTGAAGTATTGAGTGAAATGTAGCCATCCCTTAGTGCAGAACTGGGGAACCTATTCCTTCTTTCCTGGATTTCTGAACACCTATGGAGAAGTTCATGAGGGAAGACTATCAAATGCATCCCATAAGTAGTCACAGAAAAGCATTCCAATTTGACTCAAATATTGTTACTTCTCCAAAATAGGAAGTGACATGGGCCATGACAAAGAAGGTAGAAAAGAAACAAGGCTAGTTTAAAGCATCATGGGAGTTTAAGTTTTCTGACATACAAACTGTTTTCTGAAGGAGACTATGAAGGTTTCCCCATTGCAAATGTCATGATAGACTATAGATTTTAGTAGCACATTTGTGAATTCCTATAGCCATACTCAGAAATGGCATGGTAAAGAATAATTGGCCTCATTAGAGCCATGTAAAATCTGTCTCTTAATTCTCAAAGAATAGTGCAATTTCAAAGGAAACTTAAGCTCTGAGGAAAAAAATATGAACCAAAATATGAGTCAGGTACGAAGATACGTAGAACATCTTTTTAAAGGTCTGTGACCTGTTCAACAGGTCACCCAAAGATCACTCTGGGGGAAGATGATGGCTTTGACTTACTACTGGGTACTGAGTAAGACTAAGCATAGTACCTGACAATCTAAATGTGATTCAACAGAAACACATATAGTTTCTATCAGGAGAAAGGACAGTGCCAGAAGTGGATGCTCACAGTCAACTATTGGATGGATCACAGGGCCCCCAATGGAGGAGCTAGAGAAAGTATCCAAGGAGCTAAAGAGATTTGCAACCCTGTAGGTGCAACATTATGAACTAACCAGTACCCCAGAGCTCTTGACTCTAGCTGCATATGTATCAAAAGATGGCCTAGTCGGCCATCACTGGAAAGAGAGGCCCATTGGACAGGCAAACTTTATATGCCCCAGAACAGGGGAACGCCAGGGCCAAAAAATGGGAATGGGTGGGTAGGGGATTGGGGGGGGGGGGGACATTTGGGATAGCATTGGAAATGTAATTGAGGAAAATATGTAATAAAAAAACAGATAAAAAAAATAAAAATCTGTTAGAATAAATGTGATAATTAAAAAAAAAAAAGAAAGAAAGAAAGGACAGTGCCAATGGAGCTTTGCCTGTGAATTGCTGGTCAGGCTGACTTTCCTCTTATCATTCTTGCTCATGGAAATAAAATGCTCCTTCTCCAATCTCTAATACCTTATTGGTTCCCTCACTTAACTGCAAAACTGTCTTCAAAGAGATCCAAATAACGTTTGCATGGGAATAATACTGTGAAGCTTTGCAAACTCCTATTTTGTTGCTCAAAGCTTCTGTAGTTCTCATCTACTCATCAGATGTGCATAAGGGCGAGAGAGACCACCCAGTTCACTCAAGGGAGCTCTTCTTAGAGTTATAACTGCTATGATTCATAGTGTCTTCTGGCCTTGTTGGAGGGATTTTCTTGCCTTCACATCTCCAAATAAATAATCCTTTACTTAGCCAATTTTCTATAACGTATAAAGGGAAATGTAAGTGAAATGGTGAGATGGTTACTTGTCCCACCTTGTAATAGCAACAGAAATGAAGCAAAACCATGGTACAATGTAAGGAGGAGAAGGATGGATCTTAGATAATCAACCTAAACAGGCAAAACCCTGAATTCTGGAACACAGCTAAATTTTTAAAGGTGACATATTTGAAATGCTTGATTTATTGGTAAACACTTCTTTTCATGACTTATTCTCTACTTTCATTTAGGTATTTCAAAGAAGATGAGAACTAAAATGTACCAGTCACAAAAAAATGTTGCAAGTTATACATGGTAGAGAAGTGGTTATTTAATATGCCACAAACTAACTAAATCCAGATCAGTGCTGTTTAAGAGTTCTTGCCTCTGATGCCTAATCAAAAGTATTTATAGAACTTAAAGATGAAAGCTTTGTTATTGTCCTTGGAAGTTCTTCCTTAATGGCAAGATCATTGTAATATCTATCTCAGAATACAGAAAAAATATGACAGTTATTTGAGAGAAAGGGCATGCACCTGCTTGGCATGGGAAACTTCCAGCTCTCAAAATTATAAAGGCCTGCTTTCGCCACTGAAATAACCCAGAGGAAAACTAAATGTCTAACAACATAGGTATTTTTCTACATGAAATTCATGAAATATATTCATTTATGGCCCCCCAAATGTCCTATGAAATAATAGTACAGACTTAGCAGGAAAAGAGAAGTGGTTATTTAATATGCCACAAACTAACTAAATCCAGATCAGTGCTGTTTAAGAGTTCTTGCCTCTGATGCCTAATCAAAAGTATTTATAGAACTTAAAGATGAAAGCTTTGTTATTGAAACCTTATGCCACAACGCACAGTACTCCCAGGACTCTCTGAGATGAGGGCAGCTTTATGTTTCTTGGCACATCTTATTCATGACTACAACTAAAGGATCTCTAAATCAAATACTATGCTCTTACATTTGTTGTGTTTGTCTTAGATTTCAGTTCATGGACTTGTGAAACCAATGCATTTTATCCTGTATCAATATGTCCATTAGTACGGCTCTTCTCCTTCAGAAAGAGAATATGGCAGCAACAAATCTTCAAACCGGAAAATGCCCATGTGACATATACACAGCTAAAGATACAGAGTTCCTTGCTTCAGACAGTCTGTGACACACAGTTTATCTCAGAAGTAGTATGTTATCACTGAGAGCAAAGATTGACATTCCCAGATAGTTACAGCAGCATAACTGTATAGCCACCACTGTATAGACTGAGCCAAGAAAATGGCAAGTTCAAGGCCAACATGGGGTACATAGCAAGAACATTTTAAAATACAACCTTTCTCATAGGCTTACTCATTTGTGCCTGTTTGGTGTTAACCACATCCTTGACCCATAAAATATGGCTCACTAATACTAGTTAAATACACAAATATGGGAAACTTGAACCATGTCTCTCTAGTGCATCTAAAGTAATTATTTTCCTTTGTCTGATTTGTCTAATTGAAGTTTCTCTTCTTTAACATTCAGATCAATAGATCTCACACAGTGAGGAAGATATGAGCTTACATTTTTCATATTTTTCTGAAACAATGACACATGATGTTCCCAAATTTGTGTTTCAATCTCCCCATGTCCCTGAAATATAGTTAACTGTTTTCACAATCAGTGATAGTTTTGTTGTTGTCTCTAATTTTTCTTGGTCCTGCCTGAGCAGGCAGATAATTAGGAAATTAGGAGTTGATTCTAAACGTGAAGAGGATACATTCTCACCTGTGCACTTTATAAAGTTCAAGATAGCAAGGAAAATACACGGCTCATAATTAATAACTACAAGGTGGCTCTAGTAAAAAGGAAACTTTGGGATTCTAGACTTCATTAGCAGTTAAAGGAAGGGAAAATATCTCCAGAGCCAGCAGGTTAGAAGTTAATTAGACGAAGTGCTTAGGGACTTTTTGCCTGAGGAAGAAGAGGCACACGAGGCTGTTTCAGACTTTTTATTGTCACTATAAAAGTCTCTATGTTGTAAGTTCATAGGGAGCAACACTAAATCACCAAAATGTTCATAAAATACACTGCCTGTGCCTCGCGTGCTCATGCATTCTCCGTCCTGCCTAGGAGCAGGTGCATGACGACTTTTGTCCACTTGTTTTCAAGCCAAACTTGAAATTAAATAGACCATGCTGGTTGAATCACCAAAAGACACTAAGCTAAAATTACACAGATACTAGCAATTAGAGAAATATAAGATGAAAGTCAGACATTCTGTTTAGTCAAAAACTGTTTTTAAAACATGAAGAAACTTGTATCCATGAGTACCAAGTTAAATAACAGACTCAAATGTACAACTATGATAGTCTTTCCACACTCCTCCTCATATGTCTCACAATGGAATATACCAAAAGTAAATAATACATCATTTGAAATTGCAAAAACCAGGTATCAAGATGAGTTAAGAGACTTCTGCATAGAACTAGATATTTTTAAAGATCAGAGAAAAGTTGACTATGAAATTCCTTACCAACATGCAAGGGAATGAGGGTCATCAAAGGGAGAAGAGAGTGGTTGAGGATATCTGGGATCTTTTGCCTTCTTAACATTGAGGAGGAAAAAAGAGAGTTTCCTTGTCCTTCATTTCAAATCCACAGAGAAGTTGTGTAACCTATCTTATGGAGAGTATATACAACCTATGAATATACAGCCAGTGATGTACAGTGGCTGCTGGGGAATTTGAAAGGGTCATCCTGGCTTTCCTCAATGTGACAGAATATAGATGAATATGAAGGAATGGAGTAAATTATTCATCCCCTAAGAGAATGGGCAGGCTCATTCCCAGAAGTTTTAACACTGACTACCATGTAAAACTGTGTATGACACACAATGTGCTTTCTGAGAAAATTAGAAAAACTAAGGAATTACACATATGTTCAATGGAGACTGCTACCCTCAAAAGGACCCCGTGGTATGAGTGAATATTGCATATGGGTGTAATCGCAAGTCACAGAAGAATAGGAAAAGATCTGTTGAGTCCAGCAGGTAAGGAGAGCATGGGGCTATCACAAAAGTAGTGACATTCCTGAGTTAAGAAATTGTGACACTTTCATTTGGGGCACCCATACACATTTATATAGCAATGCGCTTGTGCAGTAGATACAATTTCTGAGCATTTAATCTGAGGTCAGAATTTGATAAGATCGCAGATACAGTTTGGACATTCTTGCTCAAGGTTGTGGAGTCTTTGGAAAGTTAAAGGCTGAATGGGAAAACTTCTGGGTATGCTCAGTCAGCAGTATCAAGTTCTGGAAACTTGATAATGTAAAATACCAGACAAGCCACATTACAAGTGCATTTGTTTGGCACTAAAGATGGCCATTCTGCTTTGTAGTTAACAGAAACACAGGTAAATTTGTTTTGTGACTCCCTCCTATAAGGCTTCTTCAATGTCCATTTCAAAACCACTGTGAAACCTAAAGAGTCTAAGTGGTCTAGAAGGTGGTGATACAGAGGCAGGCAGTTGAGACAAAAGTTAAAATTAAAATAGCTTAAGGTCTAATACCATGACATTTCTACGAGTAAGAAAGGTCTGCATCTTGGATGTGTGGTCAGTCCTTTTTTAAAACTATTGTAAATTTCCCTAGAATTATGATTAGAACAGACTCTCCAATTTGACTGGGTCTTGTTCCTACAACCAATATAATTGTAAAGTCTCTGACTCTCATCCTATCTTTCACACTCAGAATTTCTGAAAATCACATATTTAATTCCCTGCCCGTCTTCACTGACCTTGGTTGCTTAAGAGGCTGCTTGATTCTTACAAATGATCTTTCTCTATCCTCCTCAATCCTCTGAGAGCTTGGACCATGGAATCCGAGTGTTTCAGGGAAGCCAGGGTATAGGTATGTATGGAGTGGGGGAAAGAGATAAGGTGTAAGACATTACATTCTCCTTTTACTTTCCCATCTTCTAAGTGCTTGTTGGTTTTCAAACTAAGAAAGGGGACCTCCAACATTAAAAAGTTGGAAAAGATATGTAAGCAGCATCTTCCCTAAAGACATATCCCTGTCAGCACCTTGTTTACAGCCTACTGAGGGCCAAGACTAACTTCTAAAGCACAGAAGCAATTAGTAATAATTTTCTATTGATAGAAGTGATGAAATCTTTAATTATCTGTATTATTAACAATAGAAAATTATCATAGAGCCCAAGGTCATTTATCAAGTCATTCTATAAATTATGTGGAGAGAAAGGGGGGAAAGAGAGATTAACACACAGTGCTCACAATGCAAAAGGTACCTGTGGGTCATCATATACAAGAAACTCAAAACCTCAAAATTAAACGACTGAAGACTGAGAAGGGCCTAGAACTGACACTTCTGTATAAAGCTGGGATTGCCATTCAACAACAGAAAAGTGAGCTTGTACCATCATCTCTCTACCACCAGTAAGAAAGGAGACAAACACAGGTTTTTAAAAATGTGTCTTTCCCTGGAAGATGTGCAATGTATCAGAAAGAACAGAAAATATCTCTAATGATAGTTCATGATCTAGGCCAATATTCATTTACATATGACTAAAAAGATAGAAAAAAACTTTCTGCGAGGTAAATGACACTGTGGAATGTATACATTTAATTCACACTTGAGTCTTCTATACAGCAAGTGCTCCTCAAATGCATTCCCCTGTCATTCAAGATAGTTTACAGGGTTAGGGTTAGGGTTAGAGCTAGGGCTAGGGCTAGGGCTAGGGCTAGGGCTAGGGCTAGGGCTAGGGCTAGGGCTAGGGCTAGGGCTAGGGCTAGGGCTAGGGCTAGGGCTAGGGCTAGGGCTAGGGCTAGGGCTAGGGCTAGGGTTAGGGTTAGGGTTAGGAATAAGGTTGATCTGTTAAAAGCCTAACAGACCAACACAGCTTACTTGCAAGTTCCATAATGCCTGAAGTTTCCCCCTTTCCTCTGATTTCTACTTGCTTATTTGTCTTAACTTTGCTTGCTGGAACCAAGGACACAAAAGTATAAACCCTCATCCACAGTAAACCCTATGTATTTCAGAGTCATCTGTAGACAAGAGGATTTCTTAGGTACATATTCCTTCTTTTTGGTAAAAGAAGCTTTGAAGAGGTCACAGTTGCAAGTTTGTGAATGTCATTACAAAGGAAATGACAGGTGAGTTGCAGAGATAACTCAATTAGTAAAGCGTTACTTAACTTTAATTTTAAACATTGATCAGGGAGGTCACTGGTGGCCCTGAAACAACATAGACTGTTGACAGTGATCTTGATTCCTACCATAGCTAGGCAATAAAACACTGTTTCTGAAGACCACACACAAGTTGGTTGCAGGGCATAAAGAACCTAAGGTAGAATTGACCTGGAAACTTCCACTCATCTGTATCCCTTTCACAGTTCCATAAGGTTCTATGCAGGCCAGTGGGAGAGAAAAGTCACCAATGGATTCACTCCGATGCACCTTCTATAATACCAAGTTTCCAGGGAAGATGTTACAATAGTGGCATGACCATTATAGAGGGCAATTGCTTTCTGATTAGACTCAGGATGTCTTCCACAGAACAGAGTTCATGCCTAGTACTGTTAACCTAGTCAAAAGCCCAGGGCGGGAGAGGTTTTAAGCCCTAATAGGGAATACACTAGTATTGCTTTACTAAATTGTATAGTTAAAGTGCCTTATAAATATTTAAATTTTGCCCATATTTGTTCTCTGCTCCATCTTGAGCAGATCTCTCTCTCTCTCTCTCTCTCTCTCTCTCTCTCTCTCTCTCTCCCCCCCCAAGGCAACAGTTTAACACAGAGAATCATAACCAGGTAATGTGCTGGAATTACTGACTGTGATTGCTCAGTTTAAACAGGGCATCTGGACCAAGCTCTTTGCAACCTGCCAAGGCTCAGAGAACACTGTGGAAAAGGAGGCAGAAAGATATTAAGAGTTGGAGGATGTGGAAGAGTTCTGTAAAATGCTATTTTCTAGACATTACATTGGTGGTGTAATCATGAACTTAACAACAGCTCTGGTCACCTGAACTGGACTAAGTAAGTCAAAATCCCAGCATAGATGTGGGAGGGATAGCTGTAGGGGGAAGGAGAGTAACTTTTCTTTGGCTGTATGGCCACTAGTAAGCTTCCTGTGCTCTAACTCCACACCTGTATTTTGACTGCACTAATTGACTAATGAGTAAAGGAAGAAGGAAGGAAGGAGGAGGGAGTGAGGAAAAGGAGGAAGGATGGAAAGAAGGAAGGAAGGAAGGAGGAAAGGAAGGAGGGAAGGAGGGAGGAAGGAAGTAGAGAGGGAGGGAAGGAGGGAGAGAGAGAGAGGGAAGGAAGATCAAGGACATGACTTTGAAATGGGGACATGTTGGGAGGTCCAGTTGAGTTGGAATTGACAGGATCAAAATTGTGTGAATGTATAAAAGTCCCAAAGAATAAATAGATAATATTCTATAAAAATAGAATAGAATCAAAACCCTCCAGAGCAAACTCCTGATGTTGTTTCTTTCTCTCAGCAGGAAAGCCCAGAATTTGTGCATCTGGACAGCATACGCAATTCAGGAGTTCATGCTGACTTACTGAAATCCCAGAACCAGGAGCGTTTTTCACTTTTTTTTCCCTGTAATTTATTTTCTACACCTCAGGTTTCTGAAAACCAGGAACAGATGGAGTAATGCGGGCTCCTCAGAACAGACGGCATACCAAACTGCCTATGTTGAGGCATGGGGCTCTCCTGTACTGCACAGCAGCCATGGAATAATTTCCTCAGATTCTACATCGGAGTGAACTCTTGCAGAACTTAAAACCCTTAGCCTTTCCCTGGTCCCGTTATCCACAACTGTTGAAAGACATTCCTGGCTAATCCTCCTGCACTAGGTATTGTGAGGAACTAATTCTAAAGACAAGTCAAACATGAACAGAACTAGTAATGTAAAATGCCTGAAATATGCGTATCTTAGAACTCTAATTTTGAAGAAAATGAGAAAATATTAATAGAAGCACAGTGTTTAAGAGGGTATAGATTCTTATTTCAAGCCAATCTTGTTTTGTTGGCATCTGCTTCATCTTCTTGCTCCTAGTTGCTTCCTGGCCTGCCATTCTTTTACCCTTAAAATCAAGTTAGAAAATGAAACTGTCTTTAGACAAAAGGATGCTCTAAAATGAAATTCTGTTGATGGAGGCTTCCATGGTGCTGTTGATGCAAAAGACTAGGTTGACACATAGAAATCAGTTTGCTGTGGGTGTTAGAACTATGGGTTATAAGGGATTAAAGGTCCTTCTGTCTCTTGGTTCATTATTTCTATTATATATCATGAAGTATGGAAATGTCAGTGGTAAATTACAGTGGGCAGAGGTAAATAAAGAATGCATAACTTTTTAGAATCTTGATTCCTAATATATTTTCTGTTGTTTTTGCTAAAAAATACCAATACTATGGAGGGAGACAGTGCTGGAAGAGACAGCTGGAATTAGTGGGCAATTCAGTGCACAATGGATACTCCCAGGAATATATTAGGGTGACCCTAGCTTAGACTCCCAGTAACGGGGGATTCAGAGCCTGACCTGGCCATCTTCTGTAGCCAAATAAGACTTCCAGTAGAGGGTTTGGGACACCAACACAGCCACAAAATTCTTTAACCTACCATTTATCCTGCCAGCATGATGTACTGGGGGTAAAGGTGACACAGAAATTGTGGGAATGACCAACCAGTGATTGGTCCAGTTTGAGATTCATGCCATGAAAGGAAACTCACCCCTGAAACTGCCTGAAGGAGCAGAAATCAGAGATCAGATGGCCCAGAGCCCTAGGATAGAACCAAAGGCAACTGGCAAAAACAAAAAAGAATGGAAAGAAGGAGAGAGAGAGAGAGAGAGAGAGAGAGAGAGAGAGAGAGAATATGAATCAATGAAAGGATGCCTAATGATATTCTGCTATACTCATAATTTGGTGCCTAACCCTTTTGTCATCACAGAAACTTCATCCAGTAGCCAATGGAAAGAGATGTAGCATAGTCAAACATTAGACAGAGTTTGGGAAGTCTTGCTCAAGAGGGGGAAGAAGGAAGTAGGAGGCAGAGGGGTCAAGGACACCACAAGAACATCCACAAAATCAACAAGCTTAGACTCATAGAGACTTACTAAACCTGAACCAAGTCAGGGAATTTGGATGAGTCTAACTTGGGCTCTTTTATATATGTTATGGTTGTGTAGCTTAGCATTTGTATGGAACAACTAGCAGAGGGATGGATGAGGTGCTGTTTCTGACGCTTTTGCCTGTTCTTGTGACCAGTGTCTGCCTGCTGGTTAACCTTATCCAGCCTTAATATGAGGGGATGTGCCCAACCACACTGCACATTGATACGCCATGTTTGGTTGATATCCCAAGAGGTCTGCCTTTTTCTGAAAGGAAACAGAGGAGGGATGGATGGAGAGTAAGGGGGTGAGGGGTGGGGGGCAGAAAGAAAGAGGGTAAGCTCTCTAAGAATGCAACATATGAGAGAATAAATTATTAAAACCTACAACTATATAATATATACAAAGAAGAGTTCATTGGGCTAATGTTTCAGGAGCTGAGACATCTGAAAGCACACGTCTAGCTTCTAGTGATGGCTTCCTGGCCTATGGACTCATGGTAGAGATTAGCAGGACGAATGACCACCGGTGAAGGAGAACCTGAAGAGTGTACCTGCTTCATACCAATCTGCTCTCACTGTTACCAGTCCCTGGACAAATGTATCCACTCACTTGCAAGGATTCTGCATCCTTGAGCCTAACACCTACTACGACCTCTGTCACCACGTCGGTGGCCAAGCTTCAATAATGTTGCCTAGGGAACAAACCATGTTCAAAACACAACAGCAGAGCAAAGGTCAGCTTTCTGGTTGGAAGGACAAGAAATATATGTTCCACTGTGAAAAAATAGAACTTCAAATATAAAGCAAAATTAAATGGTGGTAGGTACTAGGGTTTCCTTTTCTTCATAAGAGCAGATAGCCATTATCAAGTAAACAGTAGCTCACATTTCTTGTCTATTAAGTGTGAGGGCTCTGACATCCCATGATCTTTTTCCCATTGCTACCACAGGGCTGAATCTCAGCCACATCATATTCTATCATCTACCCCTAAAGGATGGGAAAGTGAAAGTGAAACCACAAACTAGCTTACCTCTTGTAAACTTCCTTGGAAGTTTCACATAGTGTTTTCTACTTTCTTCTTCTTCTTCTTCTTCTTCTTCTTCTTCTTCTTCTTCTTCTTCTTCTTCTTCTTCTTCTTCTTCTTCTTCTTCTTCTTCTTCTTCTTCTTCTTTTTAGGTATTTTCTTCATTTACATTTCCAATGCTATCCCAAAAGTCCCCCATGCTCTCCCCACCCCCACTCCCCTACCCACCCACTCCTACTTCTTGACCCTGGCGTTCCCCTGTACTTAGGCATATAAAGTTTGCAAGACCAATAGGCCTCTCTTCCACTGATGGCCGACTAGGCCATCTTCTGCTACATATGCAGCTAGAGACAAGAGCTCCGAGGGGTACTGGTTAGTTCATAGTGTTGCTCCACCTATAGGGTTGCAGATCCCTTTAGCTCCTTGGGTACTTTCTCTAGCTCCTCCATTGGGGGCCCTGTGATCCATCCAATAGCTGATTGTGAGCATCCACTTCTGTGTTTGCTAGGCCCCGGCATAGCCTCCTACTTACTTCTTTTGAGCTGGACAGTATCTCTTAGTCATGTCTAGTTTCTATGAATATGTAGAAATTGGGTTGCTTCCCTGAGTCCTCCCCAAAAAAACGTGAGTATGGGATAAGGACCAACTGTTTGAAATCCCTACCTTATTGATGATAAGAGCAGAAGAAGTGTGTTTCTTCTAAAAATACAGTAAAATCTTAATCTGATTATATTGATAAGAGCTATTTGTGGACAATGTTGAGAGCCGGCAAGGAGCTTTTGAAAAATAAAATGAATTGTTTTCAGGATTGGATTTGTAAGCTCCTCTGTAATTTTCAGATTAAGAGTTAGGACTGGTACTCGTTCAGCTCAGTCTTTCATATTGGCAAAAATAGAACTTTTATGCCCTGAGAACTGGTGCTCACACTGACTTTCGTTTTCTTGGTACACCAATAACATAATAATAATATAAAAAAGAGTTATTTTCAAACTCCACTCTTCAGTGTGCCAGTGTGTGTGTGTACATAATTCTTCAAACATACCACTAAGCAAGCAGTCCCTCCTGTAAACTTTTGGATGATTGGTGGTGCTACAAAGATGAATCTTAATTGCCCATGAGTAAATGTACATGCCTCCAGTTTGGGCTCTCAATGGTCATAAAGGGATCAAAATGGATTCTAATGTGCTTGTCAGATGGAAGTCGAGTTTTGGTGAAGTCCATGTAAATTTATACTACCATTTCTCTCTCTCTCTCTCTCTCTCTCTCTCTCTCTCTCTCTCTCTCTCTCTCTCTCTGACAAAGATTAGACATGTGTTTCTAAACATGCCTTTCACCATATAAAGCTAGTCTGTGCTCCATCTATCCTACCAAAATAGGAGGGGGGGGGGGAGAAGATTTTCTCTGCTTAGAGATGCTAATTTTTAGAGAGCTTTAGGGGGGTAATTTAATTTTTATAAATATATTATGAGGAACAATTTAATTAGACTTGAAGAAGTTGCTTCTTCCTACCTGGATTCAAATTCTATACTTCGTCATTTGAAATCAACATAATCCAGCCTTTCTCTGGGCATGAATGCTTGGCTTTGCCAATACTAGGGAGGACAGAAAATAGAAACCATCTCCTATTAAAGGGAGAAGCCAATCTTGGACCATGGAACAGGATGGAATAATAACATGAGATGCTAAGGATGCTGAGGTGATAAAATTGAAGCAGGAATGGGGAGATACTGTGTTCAAGGGACATAACTAAATGGTCCTAGGAAAAGCAGTCAGGAGAAAAGACCTGGAAATGACAGAGGAAAAGTAACTGAGAGAGATGAACTAAAAGGTCCAGACTCAACACACTCCCATCCTTCAGAGGAGTTTCAAATGAAGGAAGGGAGTCACTGCTCAAAACTGCCCTAAACAGGGACTGGGAGCTCTTGTAGGTACAGATGAAAATGAAAATTAAGGGTTGCCATCTGGAGGACAAAATCTGCCAGGCACTTTGGTTCTGCAGATATTGAAGTCTGACAGCTTAGGCAACTCTCTAAGAGGAAGATGTCAAGACCTGATTGCTGTGTTGGGGGGAGGGGAATGAATGAAAAGCATAGGCAAGGTGGTCTGAGGGCTGTGGTTACTGTCAGGGTTTGGCCTGCATTTTCTGTAGATGCCACATGCCAAGCCTTTCTCCTGAGTCTGAGGAGTGCATCCGGCCTCCTTCTCTAGCCATTGAGAGTCATTGAGAGTGTTTGGGAGTCAGCTTTCATGATGCAGCTCTCTGAAAAAAGATCCATCCCCTAAATTGAAGGAACAATTCAGCTTTTCTTGGAAATCATCATAAGGACAAGAAGGAGGTCAGGATGTAATATGGAAAAAGGCAAAGAGCTCCACCCAGGGAGGCAGAGGGTGGGAACCAAGCCACCACTGCTTTTTTCTAATGACAACGCGACAGCTGCTGTGAAGGATTTTGCTATTCTAAAAATTCTAAGTAGTTTGATTTTCCTTAACTTGTGTGTCTACCCAATCAGTAAGCAGGGCATAGAATCTGATCAGACACAGTGTTGACACAGCTGGTTAGAAGCCAATGCTTCCCAGGATCGGATTTATGCTTAGTCCGGGCAGGCTTTCGATTCTTCCCTTGTAGGAAACTCCTCCTGACCTTTACAGGTGCCCAGAAAACAAATGTGACAGCACTGTCTCAAGCAGTTTCTCTAATTAGAATAGAGAAGCTAAAGTGAGGTGGATAAAAAGTAATAGCGAAACTGACCTGGGAATTCTTTGGTAGACACTGTCCAATAAACACGCCTTTTTTTAACTCCTTGAAGCTTCCTATTAACCTGTCCCCTGCACCTGGAGGTTGAATGTTCAGTGGCTCAAGTATAAAGTAAATAGAAGTGGTATTTGTATCTCTACCAGTTGTGATTGTATATACCTGTAACCCAGTATTCAGGTAGAAAGAGGAGGCAGAAAAATCAACACCACCAAGACCAGCCTTTGCTCCGGGGGGAGACCCTGTCTCAAAAACCAACCAAACAGCTAAACAACAAAGCATCCATATCTCTTGGAAAGCCTGTTCCAGAGAGCCTGAGTCCATACATCTACTATCTTGAAGCATTGAATATTTCCTATGTTCAGGTATCAAAGTTGTCTAGTGTGGACTATTAGAGAAGTCATGATTCTTGTAAAGTTTCTTCTGTGAAAGGGATCATTTCTGACCTTAAGTTTGTGGCAGAGTTCTGAGGGCAAATCAGAAATAATGTATCCATGCTAAAACCAAACAATTGCAATTAGTTCAACTAGGTAAGCAACTAGATGTGAAAATAAAGGTTGGTAGAACCCTGTGGGATATGGTCATGTAACTAGTTCATGATGCTTGAAACAATGAGTCTGACGAGAAAACACACACACACACACACACACACACACACACACACACACACACACACAATGACTATAGTGAACAGAATATCAGTATCAATAAATTACAGGAACCCCTTCCCTCCCAGTAAAGTATGTATTAAAACAAATACCAAATGGAAAAAGGAATTTTAGTCCCATACACACCATTTATTGGTTAAATATCTTCAGGTCCTAGTACCCATTTTTGACAATGAAGACAAAGCTTGAAGTGCAAGATAAACAATGGATGGAACACACTAATGTGAATAGTATTTTACCTATACATAGTTTTAACACATTAGTGATTAACTCCAAGTCACCAATAATATGTCACTGTCATATTGAGGAAAGGAATTAAAGCTGTTTCCCTTGGTGTCATTTAAGAGTGACTTCTCTTTCCCTGATTCCATCCTTCCTGTCTGTCTGTTGTATGAATACAAATCTGTGCCTGCCTGAAGGATTTCCAGTGAACCTATTCCTGTGTCTGAGTGTGTCTGTATATGGCTGTGCTTAACAAAGAGTTTTGCTTTGTGTTGAACAGTACAGAGAGCACTCACGGAGAAGGAATAAGATATACTTTATGAAACTAATAGTTTGATAAGAGATTAAGTCTCTGACCCCAGCTGAGCCCACCTGACCCAGAAAACAGTTTATCAAACTATTTCCATATTTTGTGTTCAATATTTATGGTGGATATCCATTTTATAAGGCTGCTTTCAGATTCTATATGCTGAATTTTTAGCAAACAATTATCAGAAAACATGCATTACTCTATGTCTGGGGCATGAAAGAGTATATAACATTACAGCCATGTATTATCTTCCATTATAAAAGCTGATTTCATGGGAAATTCAAGGTAAGTTATATTGGTTGTTACATTGTTCTTTCAAAGGCAGGTTAAACAAGCAAGCTGAATACACAGTAGAATATGAGTTCTCTACCTTACAAGCCTTCAAGGTGTGTTATTAACTTTGGTTGTGAGGTCCGGCAAATGCTGCACTCCCTTAGAGTGTAGAAGATTATTTTTATCATAATGTATTGCTAAATCTCTATATAATTCACCTAGGTAATATCGGACTTCCCGTTTTCCATTAAAATACCATCTTACATTTCAATATTGAATAATAGCTCTCAAAATTGCAATGAATGAATTAATAATACAGTGGATACAAGTAGGTAGAAAACAGAATTTTTTAGGAGTCTGAAGTCACTCTGTATGGCACTATTGTGGAAGATAATATTCCACTAAAACCTATGTTCAAAGTAAGTGAGATTGTGCAGTAGGTAAAGGTGTTTCTCTTAAAGAATGATGGCCTACATTTAATCTGAAAGACCCTCTTGGTAGGAAGAGAGAACCAATTCCCACAAACACCCTTAGGACTCCTCCATGTGCACTGTGGCACATGGGCACTTCCTACTAGACACAGAAATGAATATGTGTAATAAAAATAATTTAAAATATAGCAGGACCTGTAGAGTGTGCAGTGCCAAGAATGAAGCCAAGAGTAAGCCCTGGATGTTGTGTGATGTGGCAGGGCATGTGGCACTCCAATGAGATGTTTATAAAAGTAGGAACTGCACAGGAACCCACTGTAATTTCCTTTTAGTTGGTTCTGAACCTAAATCTACTCTAGAAAAATGTAAGACCTATTTTTAAGCACAATGAAAACAAGGTTAATTCTTTCCAGCACCCATTTTCATGGGGTGAAAGAGCAAGTTTTTGGAGTGCACAGAAGCCCTTGAGGAATTACATATTTAAGTTAAATATATACTTAATACTCAGGTCAACTCAAGACCTAAGGAGTGTGGAGCTTGTGTAATTAATTTGCTTTGGCTGCTTTCCTCCATGTTCTTAGAATTCTTTTTGATAATTTCATTCATGAGTTGTCCATCTGCATCCCTGCTCTCTTCCGCAGGCTGGTGCTTCGATCCAGGTAGTTACGAAAACACACAAGTCACAAGTGGTAGTTAAGCTGCCTTCTTATAGATGTGTGTTTTTAATTGTTAAATTTGCATACGTGCAAAATATGACTGTCACTGCAGTATAAAGTTCAGGTGTCCATTTGGCATTGCGATGGTACTGAATGGAGTTTAATGCAAACATAAAAATGGGACTTGAGAACCACTCTAGAAAGAAAGAGGAAATGTTTAAGGGGTGGTAACTGTGAAAAGCACACTTCCTTAATTTCTTTAAAATTATTTTAACTCCTGTATTACAAGTTTACAGTTTTCCCCATAAAGGGACCAAAACAAAACAATGACAAGCATAAAGCAAACCAGCAAAACTCCCCCAAATTGCATTCTTGAGAACAAAATAATCCTCACCACGAGACTGACAGGCAAAGAATAGACAAGACAAAAGTTTGAAAAATTGAAAGGCCCATCAAGAGCAGATGGAACATACTTCCATATCATGAACTACTACTACTCATTAATAAGAAAATAATTAACTACACCCCAGAGTACAGGTTATGTTCCATAGCGAAAGTCAGACATAGAGCAATGCATGCTATAGAAACCCGATTACCTAAAACTCCAGACAACACTTAGAACCCCTTAGAGTAGAAGCCCTATCAGAAGTTAGCTAGTACCAGGGTGGTCTGGAAAACGCTGCCCAATGATGTTGGGGCAGGGAGAGGTGAGTGGAGTTAACCTCTTGCTTATGAGGAAAATGATGCAGGAACGTTCATTTCCAAAGGCATTGCATTATATATTTAAAAATGGCCCATCTATAAAGAATATCTCAATAGAAAAAGAAAGAACACAAGCCTGTTGCAATTCAGAAAGTGATGCATAAGCTTGTTAAATTAAGGGTCTTCACTGAAAGCATATTAGGTGATGGTTATTGTACACAGATTACACAAAATGTCACTGCATGTGACAAAACAGCATGAACAAAAGCAACTCATGGGAAAGTTTATTTTAATTATTCCTTTTCATTTTTATTGTTTATTTTATTTATTTACATTTCAAATGTTATCCCCTTTCCCAGTTTCTCCACCACAAGACTCCCATCCCTTCCGCCCTCCCAACCCGCGCACCACTACTGCTTCGGCAGCCTAGTATTCCCCTAGTGGTCATCAAGCCACCACAGGACAAAGTGGTTCCCCTCCCAGTGATGTCAGACAAGGCCATCCTCTGCTCCATATTCAGCTGGAGCCGTGGGTAATCCCATGTGTACTCTTTGGTTGGTGACTTAGTCCCTGGGAGCTTTTGGGGGAGGGGGGAGGGTTCTGGTTGGTTGATATTGTTGTTCTTCCAATGAGGGTGCAAATCCCTTCAGCTTTTACAGTCCTTGCCCTAACTTTCCCAATGGGGTTCCTATGCTCAGTCCAGTGTTTGGCTGTGTCCATCCACGTCTGTATTGGTCTGGCTCTGGGAGAGCCTCTCAGAGTTTATTGTTCATTAGGGTTCCAGAGCGTTGAGAATCCCTACTAGCTGGTTACCATGAAAGCCAGATCAAGAAGCAAAGAGCTCATATCTTCAAAGGCTAACACAAAGCTGATAAAGCAAACTTAAATAGGGAGAAACTTGAAGTCCTGCCCCAAATGACATTTTCTCCAGAAAAACCACACTTCCTACACTTTCCCAGACATTGCCACCAACTTGGGACCAAGTTTTCAAATATCTGGGCATATGGAGGGCATTTCTTAGTCAAAGCAATAAAGTCATTAATGATTTTTACTATCTGTTGTTAAAACTGACTGAATACTTTGAGAAATTTTCATTTGGGTCTTCATTTATAAAAGTTCTTTATGTGATCTTTTCAACATGCCTATAAAGATGTATTTTGAGCAAAAATATAAACACATAATATAAAGTGAGAGAATAACTTTTCCACAGTGAACTGTCACTTACAAAGAGCAACACTGCTACATATCGACAAAGACATTTCACTAGGGAAGTGATGTTGAATTCATTCAGGCAGAACGAGTATTAGAAACAACCCCAGATGCTTTACAGTATTGTCTGAAGTTCACAGATGAGTATCTGGTAGGAAGACACTAACTATTATAATTCAATTAGGTATATACTATGCAAATCCTTAACCTTTAGTCCTATACAAAAACCATGATTATCTAAGAGAATTCAAGCAGAAATTACAGAAATGAAAAATATGATGGCCTTACATAAAGAATCTGCAGTTTGGTCTAAACACTTTTATTTATTGTGGTAGAATTAGGAAGACACAAAGATGTTAAGTGTTAAGCTATAGCAATTAGCAAGCATATCTAATTCAAGGCCCGTATTGCATAAGCTAATACCCTGGTATAATAATTCTGCTTTTATTTTCAAAGAGTTTATTGAAAGAGGGCAATTTCTTGACCCTTCCTTGATGGTTGATATTCATTAGCATGCATGTGTTTCTTTCTTTCTTTTTTTAATTGGATATTTTATTTATTTACATTTCAAGTTTTATCCCCTTTCCATGTTTTCCCTCTGCAAACCCCTTATCCCATCCCCTTTTATCCTGCTTCTTATGAGGGGGCTCCCCCCCACACCCACCAACTCTCGCCTCACTGCCCTAGCATTCCTCTATACTGGGGCATCAAGTATTCACAGGACCAAGGGCCTCCCCTCCCATTGATGCCAGATAAGGCCCCTTCAGCCCCTTTAGTCCTTCCCCTGACTGCTCCTTTGGGGTCCCTGTGCTTAGTGAGTCCGATGGTTGGCTGAGAGCATCCGAATCTGTATTGGTCAGGATCTGGCAAAGCCTCTCAGGGGACAGCTTTATCAGGCTCCAGTCAGCAAGCACTTCTTGGTATTTACAGTAGTGTCTGGGTTTGGTGTCTGCATGTGGGATGGATCCCCAAGTGGGGCAGTCTTGGATGGCCTTAACTTCAGTCTCTACTCCACTCTTTGTCCCTGTATTTCCTTTAGACAGAAGCAACTCTGGGTTAAAATTTTAGAGATGGGTGAATGGCTTCATCCCTCAACTGGAGGAGGGGCATGCCTAACCTCCTAATATGGTCTCAACAGGTTATTTCTCCCTTTTCTGGGGTATTTCAGCTACTGTCATTCCTGTGGGGTCCTCCCATTGCTACACACTTCTGTTCAATTTCCTGACCCTCTGTATATCTTCTCCCATACATGATTCTGTCTTTCTTTTTCCACTCTCCCTCTTCTCTTTCTCCCAAGTCCCTCTCACCCTCTACTTCCCTTGAATATTTTGTTCCCCCTTCTAAGGAGGACTGAAGCACCCACTCATTGTTCTTCCTTCCTCTTGAGCTTCATGTGGTCGGTCCATGAGTTGTATCCTGGGTATTCCATGCTGTTTGACTAATATCCACTTATCAGTGAGTACTTACCAGGTGTGTTATTTTGTGACTGAGTTACCTCACTCAAGATGATATTGTCTAAATTCATCTATTTGCCTGTGAATTTCATGAAGTCATTGTTTTTAATATTCCATTGTGTAAATATACCACACTTTCTGTATTCATTCCTCTGTTGAGGAACTTCTGTGTTGTTTCTAGCTTCTGGCTATTATAAATAAGGCTGCTATGAACATAGTGGAACATGTGTCCTTATTACATGTTGGAGCATCTTCTGGGTATATGCCCAGGAGTGGTATATCTGGGTCCTCAGGTAATACTATATCCAATTTTTTAAGGAACCGCCAGACTGATTTCCAGAGTGCTTGTGCCAGCTTGCAATCCCACATACAGCAAACCAGTAGCCAACATCAAACTAAATGGAGACAAACTTGAAGCAATCTCACTAAAATCAGGGACTATACATGGCTGCCCTCTCTCTCTCCCTATCTACTCCATATAGTACTTGAAGTTGTAGCTAGAGCAATTAGACAACAAAAGGGAGTCAAAGGGCTACAAATTGGAAAGGAAGAAGTTAAAGTATCACTCTATGCAAGTGATATATTAAGTGATAATAAATATAATAATAAATAGTATGGATAAATTTGGGAGACTAGAACAGGAGGATAAAGTGGGGAGAGGATGTGAAGAGAGGAGCAAAGGTAAGATATGCAGAGAGGTAGCTAAAATTCAGAACCATTTTATGGATAATATGAAAATCTAATACAATATAAGCATTGTAAAATATATTCATGGCATGAGTGATGAGGAATGTTTTAGAAGAAAAAATAAACTTAAGTGACCTCAAAAATTCCATGAGAGAACTCCTAAACCTGACAAACAACTTCAGCAAAGTGGCTGAATATAAAATTAAGTCAAATACACAGAGGATAAACAGGCTGAAAAAAGAAATTAGGGAAATAACACCCTTCACAATAGTCATAAACAATATAAAGTATATTGTTGTGACTCTAACCAAACAAGTGAAAGATCTGTATGAGAAGAACTCCAAGTCTCTGAAGAAAGAAATGGAAGAAGACCCCAGAAGATGGAAAGATCTTCCATGCTCATGGATTGGCAGAAATAATATAGTAAAAATGGCCATCTTGCCAAAAGCAATCTACAGATTCAAAGCAATCCCCATCAAAATTCCAACTCAATTCTTGATAGAGTTTGAAAGAGAAATTCTCAAATTCATTTGGAATAACAAAAAATGCAGGATAGTGAAAACTATTCTCAACAATAAAAGAACTTCTGGGGAAATCACCATCCCTGACCTCAAGCTGTATTACAGAGCAATAGTGATAAAAACTGCATGGTATTGGTGCAGAGATAGACAGGTAGATCAATGAAATAAAATTGAAGACCCAGAAAAGTGAACCCACACACTGATGGTCACTTGATCTTTGACCAAGGAGTTAAAACCATCCAGTGGAAAAAAGACAACATTTTCAACAAATAGTGCTGGTTCAACTGGTGGTCAGCATGTAGAAGAATGCAAATCAATCCATCTCCTTGTACAAAGCTCAAATCCAAGTTTATCAAGGGCCTCCACATAAAACCAGATACACTGAAATTTATAGAGAAGAAACTGGGGAAGAGCCTGGAAACACATGGGCACAGAGGAAAATCTCCTGAACAGAATAGCAGTGGCTTCTGCTCTAAGATCAAGAATTGACAGATGGGACCTCATAAAATTGCAAAGCTTCTGTAAGGCAAAGGACTCTGTCAATAGGACAAAATAGCAACCAACAGATTGGGAAAAGATCTTCATCTTCACCAATCCTAAATTTGATAGAGGGCTAATATCCAATATATACAAAGAACTCAAGAAGTTAGACTCCAGAGAATCTAATAACCCTATTAAAAATGGGGAACAGAGCTAAATAGAGAATTCTCAGCTGAGGAAACCTGAATGTCCAAGAAGCACCTAAAGAAATATTCAACATCCTTAGTAATTGGGGACATGCAAATCAAAAACAACTCTCAGATTCCACCTCACACCAATCAGAATGGCTAAGATAAAAAATTCAGGTGACAGCAGATGCTGGAGAGGACATGGAGAAAGAGGGTCATAGCTGTGTTTCTTTCTTCTTCTTTTTTTTTTCTTGTTTTTTTTTTTTTTTTTTTTTTTTTTTCAAGACAGGGTTTCTCTGTATAGCTCTGGCTGTCCTGGAACTCACTTTTTAGACCAGGCTGGCCTCGAACTGAACACCGAAATCTGCCTGCCTCTGCCTCCCGAGTGCTGGGATTAAAGGCATGTGCCACCATGCCCGGCTCATAGCTGTGTTTCTTAACCAGCCATCTTTAATTGCCAGCATAGCTTGACTTTTTCCAAGTTTCTAGTTTTTTCCTAAAAGCCCAGAACATTGAACACGTAAGGCATCCTATTCTTTCCTTCTCTCCTTCAAATGTAAGATATTTTAATATGTTAACCTCCAGAGTTAAGACAAAGGTATTCCAGAACCATGCTCAGAAAAAAATGTGCAAATTTTATGTTAAATTGAGTACTGAAATCTTGTGCTAGTGGGGAAACTTCTGTGTGGTTTTGCCTATTGGAAAAAGGCCCCTTTATCTTAGGTTTGAGCCACAACTTATAGGATTTTTATTGCCATGATAAAGTAGGTTTGGCCAAAATCACCTTGGGGAGAAAGGGTTTGTTTCTCCTCAAGGCTTTCAAATCCATTGCCCAGGGAGGTCAGGGCAGGAACTCAAGAATGGAACCTGGAGGCAGGAACTGATGTAAAAGTCATGAAGGAGTGCTACTTCTTGGTTCAGTCCTCACAGCCTGTGAGCTGGGCCTTTCCACATCAATCATCAATGAAGAAATGCCTTACAGGCTTGCCCACAGGCCAAGCTAGTGGAGACATTTCTCTTAGTTGAAGTTTCCTCTTCCCAAATGACTATATCTGTATCAAGTTAACATAAAATTAGTCAGCTCAAGTACCAATTACTCCTATAGAAAATTCTAAATTTGTTCTGAGGTGTATTTCACTTGAGAGTTTTCAAGGTTAAATGCAAGGAAAGGCCCCATATACAGATGTCCTGGAACTTTGGGAGAAACACTAAAACTTCAGCTAAGCTCTATGAATTCCCTAGGCATTCTCATCCTCTAGGCTCCCTGGAAAGTAGCTATGCTATTCAAGCCAGGCCATCTATTCTCTCTGCCATGACAAAGTACTCATTTCCTTGTTTTCTTTCCTTAAATGACAGAACTCTGTGTGTGTGTGTGTGTGTGTGTGTACACGCACATGTGTGCATGTTATTCACACAGTATGAGAATAGAACAGAGTCCCATGATCAACTGATATCTTCCCATGCTCACTAAAGCATCTGGTAACATATGGAAAAGAGCCACTAAAGCTGTAAATAAATCATTTATGGTTATTTTAGTTTCCCCATATAAACTGAGGAGAGGTTTCTATCATGAACAGACAGGAATCTGACAACATTGGAAAAAAACAGACTTTATAAAAAGTAAATATAATTGGTTGGAATCGTTCGAGGAGGGCACAGGCAAGCTATCTGAGGATTTCTTCTCTTCTAGCCTATTCTGCCTTCCCCTTCAAAAGGGTGTTGAGAGTGGATTATAAAATGGTATTATAAAATGACTGTTCCCTAGATATAGTTGGAAAAAAACAAGGGAAAATCAGAATCAATGCAAATGTGGTTAAACCATGCAGATGCAGATTCACAATACACAATTGATCCTTTAGCTCTTAATCCTTGTGGAGAGAAACGAGATGACAATTAATTGATAACAAAAATAATTGAGTTGGTCATAGGGCAGAAATAAAGCCATGTAGTATCACAGAGTCCATAAGGCAAAAATAATCCAAACACAGACTCTGCAAGCTAATGCCATTCCCGTACACGAGAGCTCATCCTAAGATCCGAGTGGACCTGGAGAAAATGCCTATGCAGTAGTGGTTAAGACTTCTGTCTGGAAGATCCCCAGAGACTCATTTACTCCATGCTTGTTTCGTAGAACTGCCATGTTCAGAGCTAGAACCAATAAAAGGTTCCTAGATCACTCGCCTCTGACCTTATCAATGGACTAACTCATTGTTCAGTTCATAGTGTTATGGGCTATTCACAGAAGGAGCCAGCTAGAGGAAGTAGGTGACTGTGGATGTGACTGGAAGGGTTATATATTGTCTCAAGCCCTTTCTTTCTCTCTGTTTCTTGGCAGCCACGAGGTTAGCTGCTTTGTTTCAACACATGCCCCTTCCCATGAGGTTCTATCCCAAAATAAGCACACAGCAATTGAGCCAAGTGACCATGCACTGCCACCACTCAAACCACGAGTCACAATTACCCTTTCTCCATTAGGAATTTCTCACCAGTATTTTTTATCACAGAAGGATAACACAGAAGCTACTACTGAGTACTTTGAAAGCCGGATACTCCTGGACAGAAAATTAATAATGCAAATCACAACCTTAAGGGCTTTATAGCAGTTTTGGTCAGGGATTAAGGCCCCCCTCTTTAACCCTAGGACAAAGAAGAACACAAGGCAGGGGATGCTTTTGATTTTAGAATAACCAGGTTTGTAAAATGAAGGTGTAAACCCATAGCCTTGATTAGAATTACTTTAAGAAACAGTCATAGTGAAGGCTTTGTTTTGCAGTCATTTAGGAAACAGAGCTGTTAGGCAGTGCTTCCATCCTGCCTCCTGGTACAACCAACCAGGGTGCCTTTGCTGCTTGAAACTGCTATCTACCCATAACTGCGATTCAAAATGCAGGCGCTTCAAAAGAGAACTCGCTGTCCACTTTCTCTGGGGATGGGCTCTTTGTCTCCTCTGTTGACCTGCTGGGAACAATGTCTTCTTCACTTTCCCACCCTTGCTTTAACTATTGTGGAACATATTTAAAACATCCCTGAGAATAAAAATAAATGCTTATATCTGTCACACACACACACACCCCAATGTTTAATTCTTTTTCAAAAGGGAAGGAAGGAGGGAGAGGGAGAAGAAGAGGGAGAGAGAAGGGAGAAGGGGGAGGGGAGGGGAAGAAGAGGAGAGAAGAAAAATACATAGCTCTCTCTTTTCTTTCTTCCTCCTCCCCACATGGTCCCTGGAAAGGAGGTACTGAGAGGATGAATAGGTTTTATTCTCTTAGAGCCAATGATGATTATCCTCAGTTCTATGATCATGTGGGGGCATCTGTTTAGTGTCCCTTTATGTACAAAAGTGCCTGCTTCCTGCCTGATTTCATGCTGGAAGGGTTAACATGCAGGCAGGCAAAGTTAACAAGGGACAAGCCATAAATGGCTCCAGCTGTGTATAATTAACTGTAATACTGCAGAGTAAATGACTTTTATTGGCCACCATGTCATAACTTCATTAAAAGTCATATTTACAGCCCTCTCCTATGAAATGAGTCCTCCTGTATTCTGGAATTTAATGAGCACTCATTTTCACCTTGTTCAATTATCTTCAAATGCCCCCCACCTCCTTTCCTTTCCCTAGTGTGGGAAACAAGAAGCCAAAATACAATAGGAATGCAATTAGCACCTGGCAGAGGGTCCTTCTTCCAGGGAGCATTTCCCAAACCTCAGTAAAAAAATAAAAAAATAAAAATAAGAACCAGTTTCTCCTTGTTCTCAATTATAATAAACAGGTAACTTCCTTACACAAAAACACAGTAACAGGGCTGGTGAGATGGCTCAGTGGGTAAGAGCACCCGACTGCTCTCCCGAAGGTCCGAAGTTCAAATCCCAGCAACCACATGGTGGCTCACAACCATCCATAATGAGATCTGACTCCCTCTTCTGGAGGGTCTGAAGACAGCTACAGTGTACTTACATGTAATAAATAAATAAATAAATCTTTAAAAAAAAAAAAAAAAAAAAAAAAAAAAAAAACACAGTAACAACAATAAAACCCCAAGCTGATCTCATAGAGGGCTCGAGGAGATGCATCCTCTGAAAAGAGGTCGTATCTGAGCAAATGAAGAACTAAGTCCAAATCTGTCAAGTGTGGATGCAGCCCGAGTCATGATCATGAAGGAGAGGAGAGCGAGGGAAAAGAAACAAAGTGGAACGTGAATATTTGATCAAGCTCGTAGCCGCATTACCTCGGAGAAAACATCTCACGCTTTCTCTCCTTGTGTGGAGTATCTGATTAAAAGTCCCCCTCTCCCTGATTCCACTCAACCTCAGTTCCATAGGGAATTCTGCCCTGGACTGGCAGGTAATCTAGGAAAGGTCTCATGAATACACCGTGCTCCTGCTTCTGTTCTGCCTGCTTGGGTTTCGGGATGCTCGGTACCGCGCGAGTGTGGGAGGACAATGTTAAGTACAGTTAAGTACAGCTGATCCTCATTCATGATTTCTGTGATTTGAAGTGCAATTTCCCTGTGGGAGCATGGCGCAAGGGCATGCTCCTGCAAAAGTGATTTTTGACTTCTTTCCACCCACTCATGTCACTCGTGTCATGGTCAGCCTTCCTAAGGCCCCCTTTGTACCAGTAAGACCAAGTACCATCCCTTCTAATGGGACATTAGAAGCAATAACACAATATCTTTGACTTCATGTTCCAGTGAGAAGGCATCCAGCTGCTTTTCTGTGCCAGGCTTTCCTGCCTCTCTCTCTTTATGTCTTTACCGTCCTTCTCTCCTGGAGTTTATCATTTTCCTATTGTTGTTATCCAGATAGAGTATTTAACATTACTTTGAGCTCCAGATGAAAGGAAGATGATTCATGACAAGCCAGGATCTGTAAAACATGTTCGACTTTCGATAAAAGGATGTCATGAAAGGAAATGGTGCCTGACTCTGTCTAGTAAGAAAATTAATAGCCAGGCCTGGCATGGAACATGAGGTCATCTCTCCTCCCAAGATCTCTACTGCTCTCACGGCCTGGGAATGGTGTCGGGGAGGGAATCAATGCCCAGGAACCATACCATCACACCAGCAGTTTCATTCGTGGAGTAGAAGACCCTTGGAAAGTGGTGTCGTTTTAGACATAGTGCATCCATCTACCAGGGATCACTTTGTGCTGCCAGGTTTGCCTCCTCGGCGACTTCCGCTGTCCACTCTTTCTGCTGTCTCCAGCCTGCTACTTTATCTGATTCCAACCTGACCATTTCTAATTAGCGCTCGGGGCTGCAGGTATTGTTAGCGAACAGTTTCCATCACTCACGTGGGGTTTTAATGAAGCTAAGAAAGACCAGGAGCTGGAACAACTTCTAAGGGAAATTTTTCTTTCTTTTTCTAAAATTTTAATTGAGGATCAAGACTTGTAATTGGGTTCTAACTGGTTTGCGACCACGTTTGCACGTTTTTTAAAGAGTAGAAGAAAAAGAATTAAACACTGCATACTAAAATAGAAAATGAAGTTTAATGATAAAGGGAAGGATAAATTCATGAAATTTACTGTGTGTATTCAGTGTATGTATATAGTGGACATGCATACATGTGGATGTGTGTGTTATGCTGTAAAATATGCACATTTGGAAATCACTGGCACGCTGCTCTAACATCCAGATTCAACTCATTCAGGGAAATGGTCTTGCCCTGACATTGGTGACTTCTCATACTCTGTTAATTGTTCTTATTTGCATTTCCTCACTGGTTCAAAGAGCCAAGTGCCCAAAGAGAGAGAATAAAAATGTTTGAAAAATTAACATAGCTGGGCAGCAGGAGGACTCTAATTGAATCCAGAAAGGAGTCCAGTCATTCGGTTGTTCTCCAACTGTGATTCTGTAGCTAGTCAGCCACAACCCATCAAGGAAGAAAGCCTCATTCTTTGACTTACCAAATTCAATAAAATATAAAACAAACAAACAAAAAAAAAAAAAACCTCAAATACAAAAATTTGCATTTGGATTCAGTAGGTGGATCTACATGTTCCTGGGACAATTAGGCACCAGTGTGTAGTGTGACATTAAGTCACTGTTTTACCAACTATTCCAGCATGGCTCATTCCAAGGGATTTAACCTCAAGAGAGTTCTTCACTGTGTGTCATCATACACAGACTGGCTCAGCCTCCAGTTCAAATATGGGGGCTAGCAAAAAGCAATGTCAAGGAAATGAAAAACCTAGGGAATATTTGCAGATGTCCCCTTGGAAGTGTGACAATGCTGATATTCTCTGGGCCAGATTTATATCTTCCTAATTTTTAAATTCTGGCTTATATCTTTGATCTCATTCATACATACTTATTCTCTGTTTCTACCATCCCTACTCCAAGAAGCTGAATTTTAGCAGGATGCACCCTCCCCCCTTTTTTTCTGGTAGATTCCTCATAGACATTCTTTTCCTATACATAATCTGGATCTAAAGCAGTAATGAACAGTGCATGCCTTTACATATATCCAGAAAGATGACTAGCAAGCAGAATCAGATCCGGCCCCCATCTTAAGCAGGCCATGCAAGCAGTAAGAATGTGCTGTGGAATCTGGGCCAGATCTGAAGATCTTTATGACTTTCTATCCTATACAGGTGTCCTCCATTGCCCTTCTCCTCTTTTCTCTTGACTTATTCATGCTCATGTGCTGGTTTGTGGGAATAAGAAGAGAAAGAAAAGAGGTAGTCCTTTCCAATTTTATTAAAATAAACCTAATAGGTAACAATCAAAAGAAGCATCAGAGAAATAAAAGGTCAGGAAAGACAGACAAGAGAAAAAGACTGAAAACAGAAATCCTGTTTAAAAGAGAGTACTTTCTCCTTCCTGGTTTGCAATTACTTTTTAAAACAACACTGACAATACAAGGCAATGTCAAGTGACCTAGATAGGAAAACTCACTAACACATGGACTTATGACAGCAGCTAGAAACCGCCAAGCATCTTCCAAGAAACATAGGAGGGTCCTGTCCTTTTCCTCCTCACATCATAGTCAGCTACTTGAGGCTTTGGTCTTTGCATCCTCTCTCCCGTTTCTCCTCATAAGACAAACCATGGTTCACCAAGCTCCCAGGGCCCTTCCAAAAGAATAAGTAGGCCTAACTAGAGTTGAGAGACACCCGCTTCATAACCAAAGCAGCTGCCTTGGCCATTCAATTAAAAATGCATTGAAAACATTAGTGTTCTGCCACTGTCGATTGAGAAAAGGTGAGCTTGCCCTTTATGATAACATGTACTCATGTTTATCAAATGCTGTGTTGTTTCCACACGTCTGGAAAACCTCAGCTCTGCTGAATAGGGTTATGTGATGTTACTGGGTACTCCCCACTCCCCTTGTTTTGTACCCTAAAGTACTGACTCTCATGCATCCTGTTATTGTGAGGAAGGAACCAGTAAATTCACGCATAGCACCTAGAACAGTGGGGGACATACTTTCAATAGTTAGCTTTTACATGACAAGAAGGGGAAACATAACAGAGACAAGGTGTCAGGACACTGTCAAAAGAATGACACATGGCGACCAGTGGACCAGTGCCTTGGGGAACTGTGAGAGAGGCTCCAGCACAGAAGGCAGAAGGTCTTTTACCTCAGGTGCATTTTGTTCCCTGGATTGTTCTTGGATGTGATTTAGTGCATCCTGTGACAAACATTTACATTCAGCTTGTAATCCATGTTTATTCCTGGTGGATGTCAGAACATAGCTGTAGAACCCAATCTGGTCAATATACCGTGAATCTGCATATGGCCTTCCACCTTGCTTTCATGCTTTCCCAAGTATAATCTATAGTACATGCCAGACAATTGTGTTTACATTGGTTTGTCCTGAGAAAGTTCTGGGAAAGGGCTGCTCTGTCAGCCCTGAGTATGAGCTTACTGGCATTTATTTACATGTTTTTCTGAACTCAGAAAACCTTCCTTGGATCATTGATGTCTTTGTTACATCTGTGTGTAAAAGTACATCGACTCTGAAGGAAGTTTGTCTAGAGCATTAGACTGTAGTCTGATCCCACTCTTTCAGGGCCTCAGGTATCAAGTCCTACAGAAAAGACCTACACAGGTCAGCCCAAAGTTGATACAAGGCAGTGGCCAACAATATAAAACCTAAAATATGTGTGAATTTTCTGTGTCTTTCCTGTAAGACAATTTATGTGTCAACTCTGTTTTTCTTGGAGAAAGAAAGACCGAGGTGAGAAACAAGAGTCAGGAAGAACGATGTGCTAAGTAACTTTATGTATTAACAAGAGACGATGTCCTGCTCTCAGCTGAGTAACAGTCTAGAAGCTGATGTGATATTTCTTTTGGGTGTGATGAACACAGAAATTAATAATCTGTGCACAAAGAGTATTAGCTTCTAAGGTTTGAGTGAGGCCTTCTCCGATCAGTTGAAACTCTCAAGAGGAAAACAGAACAAAAATTATTTACGTACCGCCCCCCTCCAAAGAAGCAATGAGTTCTTTCTTTAGATTACCTAAGGGTATCAAGGCCACAGCATGCATTCCTTCCTCCAGAACACTGGCCTGCTCTGAAGATAATGCATTTTCCAGTTTTCATATCGTGTATAACAATTCTCACAGTCTCTTTGTCTCTGTGGCTCTCTGCCTCTCTCTGTGTACCTGTCTCTCTGTCTCCCTTCTTTCTTTGTCTCTGTATATATCTGTAATCTGTATCATTCATATATCCTCTCTCTCTCTTTCTCTCTCTCTCTCTCTCTCTCTCTCTCTCTCTCTCTCTCTGTGTGTGCACGTTCTGTCTTGATGAACGTGAATTTCAAAGTTTATAACAGATCACAGATTAGGGAACAATCAGTCCATTTACAGCTCAATTTTTAATTGCTACCAAACTGTGGTTGCTACGTGAGCTTCCTTTGTCTGATCTTGAAGGGGACTGTCTACAGTATCTCATACTCCAGCCCTGTGTGGTTACTGAGTATGTCAGTAAGAGGAGTTCACATGGGTTTTCTCTAGGAGAGAAAGTACATACCCTAATTGAGACATTTCATGAACTCAATGTAGATGCCGTATCCTATTCTTGGTACTTAGAAGTTCACAAAGACCTAAGACCTCCAGTGAGAGAGGAGTGATATTTCTATGCATCAAAATATTCCATGAAATGCTTCAACTTATGATTTTTTTCCTTTATAATGATGTGAAGGAGATCTATATTCAGTAGGGACCAGATTTCATATTGTGAATTGAGCCTTTATCCATGCTGCCAATATAAAGTGTTATACTCTCTCACAATTCTAGTACTGATGAAGTGAGTTTCCCACTAAGGCCTATGATCACAAGGTGGGGAAAAATGGTGTACTGTATTTTAAAATCATAAAATGTAGTAGCTTAAGTCATTAACGTATCCTTTCCATTTGCAGTGGGCTTGTTGAGATTGAAACTGATCTTCAGTGGGGAGCAGTTGCAATTATTTCTAATGAATATTGCAATATTAGGGGGTTTTTTGTTTGTTTTGTTTTGTTTTGTTTTGTTTTGTTTTGTTTTTAAGCAGGTCACAAATTCTTTGACATTCTTCATTCAAGAGTGGGACATCCTGTTCCTCTCAGAGTCCAACTAGGCTTGTAATTTACTGAGGCCCTAGGACACGGTAGGAACACAAGTACATGGTATCCAAGAATGAATCACAGTAGGAAATTCTGAGTACTTAAATCAGAAAAACCACACCTGAAACCTTAAGTTATAGTATAGAAAAGTCCAACTGTCCTCAGGCTGCCATGTTTAAGGAAACCATGCTCCACCCACAGTGCAGAGTCTAGCCTGTTATCCATTTCCCTCCGTCTTTTGGCAAAAGTACTGGACACATAACTAAAGAAGCTTTAGACGATTCCAGATCCCAGTCATTCATTCATCTTCTACCTGTCAAATATGAGAAGAATAAAACTGGTGACTGCTTAATTTGATCTGAGCCTTGCATTTCTAGTGAGTAGCAAGGACAGAGAAAGCCTCCTAACTTTTCTTACAAGAGACAACCTAGCACACAGCACCATTCTGCTTTTCCATATTCCATGAAACCAACCAACCAACCAACCAACCAACCCTGATCTCCCCTCAGGGGTCTCACTAAAGTCACTGATGTGTTCCCTGTCTTCCTGCCTCCAAAATTTCAGATCTCCTTTCTCCACTCTAAAGCAGTTGCCAATAAAGTATGTCCTCACAGTTGATAAGGCCTGAATAAACTCATGTCAGTCATGAATTTGCCTGATCTTCACTTCCTATCTCTGCATCCCTAGGATCTGAGCATAAGAACGTGGCTGCAGGTTTGCATTGTGAAGCTCTTGGTTCAGCTACACAGTTAGTAAGTACAGAACTGAAGGCTTCTTTATGCCTTGAGGCAAAAATAAAAAGGCTTTCTAGGTTAAATGTGGGAGGTAGTCTTTGACTTCTGTCAGCACACGTACTTCTGGATGTTTTTATAATTTGCAATATTTTGGTTTGATTCTGGGACAGGAAGATGTTTGTCTACCCCGTTTAAATTACTGCCCTCATTTGGTTTAGTCTCGTCCTCACAAGCATCGGTTGTCTATTCGTGAGGGTTTTACTCCTTCTCTCCAGTATAAATCACCTCAGTTTCATTTTCTTTTTTATCTTCCTGGGAATTCTGAAATGTTTTCAAGTTTGCCTTGCACAACACTGATTTGTGATATGTTCAAATAATCTCTCTGAGCGTGACATTACATCTGTTATTATGGTTGTAATTTTTTTAAATTCTCCTTTAATTTCTCCTTTCTCAAAATTACATATTCTCAGCAAAACGTCTTTTCAGATGAAACATCTATCTCTTCGCTTTATTATCTCTCGTTCTATATCTCCTTTAAAGTTTTAAGAGTAATGTGATGTCTTAGTCAGAGTTTCTATTCCTGCACGAATATCATGACCAAGAAGCAAGTTGGGGAGGAAAGGGTTTATTCAGCTTACACTTCCCACACTGCTGTTGATCACCAAAGGAAGTCAGGACTGCAACTCAAACAGGTCAGGAAGCAGGAGCTGATGCAGAGGCCATGGAGGGATGTTCTTGACTGGTTTGCTTCCCCTGGCTTGCTCAGCCTGCTCTCTTATAGAACCAAGACTACAAGCCCGGGGATGGTCCCACCCACAAGGGGCCTTTCCTAATTGAGAAAATGCCTTTCAGTTGGATCTCATGGAGGCATTTCCTCACCTGAAGCTCCTTTCTCTGTGGTAACTCCAGCTGTGTCAAGTTGACACAAAACTAGCCAGTACATGTGATATATTTTTAAAACTTGTTTCTCTGCAGTACCTCTTGTTAATTCTATTTTAAATTTATAGTTTCAGTATATCACCCCCTTCCTGTAAACCACACCCACCCAATTCTCAGATTCTCACTATGCAGCCAAAGCTGCCCTTGTACTGGTGACCTTCCTGCCTCAGTATTATAGATGTGAAGCCATGGACCATCATGTCTACCTTTTACTGCTCCTCCTCCTTCATCATCTCCTTTTTTATATTATTATTATTATTATTTATTAAGGTCCATGAGGTTTCTTCCCACTGTTTTCTAATCTGTTTCTAATCTAGTCCAGCATCCCCAGAGTGTTAATCTATTGTCCCTCTGGCTGCTGATAGAATTCCCTTCTCAAATGAAAAGCTTTATGCAATCGATTGTGCCTAACCCCACGCTGCTGTAGCTTTGCTATCCTTTTTTTTTTTATCCCCTTGAAGTACTGACCATCAAACCTAAGGTCTTTCACACTATTAGCAAGTGTTCTACTACTGAGCTACAAACCCAGCACCATAGTCTGTCACTTAAGGTAAACGTACAGATATGAGTTATAATCATAATCATCTATTCTTAGTACATGAAGTTTTCTGTGCATTGTGCAGTTTATGTCTCTATACTATTGAGATTGAGGTCAATTTACTTTTTTCCAGACTATTTGTGTTTACCTAGTCATCACCACCGCCATCATCACCATTATCATCACCACCATTATCATCATCATCATCACCATCACCATCATTAACATCCACTCACACACAACAAAGGCACAGCCTTCTACTATCTTATTTACGAAGTATCATTTGCCCAGCTCTACTAACTACATGGAGCGATTCATAATCTAATTCCTTCAGAAAAATAACCTTTAGATTTAATTTTTATCTTCCAGACCTTGATCACTTGTTTAAGCTTACCTATTGATCTTATTGAACAAACAGGTTTGTCTTTTTTGTTCTTGTTTTTGTTTTTGTTTTTTTTTTGGGGGGGGGGCTGCACATTTATGTTTTTCTATCAGAACCTAAACACGAGGTTTGACAATCCTGACATACTTGCCTATCATTCTATTATTTAGCAATGTCAAGGTTCACGGACTAAAACTACAGGACGTTGTGTGAAAGCGTTGAGTAAAGCCAATGGATGGCGATGAGTATTTGCCGTTCTTGGGTGAGATCACTTAGAGCCATCTTCTGGGTTTCTCACCAAAAGCCATCTCAGCAGTGTCTGCCAGAGCCATTTAAAGGACGAAGCCATGTTCCTAAACATCAGATCTCCAGCCGATGTATGCCTAATTCAGGAGCCCGGAACTCTGCACCACTTGGAAAAGGGCTTTTCAGTTTTCACTCCCTCACCCATGCAGAACCGCAACTGTTTGCAGCTTGAGTTGAGTGCACTTTAGTTGACATTTATGTCGCTTACACAGATAGCAGAGGGAGTGGAGAGACTGAGCTCCCTGCAGGTTTATTTTGGAGTCTGAGTGAGTGGGGCACAGTTTCATTCCTTGCTAGCTGTGGGCGATGAACAAGCAGCAGCCGCACTACCTTAAATGTGCACAACGCAGCCCCTTAACAGACCTTCTGCATCCAAAGCTGCTTTGTTCACAGGATGCTCTGGCTGTGGGTGTAGCTGAGTAGAACATTTGCTTAGCAGGAAGGAAGGTCTGCATTCGGTTTCCAGTGCTGGAGAAATTACCAGTTCTCCAGCATCTTTGTGTGCCCATCCATAGAAGCTGGAAATCCATACTTTCCAATGTCCTGCTTTAGGAGTCCTAGAAAGGAATTGTGAATCCCCTGGATTTCTTGTGTGTAATGCCCACAAATGACTATGTACCTGGAATGCATTCTCCAAAATAACTTTACATGCTTATAATTATAAAGATTCTAGTTAGTTATTGGCTATAGCCCAAAACCAAAAGGTTGTGTTTAGCTTCTGGGTTTTTCACTGGCAAGGCTATATAAGTATAGAACACCTAACAGGAATGGAAAAAAAAAACCACTATCATCCTATAGATGCCTTTACTGTAAAATAGTGGTACTTATTCTGAAGGTCATGACCCCTCTGGGGGATTGAAAGGCCCTTTCCCAGGGGTCAAAACCATCAGAAAAGACTAAATATTTCATTATGAGTCAAAAATAGCAAAATTACAGTTTCAAAGTAACAATGAAAATAAGTTTATATATAGTGGGGGGGGGGGGGAAAGGAATCACCACAACATGAGGAATTGTATCAATGGGTTGCAGCATTAGGAAGGTTGAGCACATCTGCTATAAAGCCTAGACATTTTGTCTTTATCTGTTTAGCAAATAATGTAGCACTAACTCAGACCTTTCTCCTAAATGCTTTTAGAGCGATATGTGGTTTCGAACCACCTTTATCACCAGAAACACCTGATCTAGAATTTCTCATTGTAATCACAGAAGGGCATCTCCCCCATCTCTAACTCAGATGAGCTGTAGGCTACTAACCTGGCTGGTGAACAGCCCCTGTCTGTCTCAGGGAGGGCGCAGAAGAGGGCTGCTTACCGGACTCCAGAGTCCAGAGCATGCTACTTATCACTGAGATCTTCCTATCACCTCACGAGTGGCCACAGAATGGGCTGCCATTTAAAAAAAAAAAAAGATATCATAGATTTGCAAAATAATTTCATCGGTTACTACGTTTTCCTTAATAAATAACAGGAACTCAGGCCAGAGAGATAGCTTGCTGAGTGTAAGTGCCTATGACCAAGGCTGGTGCTCTGACTTAGATCCCTAGGAGTCACGTGGTGGGAGGTGGGAAGTAAATCCCGAAAGTTACTTTCAGCCCCCAAGATGTGTTATGATACACACATGTGCATTCTTGTGCATGTGCGCTCACGCACTCGCGTGCACACACACACACACACACACACACACACTAAATAGATGGATGATAGACAGACAAATGCAATTTAATCAAAAATAGCAACTAGGTATATTTCATTAACATCTGACATAAGACTTGATTTATTAAAGAAAAAAATCATTTTACCCTTGACTGTAAGAATATACCAATTATATTATCAGACACCAACCTCGAGTATTTATTCACCCATTAAAATATTCAGTTATGACCCTTCCTGTATCAGACGTTGTTTTAGAAGATGTTTTCATTCTCACTTTTTCCGACTTTCTTTCCCCCATGCCCATTCAGTCAAGGCCAACTCACAGCACCTCCAAGCTACCCCCAGGGTATCAGCTTCCTTGTTTATATCAATCCCCAGCCAAATGCCTCCCAAAACCTTGGGAAAGACAGTGGAACAACAAGGTTTCCCCATTTTGGCTGACTTTTCTCACAGTCCTCTAAAGAGGGAAAGCTCTGAGCTTTCCCTTGTGCATCTCAGCTTTGTTTTCTGCCCTTGGCTAAACTCCACACTGAATGATTTCAGCTGCTACAGGTTAATTTCCTTGTAATAGCCTCGCTGTGATGGAAGGTTTTGGAAATTACAAAAATTAGATGCACTCCTAATTGGCCTGTCTTGTTCTCAAGCTGCTCCCTGGGTTAAACATAGTCATAGGAGGCTGCAGGGAGCCCAGCCCTGATTCCCCAACCAATCCTTAGCAGGAGAACAGCTGTGAAGGGAGGAAGTGGATCCAAACAGGATTCCATACAGTGTGAAATTGTCTTCCCTTTAATTGGCTGGGAGAAAGTTCTAGAGAGGTGCATTCCCTTTCCCTAGGACCCTAGGCAGTATTTTTAACACATAGTTTTGGATACCTACTGGGCTCAGTTGTGATGTAAGCCAAAAGTACATGCAAATATCAGCATTACCATTCTGCTTCTGCTTGTTAAGAAGAACATACCAAACCATACAGCTATATACTGTGACTCCATATTTATCCAAGAAATAACATAATGTAAACAGAAAGTGATACTGATATATATGTGTGTGTGTATATGTATGTATATATATATATATATATACATATATATATGTATATATATATATATATATATATATATATATAAAATTTTGTTGCACAAGTGATTTTTTTGACAAACCTATCACCCTGCTGGGGTTTGAATTTTGCCAAATAATAGTTTTGCTATCTTTTCTGAAACATGTAAGTTCCCCCTCCAGGTTTTTTCTTATTCTATGTAAAGTCACTTCCCCATGTCTAACTAATTTAGAAGTGACTGTGGATGAAGTTTTGCTGGAGTAATTGCTTAAGCTTTTAGATTCTGGTTTTAGATTCCCTGTTTTGTTTTATATGAGTGGTGCCTTGATGTTGGAGCGGAGCTCAGTTTACATGGAAGCTGGGGAGCATAAGAAAGATCCCTGTGTTACCCAGGTATACTTACGTCATTCCCGAGTCCCCACGTGAGGATAGAAGGTCATTTAGCTTTTCTGTTCCTATACTAGGGATGCCTGAAGGAGTCTATGAGCCCTGAAGAGTGTTAGTGTCATTGTCTCAGGCCTCTTTCTTGAGTTCACTCAGAACTGCACCTTTTCCTGAATCCAGGCTTGTCTTACCCATCATTACTCTAAATTTCCCTGCAGTAATACACAGGAACTTCAAATCACCAGTATACCAACTGTGTTCTGTAAAGAGCCTGAAACATGACTCCTGCTGGGGTGCCCTCCCATCCTCCCAGAACCATTATTCCCATTCTATGTGAGATATAGTCCAGGATTAAAGGCTTTTATTTATTACAGTTATAGAAAATTCCAAGATAAATCCATAGAAGTAAAAAGATAGCCTTGTTTCTCCATTCTTTATTGATCCTGCTTAAACCTCCTGAGATGTCAGCTGATTTCTGACAGGAGCAAGATAATCAGCATCTTAACCTCTTTTACTCTTCTTTTACATTCTCCCATAATTTCTCTAACTGAAAAGAGGGGATCCGGAATTTGAACTCCCTCTGAATTAGATCAGTTTATGCAGGAAAATAAACTCTTGCCCATGTCACTGCAGACAAAATGGCTCTCCTCTCCAAACTACACTAAATACTTTGCATTTGATCCTTAGCTTGACTCCTGCTCTACTAAGCAGGAGCTCACCTATTAACACAGAGTAAATCTCAGACCTGTAACTTGTTACAAAATCTAACGTGACTACCAAAAACATAATGGAAACGCCTCTAATGCGGTGCAGTAACTAAACCCTGGACTCTAAACCAAATGCCATGCTACCCATTGTTTGATTTGTGACCCTTGGGAGGTTATGTAAACACATTGATGCTTCTCAGTGTTCTCATCAGTAATAGGACATTAATATAAACACCTACCTTTATAGACTTGCAGTTTAAATTATGGATAAATGCACAGAACATTGAGTAACACTAATGATCATAGAAAACATGACCAGTATGACGGTGTATTTCAGCTAGGTTAATCCCTGAGGATACTGGGGGGAGTGGGGGAAGCAGGGTGAATGTTGTTAGGCCCCTGCACAAGCTGGGAAACCACTCTGGCCCTCCTTCCAACTACCCTGTTCGACTGGAAAAAACTCCTGATAACAGGTCATCACTCTTCATCTCCCTTTTTCCAGCAACCCACCCAAGAGTGCCCACCTAGGGGCTCAGTGTTTGGCCATGTTTGGCCACTATCCCAGCTTCTAGCTGATAGGTCATCATTGCTTCCCTAAGCACTATAAAACCACCGGACTTGAGCCCGGAGACACAACTTCATTGACCTGTGAGATTAGTAAACTCACCCAAGAGCTGCCTCCTAATAAACCTCCCTTTATCTGTTTTTACTCTGACCTAATCTGGCCTGTATCTGTGTCACCAAAGGAGAGAAAAGGCCTAACAGAGGTGAGGTGAATGTTTTGGGAAGGTAGGAATTAGTGGAGAGGACAATAAAATAAAATGTAAGAAATCGTTGAATAAATGTACTTCTAAAGTATTATTTTCCTTATAGTTACAGAAAATAATAATGAAGGACAAGATACAGTTAGGCACTAGCTTTTATGCTTCTTATTGAAAACATTTCCAGTATTCAGATATAAAGATCTGAGATACCTTTTAGTAGTACTTTCTACATTGTCCCACAGGTCTTGCTGCCTTGACTTGACTAGGGACAGAGCAAGAGTGAAGAAAGGACTGACACCAAAAAGGGAGGGGGGTATGATGCACAGAAAGCCGGGATCACGCAAGATGTTCATGCTCTGATGGAGGCACTTAAAGCACACCACTAGCCCTCAGCTCGCCCTCAACCTCCACTGATTATTATGTACAGCAGGGGGAGAGGGAGTAACTAGTAAGAGGCCTCTGTAGGTGAGCAATCTCTGCCCATAAGCATCTGGGAAGACCAGCGGCACCAGTTAGTTTTCATACACACTGCCGAACATTCGTATTAGGACAAGAGGAAATATTGCCACCCCTGTGATCCTGACGTGTGGGGAAGGCCTTGCCAATTTTCCATGTGTCGGAGACACTATTGGTGTTTGGGGTGACTCTACCAACAGCACACAGTCACTCACTTTTTACACATTCACCCAGAGCAGGCTTGGCTCCCAACAACTTTCAGGGCAATTTTTATAGGGGTCCAGTATATAAAACAAGTAGAAACATTGAGTGGGAATATGAAGTCTGAAAGACATAAATGGAAGGATTTCTGTCTTTCTGGGAAAGATATGATACAGAATAGGTTTTACTTTGTCGCTAGTAGCTTGGATTTTGTTCTTTGAAGATGATTCAAAGTAATGGAATGAATTTGATGAGCATTTTACTCCTTGAACGAAGATGAGAAGGCTACATCTACACAGTCACAATAAAGGGACAACTGGTTGCCTAATAAAGGGGGACCAGTTGATTATGACTTGCTTCAAAGACTAAAGTTCTCCCACAGGCTGGTCTTGTGAGGATGTGATGTCCCTGGAGACCCCTATCATGTCCTCTTATGTGAAGTAGTAGTTGAGGATGGGTGATGCTCTGAGGACTCCACAGCCAATCATTCCACATAGCTATCTCGTTCCCTTCACCTTTCCCTGGGGGGGGGGGGGGTCAGCTTTGACCAAAAGAATCTCAAATTCAGAATAATTTTATGTGTTTTGCTGGTTAGAGTAAAAATATGGTGTGACTTAATACTCCTAAGTATATCTTTTCTTTTAATTCAGTCCTGATAAACTCTACACTGGCCAACAATGCTCTTATTATCAACATAGCTAAAGAAATGGAGGAGTGTGCCTTTCTACTCAGAGTTGTGACCACTCCCTAGGCTCCTACACATGAGGCTTGAAAGTCAGTGTTTGGGTACAATTGAATGTTACTAATTATACACTTTCTCCCTAAGTGTTTTGTGATTATTTGTAAGAGACGAAAAAAGCCACGGAGTAACAGAGTTTATCAGCAGGAATTCTAATTTCATTTTAGACTGCCATAGGAAACTGATATTGAAAAGGCACATTCCCCAAAATGCCTTCCTGGGGTCTTACCAGATTTCCAGCTACTATCCTAAGAAGTTACAGAGAAATGCTGGTTATCAGGCCGAGTTTAATTTGTGAAAACACATTAACAAAAATCTCTAATTAAAAAAAAAAATCAATGGATGCCTACGACATTAACCAGGAAAATTTAATAGAGAGCCATTAAATTTTGTTCTATTCAATTAACTTGAACACAACATGATGGACTCAAAAGATATTTTAATTAGAAGCATATGAAAAGAAATTTTTGCAAAATTAAACAGACCCTTCTATGTGCAACTCATATGAGGAAAGCTGCAGTAGAGGAATTGCTAAAATCCCTAATGATTGGTAATTTCCTTGAAAGCAGCCTGAATTCTTAGACAACATCTTTACAAATCAGTCCTCCTCCAAAAGCGTGTTCTTTGTCAGGAGACAGATGATGTGCTGCCTACTTCACTCCATGCTCTTTCATTTTTCCTAGGTAAGATAGTCATGTGGAGAACATAAAAATCAAGCTTCAAGGGACTGTTTAAAAAACTCACTGTTCTAAGCTCCTCCTAGTAAAAGTGGCCCAAAATAAATGACTCTAATTTACAGGGTGCGTATATGCTTAAGGTGGTCTTAGACAGCTTCAATTTATGCCTGTTACCTTGGAATTATTAATAGCACTCCTTTTTGCTCTAAATAGTGTCCTGGTTTGGACAATAAATTATACACTCATCCTACTGATGTATCAAACATCCTCACACCCTGTTTTACACTGGTGAGCTAGTCGTCTCTACTCTTGATGGAAGTGGAATATGGTTTTGCTCAAAGGAAAGAAAAGCTTGCACGGTTAATAAGTATTCCTCTCTGTTTCAGTTGCTTTTTATCACTTTATTTTCCTGTGTGTGTGTGTGTGTGTGTGTGTGTGTGTGTGTGTGTGTGTTAGTACAATGCCTACAGAATTCAGAAGTGGATGTCAGGTTCCTAGAGTTGGAGTTGTTGCAGGACACTGTGAACCATCCCATGTAGGTATTAAGAAGTAAACTCAGGCCTTCTACAAGAACAATAAGTATCCTTAACCATTGAACCATCCTCCTCTAGCTCGACATTAGACTCATTTTCTTCTTTACTTATTAATTGTCCTGGACAATTAATCCCATATTTAAGATTAATGGTTAAATACTTTGAGCATGTTACATATAAAGTTTACTATAGATTCTCAAACAGGAGATGATGCCGTTCCTTTAAAAGAGTATCATTCTCCCCCAGCACTATTATAATAGCAGCATACCACATATCCTTGATGTAGAAGATAGTCTGAAATGACTCATTAGTGTTTTATGGGAGCTAGATTTCAAGATGCTTCAGGATACTCATATTCTTATATAGTGCCTACCACATCCATTGTTTAATCATCAGTTTCAAGGCCAATACATAAGGCTCAATTTGTCAAGATTATGTAATGAAAAATTGATGGTACTATTTTGTGTGCCTTACTACTTACTCAAGCCCTCTACCTTTTTCAGGTTACTTAATCACAGAAAAAGGCATGCTATGAAATTTATAGTATCTTGTGCAGTATAGAGCTGAAGTATTGTCAAACAGAAGTAGAAACAAGGAACTGACCTACCAACATGAACTGGAGGTGGAGCCTCTAGCTCTATCTGAGCCTTAGCAAAACTGGAGTTTTGTCCATCTTTCCTGAACATTGGCATAAAACCCTAAGCCCATAAAGATTCACTTTTAAAAATTTATTTATTCATTAAAGTTTAACATATATGTGTGCTCTATACACTTTGATCATATCCCTCTCATTTTTCTTTCCTTTGTCCTTCGTCTTCCCACAGAATCTCTTCTTCAAAACTTGACCCTTCCCCCAGAAGGATCATAAATGATCTTCACACTAAGAAACTGTGAAGTAACAAATATCTGCTGTGACATGCAATCATATGTAATTGATAGAAGTCAAAACCCTTTCTTCCAGGGTATATAGTTCTCTGTAAGATTAATATGGCAGCCAAGAAATTAAGTATCAGTAATCTTGAAATGAATGGGGATAATATGGCCACAATCCATTAATTTGCTCATTTAATATTTATTAAGACTAAGTTAAGAACAGTGAATCATGCCTATAATTATGGCCAGACTAAGAAGGCTCTGGCAGGAGGATGGCAAGTTCTATGTTAGCTTGGGATACAAAACAGAATACTAATGAACTACACCCTCAGCTCCACGTTACAAGTGTTGTACTAGACTCTGTACAAGCTGCAGGTAGAGGGATGGACATGGACACAGTGATGAACATTAACCATCATGGCATCTTGGGTTTCAAATAACCCTGGGAGAAAAAAAAGAACATGATAAGTTTCATTTCTGAGTACTTTTCTATTTTGAAGCACAGATATGAGGATAAACAGAAGGTAATACACACTAAACATTTAAATTTTTTATTTCCTATAGAGAAATTGTAATACAGCAACATGGCTTCTCTGGTAAGGGATCATATCCAAAGATCTTCTAGGTTGTGTGATCTGGCTGCAACAGCACACCTTTGATCCCTCTGGCTGGAATACAGACATGCCCTCAGTGCATACCTTTAATCCTAAACAATGAAGGTAAAATTAGTTTGTGGAAGGAAACAGCCATGTTTGAAAGTATGATGGTTTATATACGCTTGGCCCAGGGAGTGGCACTATTAGTAGGTGTAGCCTTGTTGGAGTAGGTATGTTACTGTGGGTGTGGGCTTGAATACCTTCATCCTAGCTGCCTGGTAGCAGGTCTTCTGCTAGCTGCCCTCTGAACAAGATGTGGATCTCTCTGCTCCTCCAGCTCCATGTCTGCCTTGATGCTACCATACTCCTGTCTTCATGATACTTTACTGAACCTCTGAACTTGTAAGCCAGCCCCAATTAAATGTCACCCTTTTAAGAGTTGCCTTGATCATGGTGTCAGTAAAACCCAAACTAAGACAGAGGTGACATCTAACTGAGGAGCAGACAAAACGATAAATCAGAAGATTTTATAGAATGAGTTAGAGATAAGAAATACCCAACAGCACAGGAAAAAACAGCAACTGAAGAGTGTGGGCAGTGGAGTTGAGTTGAGTTGAGTTGAGTTGAGTTGAGTTGAGTTGAGTTCATGCAAAGGAGGCATTTTTACCAGGACAGTTTTATAGAGACATGATGCAAGTGAAGACAGAACAAGCTACAGAATGAGAAGGAGCCAGATGATTAGAACAGATTGCTAAAGGTAGTCAGAAGCCAAGTAGAGAAATTTAATCAGAAGCTAAGTGAAGCCAGATTGAATCAGTCAGCTTAAAGAGGAGTTTGGGCCAGAAGAGCTGAGTTGAACCAGCCATCCAGAGTTCAGAAGGAACTAGAAAGGGAGAGTGTACTCAGCATTAAACCTGAGATTACAATTACACCTAGCAAATAAAAGTTATTTTTTACAATTTCTAATGTTTGGCTTCTTCATCCAAGCACATACCACTAAAAATTCATTGATTCACTTCACTAAGATTTAGCCATAGTTTGTTAACTTACGAATTGTATCCTCCTGTTTAGAGGCACTAATTCAAATTCTGATACTTTTAGCACAGTTAATTTGGCTTACAAATTAAGAGACTTTACATGAGTACTGAAGGCAGGGTGACACGTTCTGTATGTGGTATTCGCAAACAGGGGATTGGCCAAGAAGAAGAGAGGAGAGTGACAGAGCAGGGAAACTAGCCCACTTTCTTTTTTTTTTTTCCCCTTTGGTTTTTTGAGACAGGGTTTCTCTGTATAGCCCTGGCTGTCCTGGAACTCACTTTGTAGACCAGGCTGGCCTTGAACTCAAAAATCCACCTGCCTCTGGCCCCCGAGTGCTGGGATTAAAGGCATGCACCACCACGCCCGGCTAGTCCACCTTCTTAATTGGATGTAAAACATAGCACTTATGACTACTTAAATCTTAAATTCCAAGTCCAACACTGACTTCTTCAGTGGTCTGAATGAGGCAATTTCCTGTCTCATATTCCTACCCATTAGCATACATTAAATGTAGTATTTACTTAGATAGCTACATTGTAAAGACTTCAAAAATAAATTCCAGAGTACTGACTAGGACTTATGCAAAAGGAATTTGCCATATTGGTAAGAATATCCTACACTTGGTCATCTTGGTTTTAAAGACACCTCTTGCCATGGTTCTGTGGCAAGCACGTGGTGGCTCTTTCTACCCTCTGAATCAGGCTGATCTTTTCTGGTGAGCAAGATCATTCCATTTCTACATGTAGCAGCGTGGATGCTCTTGCTCCTCCCATTAATGAAGAACCAGCACTGACAACTCTAAAGTAATCACCATTCCTTTCATCTTCCTTTATATCCCTAAAGCTGAAACTTATAATAATAACCATTTCAAAGCTTTCTCGTGGGAAACCTGGCTATGACTGGAAGGGACATCAATTGTTCTTAGGGTAGCTATTATTGTAAGAATTAATCACCGCTATTTGCAATTACTGTACCATACAATTATCACTAATATTTATGCTGCTCTGACTGCTGCTGGAGATGGAGTAGCTCTGGTTGCTGTTGCTCTGAACTGAGAAGCAAAGTGGGAAAGTAAAAGAAACTGAAGAAAAGAGAAGACAGGTGGAGGGACCCAATCTCCTACTCAGGCCACAATACACTGAGAAACCACCATGTGTTCCTATCACAGTAGCCACCTACATGGCTAAAAGACTTTTCCTTTGAAAGAAAATACAATCATTCAAACAGTTAGAAAAGCATGCACATTGCAGTTGGTCATGCAGGTCAAACTGTGTATGAGCTTATATGGCTAAGTTGTTTCAAAACATATGATATATATCTCATATCACACATATGATATAAAGCATATCACCATCTCACATACATATGATAAAATAAAGTAATATATATAAAATCAAATAAAACTAAAATCTTTAAACAGCCTCTCCTGACTGTGAACTGACCTCCAGGGTCACTTGCCTTCTCTGCTAGTATATCTACCACACTGAAAACAATAAAAAACAAAACATCAGACTTCATCTAGCAAGCTAGAACAAGTATATTTTTCTCATCAATTTGTCTAACACAAACATATACTCCAAAGATATTTGAATTTTCTTCTACTTTTATTTTAAAATAGTGTTAAACTCACAGAAAGCTGAAAAGCTGCACACTTTAAAAAAATTCCTGTAACTTTTACCCAGAATGTCTCAAATCCGGGTGCAATTGTGAATATCAGGAAAGGAATGTTATATCACCTAGTCTACAACCTTTAAACTTCATTCATTACTTATCACTATATTTGTTTCTGAGTTTGGCTTATATCCAAGTCAAAGATTTGTTTTTGTTCTTTTTCTTTCTTAGACTACATGTGGTTGCCCTAAACAACCTTAATTTCGTACAGTTCTATAATATCTCCAAACTACATGTACCACCAAGAGATGCTGGCATTTGATACAGCCATATCCCAGGGAATTCTGTGAATCCAAGCATCCCTGCCATGGTCCTCTTATAACCACACCTTCCTGCGCACCTTCATCGAAACCAATATTAATGTGCCTACAATGTTTTTGTCAGCTCAATAATGCTGTCCTTGGGCTTTAAAGACTCAAACTGACATGAATGTCCTTATATGAGTACATCCACTTTTATGTATATGAAAGAAGTGCCCGGGAGTGGAAAAGCACTTGTGCCGGGACTGCCTCTCAAAGTGGCTGTACTGCTCCACATCGGACATGTACAGAGAAAACCTGTCTTTCCATCTCTTCAGCTTCATTTTCTATTCCTACTTTTTTTTTTTAATTTTAGGGACAGACATGTGAAAACATCTCTTTGTAGTTTTAAGTTGGTTTGTGGGCCAGAGAGATAGTCAAGCAGGTAAAGGTGTTTGCTATATAAGCCCGATAGGCCGGATACTATCCCCAGAAACTAGACCAAAGTGGAAGAAGATTACAGACGAGCAAAGCTGTCCTCTTATTTCCACATGTATGAGGTAGGTCACAAGCACCCATGCTCACAGAAACAAATATAAATAAAACTGAATTATATATAGGATGAGACTCACCTTTGTTATGTGCTGTTTTTCCCTTTGGTTTTGTTTTCTTTGTCAGTTCTGCAGTGTTAAGGCTCTCACCCACAGCCTCATGCTGGCCAGGCAAATACTTTAGGACTGAGCAGTGTACCAAGACCTTCTAGGCCTTTTTTTTTTTTTTTGCCATAAGTACATCACTTTCAATAAGACATCTGCTCATGCCTTTTGGCCATGTTCTACTGAAAATATTTCACTTTTGCACTTTGAGAGTTGTTTACATATTCTGGACATGAGTATATGTATACATACACACATACACACACACACACACACACACATGCACACACATACACACAAGCAACTTGTCTGTGCTACAATTATGGATTACCATTGATTCTTATTCTCTCTACTCTGGGGGAGTTTTTTTTATTACATTTTATTTATACACTAACCAAAATTCAGCTGTCCATTTTAGTGTAGGGCTAGTCCTGAATCCTCCACTGTATCCCTTTGACATCTGTGTCCATCCTTCACCAACATGCATAGTCTGCTCCTGCTGCTGCCTTATGCTCCTTCAAAATAGATCTGTCTATCTTATTCTGTCTGGATTTCCACATGGAATCTAGAATAGTCAAGGTTAACTCTACTAAGTATTTTGTAGTGCTTTGACATGCATTGCAGTAAACTAAGATATTAGTTTAGGGAGAATAAAAAGCTTCATCGCATTGAGACTTCCAATGTGCATCCTTTTGCTTCCTTCATCAACACTGTAGTTTGTCAGTGTAAACATTTCAGACTTTTAGTTATTCTTAATTGTCACTTACTTTGTTTCTTGAGCCTATAAATTACAGTTACATGTGTGAGTCTCTCTCTCTCTCTCTCTCTCTCTCTCTCTCTCTCTCTCTCTCACTCTTTCTCTCTCTCTCTCCCTGTGTATGTGTCTGTCTGTGTGTGTGTATATGAATGGAATGAATGAAGAAGGAGAAGAAGGGAAGGTTTTATTTATGTGGGAGGAGCCCAGAAGCTACAAGGATAGGTAAAGATTTAAAGAAACCACCAAAATATTTCTCCAAGTAGCTACTCTATTTTTGTACTCTTCCTACATATTTGCCACCATTTTGTCTACTCACTTTGCATTTCCACAACAATGTGTAATGGAGCTTGCTCCCAAAACCCACAGCAGAATATATCCTCAGATTTGAACAAAAATTTCCAATCTGATAGATGACAACTTGAATATAATTTTGATTTGCATTTAGGTAATTATAATTGATATGAAATATACAATTACATATTTAGGGCTAATTATCTTTTATTTTGTGAATGTATTATCTCATTTTTATATCAAGATTTTTGTTTCTTTTGCTTTCAGTTTTAACAATTTTACAAATCTACATGAAATTGGGGTGAACATTATGATGGAGTGCGTTCAAATACTTTCTCCCAGTTTCCAGGGCACTCTTCCATTTGTGCATGGTAGGATTTAGAACCTCTTTAAGATGCAGTACACAACAACACTTATCACCCTTTTTTATTAACTTTAAATTTATGATAATATTAAGTAGCTTTTTTTCTGTGATATTATTCAAGAGAAAACATCCTTGTTTTATAACAGTACATACATGATCTCAGTTCTAACGTTTACATCTCTAATCCACTTAAAGTTTATTCATTAACATTAATCTAAGTCTTATCTTTGTCAAAGTGACTACTTGTACTGGCTAGTTTTGTGTCAACTTGACACAGCTGGATTTATCACAGAGAAAGGAGCTTCAGTTGAGGAAATGCCTCCATGAGATCCAACTGTAAGGCATTTTCTCAATTAGTGATCAATGGGGAAAGGCCCCTTGTGGGTGGGACCATCTCTGGGCTGGTAGTCTTGGTTCTATAAGAGAGCAGGCTGAGCAAGCCAGGGGAGGCAAGCCAGTAAAGAATATCCCTCCATGGCCTCTGCATCAGCTCCTGCTTCCTGACCTCCTTGAGTTCCAGTCCTGACTTCCTTGGTGATGAACAGCAGTATGGAAGTGTAAGCCAAATAAACCCTTTCCTCCCCAACTTGCTTCTTGGTCATGATGTTTTGTCCAGGAATAGAAACCCTGACTAAGACACTACTCATATTTTACACCATCCTTTATTAATAATTTGGTCCTTTATCACTTGAAACAGAAGGTTGCATTTGTCATATACAAAACACATGCATGTTATTCAGCATGATTGTGGGGTCTTTATTCCATTGGTCCATGTCTACTCATGCCTCTGTATCATGCTATCAAACACCTCTTTATCAATATTCTGGGTCTCACATTCTTGGTAAGTAATGTAGAAACAGGAAATCATTTCCAAAGAAGACAACTTGCTGAAAGGGCATACATTTTTGGGCAGACTTCTCACCTTTGTTGGCATGAAACATTGTCTCCTAAGCATTTAAAATTCTCTCATGTATTACTGTTCCCACCACTACCCTTACTGACAGTGTAGCAATGCATGACACTGGTTTTAACCATGGAGAGAGAGATAGGTCCCTCTCCTGGTGAATATGTAATTTGAGTAAGGGGACTCTGCCTTTTTGAGTCTTATATTCCTCATTGTGAAATTGAGATTAACTTTAACTTTTTCAGTAGGTTGTATTACTGTAACATGTACAAAGCACATGACAATAGGATTTGGTTAATAGTAAATAGTTATATAATTTACCCAGATGCATCATTAAAACGACTTTTGGAATGAAAGAATATCTATTATCTGATAGGATTATTTTGTATAGATATCATTATTCAAAAAGATATCAGGAAAGTTGGGTACTCACTTTCACTATAGTGATTATATATATATATATTCAAATTCAGGTATATGTATGTGTATATTATTTGCTAAAGCAGCCCTTTAATCATCTTTTATTTGATGACATTCAGGCACAGTGCTGGACCATGTAGTGCTATCTTCAAGTCAGCAGATACATTCCTAGATACATTCTATTCTAGACTCAGTTGCATTTGAAGCATACAATGTGCCACAGACCCTCTTGGTCCCTTATCTGTGTGGAATGAGTTTCTAGTGCAGGTGGGCAAGGAGTCAGCGGGAATTGATAAGATAGACTCGACACAAGGGAGTGTGGATCTGAATGTAATTTGTCAAATCGAGCATCAGACTTTTTATACAGAAGAAAATATGGAAGTTGGGTGACACACCAGGCAAGGTACAAAGAGGTTACTGGATTCTTACACAAAACAGAATGCAAACACGGAAGAACTGGCAGGAACCAACTGGGATAAAATTCAATGTTAACAACTGGGATCAAAAACAGCTCCACCTAAGGTCCACTTAATCTTAGAAGCCAGGGGCAAGGGCTTTGTGCCCTAGCCATAGTACCTACTCTAGTCTATTGTATAGTCCACCTTCCCCCTAGGCCATTGTAAATACTTGTGTATGGGTGTAACTCAGCTATCTATAGTTCTAAGTATCTACTCTGTTTCCTCTTTAGGTCACAAACTTCCTTCTTCCTAGATAATGGTAAATTTCTGTGTAGGGCAGTAACTTAGCTATCCATGCCTAAGGTCAGATCAAGGACTTCCTAGAATCTAACTTAGCTATATGTCAAAATATTATTCCTTAGGGGCACTTGTAATAAAGCAATATTAAGGGAAATCACACAGATCCATTTACCAACTAAAGCAAGGACATTGGAGCATTCTTTATACAGGATGCCACAATTCCAGGAGACTAAGTTTTCATGAACTTTTCGCCTCGGGACAGCGCCCAGGTTTTCTACTAGAGTGGATGTAGCAACAATGGACTTCATTCTTACGAGCAACCACATGCCTTTAGTTTTGAGAACCTCTGTGTTATGTCATCAGTCTGTTTCACTTTCTGAGTTCTAGAGCTATTGACTGGCTTTTCTAAGGCTGTTTTACAGGAAAGGACATTATTGCAGAGGAGTTTTGCTCTCTGCTCTTGCTTGCGCCCTGGCTCACCAGCAAGAATGACGCTGCAACAGGATCCTTCTGCACACGTTTATTGGGAGAGCTTGATTGCAGAGGTGAAGAGACCCCAAGCCCAGAACTGGTGCTACTTATATAGGCCTAGTAGAGGCGTGTCTCACACCCAGATTGGTTGTGCACGGGTTATGCTTACCACCTCATTTGCATGCCTACATCTGATTGGTTAACGTCTCTCTCATCTGATTGGTTAACTTCTCTCTCATCTGATTGGTTAATTTTGGTTAATTCTCAAAACCTCATCTTGGCAAAAAAACTTTACTGCCTATGTATACGTGGTGGCCAGCGGAAGCCAGCGCCACCCTGCAATGGCACATGTGGCTTCCCACACTCTGCCACTTTCAGATGGTTCTTTCCCACAGAGCATTAATTTTGAGGAACTAAAAACTAGATGCTTTCTTTTCATTATGAGCTTTGTAGCTCATGCCTAACATTGCTGTTATTGACAGTCTCTCAATGATACAAATTTATCATGGGCTAAATTTGTGCAGAGAATCCAATTATACCATTTCTCTTTTCAACTGTGAGGCTTCAAGTACTATATACTTGTTCCTATTCCCTTTTTATGTAACCCACTGTCCCCTTATTCTATTTGACTGTCCATAGAAAATGTTTCAATGGAGTCTTTTCCAGGAATCACATGAAATTCCTTCTTTATTAATACTCCTTAGTACCTCAACAACTTCAAGGTGTTAGTAAAATGTGAAGAGTTTTAATAATTCACACCGGGAAAATTAACCAGACCAGAATAGGTCATTTCCCTTTACTTTGTTCTCTGTCCTGGCAGCATGGTTGAATTAAGCGTGCCAAGTAAAATGAGACAAGGTGAAGGATAGATGCATGAACCAAGATAGGGGTCCGTGGGGGTTTCCTGATACCTGGTCTGTCCCCAAAGAAAGGGAATGTCTTCTTGTAAAGACGCTCAAGAATAAGAAGAGATACGAAAGAAGACTATCTAACTCCATCCCCACTTATTTATATAAGGTATGTGGAGCTCACTGAAATAAGGTAATCAATCCAAGATCCATGGCTCAGACAGATGGTCTAGAGGTTTTCTAGGATAAAACAGAATCACTTAAATGAACTAAGAGAATTATCATGTCTCTTAAAACTAATATTCTTATATGGGTTTATGATGGTAGAATATCCAAGTTTAACATTTAATCTTACCAGAAAGGGGAACATGTCTAAAGCCACTTATAAATCCTTGCACAAAATATCCCCCTAAGATTACAGTAGTTTTAACTTAACTCCTAGGCATATGTAATATATTTAACCCCCATGTATATGTATATGTATATGTAATATATTTAATCACATGGATCTGCAGATGCCTCCTCACTCTATTATTTCTGTGCTTGATTTCCTATGGAATATTGTGGAACTTTTCTTATCCCGACTTAAACAATTCACTTATACTTGGTTTTCATAAGAACCATCCTAAATAGTGCCAGAGAGATGGCTCAGCAGTTAAGAGCACTTGCTGTTCTTCCAGAGGAGCTGGGTTTCATTTCAAGTACTCATATGTTGTTGGTTCATGACTGTCTATAGCACTAGTTTCTGGGGATCTGATACCATTTGTGGTCTCCACAGGCACCAGGCACATATGCACTGCAGAGGTATATGTACAAGGAAAATAGCCATACACACATAAAATAAAATTTAAACATGGAATCTCTTGCCTAGACTAGAACACATTGTCAACAGTAACTACATGTTTTGATGCTTTCTAGACTTGCAGAGACTACTTTTTAACTCTAATCCAGGTTCAGCATGTACATGAAAAAATTTTTCATGAATATCTGTCACTAATATGATGACTTCCAGTCTGGATTGTGTCAGAAAAAAAAAAAAAAACTCCCTTGTCTGAAAAAGCTTTGGAAATGAATGAAATCCTTCTTATATACATGCATACCATTTCCTTTTTTGTGATATTTTATTTTTATTTGCTATTTTTCATGCAATACATTTTAATAGTACTCTCTTCTTCCCCGACTCCACCCAGAGACTCACTTTTCCCTACTCACCCAAATTTATGTTCTCTCTCTCTGTCTCTTAGGAAAAAAACTTAAACCCCTAAAATCAAGCAACATGTTTTGCGTTGCCCAACTACTCCAGAGCATGAGGCCTGCCCTGGAGTGTACCCAGTGCCTCTCCATTGAAAAACAACAGATTTTCCAGAAACTATCAGTTGTGACTAGCTTCTTGGCAAAGGGTAGAGCTTCGTGCATACTTCCACTTGCCTAAGCAGAGGACGTGTGTGACTTGGACTTGTGTAGGTCTTAAGTAGGCTGTCACAGTCTCTGTGAGTTTATATATGCATCAGCTTTGTGGCATTGGGAAAAGGTAGCTTCCTTGAAGTCATTCACCACCTATTATTGTGTTATCAATATTAACAGTAGGCTCGCCCAAGTTGTATATTATCCTCTTAATAACACTCAGGTTTCCTCTTGTGTTGTTTCCAAATTTGAAAAATTCTTCTACGTTTATGAGTGTGCCTATCTCAAACAAGTTACAAAATTGCATGTCAAGATGTATCTTATTCCATTATCAATCTCTGAAGTTTTCATATTCTATTAGAGGAGGCCACTAATGCGTGGCATCTGAGTCGCTGAATAAGTTCATGCTGAGTGACAGATCTGTATTCCGACAATATTGAAAATCTTGTAATGAATTAAAATGTTTCCAATAAGGACTAATGAATGCATCACAGTTAAAAATAATTCAATCTGCATGATGATTGATTGGAGCCAGAAGATAGGCACAGGCAGCTAAGTTCCTTTACTCTATCACCCAAGCGTTTTCTACATGATGGAGATTAATTCATTTTATTGTGGTGATGAAATAATAATAGAATCATAAAACAAAATAAACCAAGGGGAAGTTGACAAAGTATGTGTTTGATTAATTGCCTTAATAGAGTATAGGTGCTGACTATAGTGGTTTTTGTTTCCCTCTGCTCATTTGTCAAAGCTACAGATAGTGCGCGTGTGTATGTGTGTATGTGTGCACACGCATTTTCTCATACACTTTGTGAAAAAAGAAACTAAATTCCAATGATATGCACTATAATTAATTTGGATTGTCAAATTGATTGGCTAAAACTCCCTTGAGCATTAATAATGCAGACTCAGGTGTGGGTATTTTCAGAGAGAGCTGAGAGGCTAAGCCCCACCCTGAATGTGAGTGGTACCACACCAAGGGCTAAGTTCCCAGTGTGGATAAAAAGAGAAAAGAGAGAGAGAGAGAGAGAGAGAGAGAGAGAGAGAGAGAGAGAGAGAGAGGAAGATAAGCACAAGTATCCAAGTATTCTTCCCCACCCCTCCCACCCCCATTCTCTGATCCAGTCAGAAATGAAGAGTGCAGCCTCAGGTTCTTGTCGTCATGCCTTTGAGACCACTGTGGACTGTACCCCCTCAAACAGTAAGCCAAGAGAAACCCTTCCTCCTTTATGTTGCCTTTGTTGGGTATCTTAGTACAACCACAGGAAAAGTAATGAACCCTACAAGAGACAAATGTACACAAGGGAGTTTTTAAAATCTGACTTCCATTTAAAATCCTTAGATGCAGTATCCAGGTTGGGTTGACTTTTACACTAAAGGGGTCTGGTTTGGACTACTGTCTGCGTCCCCTTTTGAATGATACTTTGTTTCTCTCTGTGAGGGACAAAGGCCCCAATTTCTAGGAGAAAACCTGAGAACTCTTCCAGTGACTCTTGAACATAAACTTCCCCTTCCCCCAGCTGAAGGGTTAGCTGGATGTTTCTTTTCCTTATTTTTTTTTTTTTATTCTCACTGAAACTGGTTGCTATAATAACAGCCTGTGGAATTTCAGTGTGTATTGCTTTTGCTACCATCATTCAGCTAGAGAAACCAGGCCTAGGATTGATGTGGGAATTGGTTTGGCTTCCCACTGATGCATCCTCCTACCTATTAGTAGGTTTAATAAGTATATTGACATGACACTTTTACATATTAAATATGTTACGTGTTTGCCCATGAGACTTACTGCAAATATTTCACATATGTACAAAACTTAGGAAGGATGTTTGATATGGCTAGTAATATCACAGAGTCTGAAGCCAAGGAGCAAATCCAGGGTAGGGTAGACTAGAAGCACCTCTTCCTACATATAACAGACCACTGTGAACATGGGCTCCCGTTGGAAAACTAAAGCATAGAGAATTTAGAATTTTTCTGAATGAAGTTCAAGTGCATCAAAAAGGATGTGGTATCTCTCCGATTCAGGGGTAATGTTCTATAAAACAAGCAAACCAGACTAAGTGTGCTTCTTAAGGTCAGTCACGGCTGAGAAGTCAAATGCTGACCATAGAATAGTAATTAATCTTTAGCCAATTAAGTATCGAACATCTTTGATACATTAGATACTTTCTGGCCTGCGGCTCTAACCACACACATCTCTTCTCTAAACTCCTAAGTATGAAACATGGATTAGCCCACTTCAAACCAAGCACAAAAATCTCTCACAGAGGCTTCTGGATTGGACTTCCTTCCAGATATAGCCAAGTTGACAACTGAGAGTAGCCTCACAGTCCCTACACAGCTTAGTACCTTGGACTTTGTCCAAGTGTGTTCCTCTATGACTACCCCCTCTTCATCAAATGAGATCGCATGAAAGCACACAATTCTAACGTTTACATTGCAGCAGCAGCAGCAGTGGACAAGGCAGGTACGTGTGTATGTGTGTGTGGAGTGGGGGAGGGGGGAAGGGGGTTGTCTGTCTTTTCTTTATGCCAGCCATGAGCTAAGGTTGAATGAAGAAAAGATATTCCTTGTCTCCAATATTAATAATGAAGTAAGCAGAGGAGGAAAGTTGACCTCAGCCCTATCTATGCCCCCTGTCCATAGTAAGTTAGATAACCACATTACCAGGCACAGAAAGGTTTTCAAAAGCAAAATCTGAGGAGGAAAAACCTATGCGTTTTGTACACAGCTTGCTCCTTAGCACAGGTGCAAGCCATCGATGCAGGCCAGCTGTGCCCTGAGGCCTGCACGGGAGATGGTACAATGCCAAGGGGGATACTCACCTTTCCCAGCTTGAGTGAAGGGACCAATTAAGAAAGTTCTTCCTGACACCATGCTATGTTACTAGCCAAGGCTTCCTTTAATGTGATTAAAGTTTGATTCCGTTTAACCCATTAGCCAATTTCCTGAAAGGTATTGTCACAACAGCATCTTTCTTTCTCACACTCACTCTTGCATACAGAAGCAACAGTCTTTTTGACAAAGGGAAATTTTTAAAGTCATTCATCTCTCTCTTTTCTTATTTATTTGGATTTCCCTCGGGAACAGCAGTGTTAACCACAAAGAAATTGCCTTCATTTCAGTAATTCTGTTCTATTAATATCAGGGAAATTGCCGATAGAACACACTGCCTGTGAACCAGAATAGAAAAGCTTACCTTTGTTGTCCTCAAATTAAATTAGTTCACAAATAAAAGGATTTTTATTCGTCTGACTAGATGAACTATCCTTTACTTGGGTTTACTCTTAAAAAGACCTTATATCTCTGAGCTATTTGACAGTCTTGCTCTCCTTCCAGTTGATCACTGACTACTTTTTGTTCAATTCTCTCGCAGCCATCTGTTTCTATCTTACTTTCAACACCACACCACATCACCAATGCACTGTAGGTGTGTGTTTACCTGTGTGTGTTTGTGTGAGGGGTGTGACTGCAAAATATTGTGAGCACATGTAGGAAGCTAAATTAGAATATCTTCCTGAAACACTTTACACATATCTTCGAGAATCTAGAATTCATGAGTTTGGCTAGACTGAGCCTCTGGAGTTGGGCTATCTTTGTACCCCAGCATCATGGCTCTATATGCCCACTGTTTTCTCCCTGAGGTTTGCATGGATACTGGAGATCCAAATCCAGCCCTTCATAGATATGCAGCAAGGGCCTTTTTTTAACAGAGCTATTCTTAGACCATTCTTTTAAAGTCTCACATATTCTTTCTAGTGGACTTCAGACTGATGGCTTATCACTATGGTTTGAGTGTGAAATGCCTCTCACAGCTCATATGTTTTGAAAGTTGGTACCTCCTTAATGATGCTGTGAATGCCTCTGGAGGTAGGGCCTCGATGGCAGGCATAGGTCATGGGAAGTGAGCCTTTGATGGTAACACCAGCTTTCATTGTCGTAAGAACTAGCTCTCATCTCCATGTTACTGCTCAGCTGTCCCTTCACACAATGGGCAAAATCTTTCAAATCATAAGCCAAAATAAAATTTTCTTCACTTGGACTGTTTCTGTTGGTTGTCTTGTCAGAGTAACTAACACACCTGTGGCAAATCCTAACAATTTAAAACTTCTCCACAGCACTCTTCTTTGGACTTTTATGGTATGAGTTCCTCTTTAGTTCATCCTCTGTGAACATATTTTGCTGTATTCTTCTTAACTGGTCATCACAGAAATGTGTTGTAATAATCTTGAGGCAGAATCAACTTCCCACATGTTAATAATATTTAGTGTTTATTCTATACATTTTATTGTATTTTCTCTTGTTGTCTTGATTCTTCTTAACTTTCATTTTTCTAAGGTCAGTAATCTTTTTTTTTCTTAATAATCATGCCTATAGCTCTGCAGTTGACTTAAGCATTGCTGTTGCTGCACCCCACAATGTGACTTTCCAGATATTCATTATCACTTACTGGGAATAGTTAATTTTCCTTAATGCTTCTTCTTAAACCTAAGGATTATTGAGTAGCTGATTTTGACTTCAAACTTACCAGGCTTTACAAAGCAGAACTTTACATCTTATTTATCCTTTTTAAGCTACTGGATTTTCCTTTAGATGTGTATATGCCACCATTATTTTCTGTCAGTATGTATGCTTAGAGAAAACACTGTCCTTGTTAAATATAGATTGTTATTAATATTCCCAGAGTCTTCAAAATCTGTTTTCTACTTGCTTAATATCTTAGATTCCAGAAGAGTTCTTAAATTAGCAATTTCTATGATCTCTCTGACCATCGCTACATGTCCATGTCTATAAGACCTCAGTGCTGTTTTGTGAGGCCCATGGTCATATGCAGCTGTTCTTCTGTATCTGGAAGAAGTACTTAATAACCATTTTTGAATGATTTGCTTCTGTTTCTTAAATGCTACTTAGTGAGATACAGTGATAGCATTCCAACTTTCTTCTAGCCTTCTTTGCTTGACAAAGTTCACATCCCTTTATTTTTTCAACTGTTTAGTGGGTTTTTTTTTTAATTTCTTCCTATATTTCTCTTTAGGTTACATGTCTCAATCCATTTGTGATTGCTCTATTTTATGGTAGAACTTTGTCCATGATGTTAGTTTTGTTTTTTCCAACTCTTCCTCATTAATCTTCTTTCTTTTTTAAGAAAAAAAAAAACCACTTAGGTTTCATCAAGGAAAATATGATCCCCAAAGACTTTTGAAGAGGGGGTGATGGTTTCCATAGTGGGCATTCTCGGACCCCAACATCTAGATATTTCAAAAATCAGTCAGAAACTCATTTTTTATTATTTGGGCAGTAAACATAACTGCAAAGATCTCAACCTGCAGAAACACAATGAACGGGTAGAGGGAAGGATAAGTGAGAAGCAAATGTATTTTTTTAAAGGTCAGCATTGCTAAAGGAGCTACTATAGATGGCTTCTTCCAAACTTCAATGCTGGCCAAAACGAGGAGTCTGAAGGAAAGAAGGGTGTGAGCAGAGCTAGGCAAATCTAGCTGTCAAATATGTTCTCTAGACTGAGCAACAGACACACAGTTAATCATTTTTTTTTATTCAAAACATTATGAAAGCTTGTTTCTGGACTTGTGTTAAAAGGATGAAATTTGTCATATTTATGAGACATATAGAAAATGAGGAGTTATTTGACATGAGCCATTTCTGTGAAAAAAACAACAAGAAAAAAAGAGAAAGTTTTCTCATTCATTTGTATTTTATAGGAACACAGGTCTAAGGGACAGTGTCATGTCTTCTCCTGCCTTTCGCCGGATATAACATTGTTTGTTGAAGGTAGTATTTTATGGTATGAGACTACATAAGTTCTAATGTTTTGTTAATTTAGCTAACAAATTAACAATTCATTTTAGAAGTCTAGACAAGAGGATGTAGATCAAGCCATATTGAGATTGCCACTAAAATTTCTTTACAAGTATCAGAAAATTGGAAACAACTCAAGTTCGTATGTGTGGGGCAAGTGCATCGTGTCACCAAACAGGAGAAGTGGTAAGGTTCGAGCAGGTTCAAAAACCCTGAGGAATCTCATAATTGAGAATGGCAGGTGTTGGAACCAGCTCCCGGCCAGTCTAAACCTGTCCTGGAACATGTAACATCTCACTGAGAGGACCATGACAACTGGTCATGTAGCATAAAAACCTAGAGTTCTCCATGCTAATGAAGTATCTAGATAGGCCCTGAGTAAATAGCCAATGTGCTTCCTTCCCTTCATGGACATCTCTTTCTGCAAGAGGTATTTAATCCCTGGTTCACCCCAAGTAAGACATGCATTTACATCCACCATAAAATAAATCAGTTTGGACAAGCAAAAACCATCTACTTTATTAGGGGGGAGAGGCATTCATCATAAAGAGTCTAGCCTAAATCTCCTAGAGAAGGCCATCTCTCTTTCAGCCCCTCAGTATTTTCAATACATACTCAGAACCAAACTGGACTCTGCTCTGTCCCAGCTCAGCCACCTCTTTCTTGACTGGCACATAGGGGAAGAACAGATCTGTGGACCACTGTTCTCAACTCCTAACGTCCCCAGTGGCATCTGGGTACACAGAAGCTTGAGAACCACAACATCCAACCCAGCCTCCATTGTTTCTCACCCTGAGAAACATGGGCTGGGATCCCCTACATTGGACTGCCTTCTGATTTCCCTGAGGAGCATGCCTACAGTGCTCTGGCATCCCAGTGGTAAGGCAGATAAGCAGCCCAACACCCACATAGATAAATTTTGCTACATTTTCTCAAGTTGATAATATTATATAATAGAAAGAGTGTTATATAACCAAATAGATGTTTCTTAGAAACTGAATTTAATTTGAAAAAAAAAAATCTTAAGGAATGAGATGGCATGATAGATGTTAGATGGCACGGTGGGACTATTTTCATAAGTAACTAAGGCTCTCTACCAGGTTCAAAAGACAAAGAAGTGTTAGAGAGACTTCCCAGAAGTTAATAGAACTGGCTGCACTTTCAGAGGACCCAACTTCTATTCCTAGCACCCGCATGGTGGTTTTCAACCCTCTGTGTGACCCCAGCTCCAGAGGATTTGATGTCACCTTCTGGCCTCCATTGTTACCAAATATACAAGTAGCATACAGACATTCATACATAGAAATACCCACACACATAATAAAATGAAATAGAAAAGAATATAAAAGACTAAATGTTAAATGACTAAATTTTCCAAAACAGAAAGCACCAACCTCGAATAGGTACATTCCAGGACAGACTAAGGAGGAAACTTTATCAGTTCTCTCTAATATTATAGGAAATAGAGGGGTGGGGAACATTATTTATCTTTTTCTAAAATGCCATCATCATAATAATATCAAAATTAGTCAAATACATTAAGAAATGGGGACACTGCAAATCAATACAAATGCAAAATCTCTTTAACAAGGCAACATGTGAAAAGAATTCCTAATACAACCAACTCTTTTTTTTTTAACTATTATTTAACCAGGAATGTAATAGTCATTCAACATTCAAGTGCTAATGAATGGGATCATCAGTCTAAAGAAGAAAACTTACACCATCAAGCTAATTGACATTGAAAAATATCTAACAAAATTAAGCAGTCATTAGCCCTTAAAGGCTAAAGTAGCACAAGAAGTGAACTTTCTCAGCTTTGATAGAGTGTATTTAAGTGCACTGTACCTGTTGTCATACATAAGTATGAGAAACTCAGCGCTTCTTCACTGAGAACCAACAAGTTCATGGCAACATGTCAGCTGGTTAATGTTCAGTTTACATCGTGCTCAGATTTGTTTGATTAAAGCATTCTCCTACACCTTCTACTTAATAATTACCAAGCGTTTACAATTTCTAAACGTTAATACAAAGTATATTTATGACGGTTCTAATTCAGTAGGCAATGTTATCAAATATTAAATTCAAGTAATTAGAAAAAATAAAGATGGGGAGGGTCTATTGAACATTTACAAATTACAGCCCTTTTTTTCACTTAAGAAATAATGGCATTCATAGCCTGCCTGTAACTTAAAAACTAATTCTCAAAATGAATATAGTTATATATTTATTACAAAATGGACCCAAAGGCTTAATAGACAGCTGACTACATAAGATACATGGATGGAAAATAAGCTTAGAAGGCACCTGCAGCCTCATGCCACAAGAACACCAATAAAATAACGAGTTACTAAATCACTACTCACATACTCATGTGTACAAACTCAGAACACAAAATGCTTGTGGGAATATGAACATAAGAAAGCCACACTCATTGCTAGTTGAGAAACTACACACCCACTCGGAGGACATTCTGGCAGTTTGATTTTGTTTGTTTTGTTTGTTTTGTTCATTTTGTTGTTGTTGTTGTTGTTGGTTTTGTTTTGCCAAATTAACAAAGATAAACTTACTGTGCAATTTTAAAACCTTGTTATTGATATTTCCCAGACAGGTTGATACAGCACGATTATCCAGACAAGAAAAATGTAGAAGCAACTAAGCTCACCCTTGGAAATGAATGGATAAAGAAGCTGTCATGCTGGGACATGGCAAGCAATTCATTCAGTGCTGCAAAGGAATCAGTCAGGAAAAGAAATGGAAGAACCCCAATCACATAGTGCAAAGTGAAAGAAAGAAGTAACACAAAAAGCCTAATGACTATGACATTTGAGAAAAGTGCAGCCCCAGAAATACACAAAAGACAGGTAACTATTAGAGGTTAGAGAAAAGGAAGGAAGTAGGCCAGGCACAAAGGATACTGATGTTAATGAAGGGACCTCAGAGCTCTGGATAGTATTATAATGGCTATTTACCAAATCTTCTCAAAAGAGTATAAGCTTGTACATTGATGTAAACTATAGTGTTTGTAGATAATAATAGCCATTGGACCTCAACTGCACAACAGGAAGACTCTACAACTCTGGTGTAGTATATCAGTAATCGTAGGTGATATTGTGTACATAGGGTTGGGGGGTGGTGACAGAAAATATAGAGAGATTCTATGGTACTTTTCTCATTTATTTTTAAATCAAAAGTGCTTCTAAAGACTAAAGTTGTTTTTAATGGCAAGAAAATATAGTGAAGCTGATCTGATCAACTCTATAAGAGTTGCACAAGGTTGAAACTGAAAAGATTAATCCATTGAATATATCTCTGCTATACACCATGATATAATTAACCCATTTTTGATGTACTTTTGTGGTTTTGAATTTAGAAAACAAAAGGAATCAATATAAAAGAAGAGGAAAAGAGACACTTGTGTATTGCTTTAAGGAATGTGTATAACTGAAGCCAACTTGAAATTCACCTTGTCTGTATCCACCAAAATTATAATGGGGATGTGATGACATTTGCCAACAAATGGATGGAACTAGACAATATCATCCTCAGTGACCCAGACCCAATAGGACATGCATGGTATGTACTCACTTATAAATGGATATTGGCCATAAAGTACAGGATACTCAGGCTACAATCCACAGACCCAAAGAAACTAAGTAAAATGTAGGGCCCAAGGGAGGATGCTTGAATATCACCTAGAAGGGGAAATAAAATAGTCATTGAAGGTGGGTAGAAGGAGGGAACTGGAACTAGAAGGTGGGTGGGAGAGGGGACAGGAAGAGGTGGGAGATCAGATATGGGGGAAAGCCTGGAAGAGAGGGCCTGGAGAGTGAATGGAAGTCAGTGGCTAGAGGTGGTAGTAGGGAATCTCTAAGCAGTATCTGGAATGGGGAGGCTCCAGGGAGGCTATGAGGGTGACTCTAACTAAGACTCCTAGTAGTGGGGCATATGGAGCCTGAAGTGGCCACTTCCTGCAGCCAGACAGGACTCTCAGTGGAGAGATAAGATAGCAAACCCATCCACAAAACGTTTAGCCCAAAATTTGTCCCGTCTATAAGATGTGCAGGGACAAAATGGAGCTGAGTTGAGAGAATGACCAACCAACAGCCAGTCCAAATTGAGACCATTCCATGGGCAAGAACCATTTCTTGACACTTTTAATGATACTCTGTTACGTTTACAGACAGGAGCCTATCATAATTGTCTTCTGAGAGGGCCCCATCCAGCAGATGATTGAAAGAGCTGCAGAGACCCACAGCCTTACAACATTACATGGACTTAGGGAGTCTTGTGAAGGAGTTCAGGGAAAGGAATGAGGGACTACAGGGGATAGGAACTCCACAGGAAGACCAAAGGAATCAACTAACCTGGACCCTTGGGGTTCCCAGAGACTGAGCCACCAACCAAAGAGTATACATGGCTGGACCTAGGCTCCTGCACATATGTAGAGATATGCATCTTGGTCTTCGTGTGGGTCCCTCAAAATCTGGAGTGGGGAACTACTCCTGACTCTGTTGCCTGTCTGTAGATTCTGTACCTCAAACTGAGCTGCCTTGTCTGGCCTCAACAGGAAAGAAGGTGCCAAGTACTACAATAACCTTATGTGCCAGGGTGTGTTGGTAGCCAGGAGGACTTTCCCTTTTCCAGAGGAGCTGTGTGAGGGAGAAAATGGGAGGAGCAAGGCTGTGATCAGGATATAAACTGAATAAGCAAATTAATGGAAAAAATGCATGTCTAAATTAAAAATTAGAAAACATTTCATAAATAAGTCTTTCAAATTCTAAAAAACAAATGTGGATTTGTGCCTTCATATGTGGGAATTCACAAGAAATCATGTGTTGTTATGTGTAGAGACATACCAATGCATGAAAACATGTGACGTGTACTGTATTGTTATCTGAACTTCATCACAGAATAAATTACCTACCCTCCCATAAATAAAGAAAGGTTTACGTGACATGCAGTACAGAATTGCTACAGAATCATCTACAATTCTCTTAAAGTTGATACTCTATAAATGTACATAGAATTACAAAAGAATTAGAAGGTGAGAGAGATGGTTGGTAAGTGGAGAAGGACAGTGAGTGTCCTGTGTGGTTCTCTCTGTGCTTTGTACAACAAAAATGTGCTCCTATATTGACTGGGGAATTTTTAAGCCATTTTTGTACCTGGCAAGAGCCAACTCATGGATGCACTAATTATACTTAGCAACACCCATGCTATTGAAACAGATGGGATCTGTATTGAGTATACAGATCCGATGTGTACTTTGATACTTTCCTCCATTTCCAGAAAGCATGCTCAAATTGAGGAAGGTGTTAAGATTGCAGATAGCTTACCAGGACCCAGAATTCCTCTGAGAAAATGAAACTGCTCATACATTCCAGTTGTTTGCTTCATACGATTTCATTTTTGATCAGCCCCTTTGGGCTCAATATCACAGGCCGTGTACAAATTCTAGACGACTCATCTGTTCATAAGACTGTGTTTTCATATGGTCCTTTGCATCCTATTGACCTAACGGGGCGATATATTTAATTTTTCCAGGCTGAGTGAAGGTCTTTCCCCTACCTTGTGATATGAGTACTCTTGTAGAACATGGGCTAGATTTCTAAGCTACTGCAAGCTGTCTCTGAATTTTATTTATCCTTCCGCAGAACTACCCAAGCTTTCAGCATCTCTTACATTAGCATTTTCCTACTACTTACACTGCAGCAAAAATTATCTGTCCACAAAAATGAATCAAGAAGCATCCTCCTTTTTCTTCCGAATAACCAATATACACCATAGGGAGATTCTCAGCCATAACACTAAACCTCTGCTGCTGGTTTCAATACCCATTTCCATTTTCCACCTATACTACCTATACAACATATCTTCTTATTGGTCAAACATTCTCTAACTCTATACATAAATGTTCTTCCCTTCCCATCATGATTTGATGAAAACCACTGGGGTTTTACACAAATTATAAATGGATCTAGACTCTGCCAATTGCTGGCTGTATAATCTTTCACAAATTATTCAACATAATTGATCTTTAATTTTTTTCATCTGCAAAATCAAAACTAATTGGCTCTCTGGGAAGATCAAATTAATCATTTATTACTGTGTCTATCCTAATAAATACTTATTCAATAGTAGTTTAATCAATTCACACCATAGCAAGCAACAATTCAAGATATTTTATCAGCATTATCTGTTTAGTGTTCTTTCAAAAAAATTCAATCAACAATTCACATTCACTATGTTATTGGGTTGTATTATTGAGCCTTCCAAACACATTTTATATATTTTCATTGTCCCTCGTGATTTTTAGGAGGCTATTAGGGAAAATATATTAATTAACATCTAACTAAATGCCTATATAGTTTCAAAATTCCCTGCTACACATTCTACCCTTTTTCCTAGCTACTGTTACTGGTGATTTTAGTCTTGAGCATCATTTCATATAGATGTTTACTCTAATATGTCAATAAATGAAATGAACTGAGTTTTAAAGTGTCTTTACACTGTCTTATAAAGAAGGAAGACTAGTTCTGATAAAATCTTATGTGGAGATCATGTTTCTTGTTAAATGTTCATTTGAAAAGAACACACTAATTCCCCAAATACCAACTAACCCACCCCCTACTGTTACCACACACAGCCATTTATCCAATCTGCAGATAATTGCTGGCCTTGGGAATAAAGTGATTGACAAGGCAGCCTTGATTACTGACTGCTCTGGGTTCACAGTTTGGCACTGAAGCTACACACTGAACAAGCAATTACAACAAAGGATTGTAGGTGTTAGTACAAAGGGTCACCCAGAACACAGAGCAAGAGACGCATCTAAAAATAACATTTGGGACTCTAGCCCCCATAGCCATTCCCCAAGAAGCTCTCATGAAAACCTGCTCAATGCACTTAAGCCATTCCAAATCCTGAAAAAGAAAAGATGATTTTTAAAAATCCTTTAATCACTTGAAACACTATTTCCACCATCGAATTTTCCCTGGAGCTCCTGGTAATTATAGCACATTTTCTCCCTCAATTGTCAATGAACAAAATCCTTTTGTGGTCCATCACTGTCCTATTGTTAAACTAGGATTCTTTTTTTTTTTTCCTTTTAAAACAAGTTAACTAAAACAAAAACCTTGCTACATCTCTGATGCCATAGAAGACAGTTTTCCCTGGCTCACACAAATAATCAGAAATCCTCCAAATTCATGCCAAAGAAGCAAGCTTCTTGTGGAGGTGGTAAGCCCCATTATAATAGGAAGGTCTTCATCCCAGATGCATGGACAGTGAATTACAGGGACACTAGAGAGGAATGGATTTGTCACTGAATATCAAGTTAAAAGTCTAAATGGTCTCTAATAGCCACAATCTTGCAAATTTACAAAGGATATCAAAATATAATTTATAATATCTATTTTGTAATGTATACACATGGGAATTACCAAGACACTGGTAAATACAGGAATTAAGAGGGGCAAAATGCTAATTTATTTTTCATATTATGGGAAATAAAGTAAGCTCTTTGAAAAGAATAGTAATTGTACTGCATTTAGTGGCATGAAGAAACTTTGAAATTGTGTACAAAAGGCCTTTTAGGTGGCAAGAACATCAGATACCAATCACAGGCAGAAAAGTACAGAGTAGGTTTGGAAGCTCCTGGTCTACAGCAAAGAAAAATGAAGAATCGTGGTTGAAATAAACACAAGAGAAAGTCAATTATCCAGTTGCCAACATAAGGGCCAATCAGGCTTTGAAAGTCAAAATGAGTGTGCTCACTAGAGTCTTGACTCACTTTCTATGATGCTCTTGCATGATACTTCCCTTTAGTCTAAAACTTAAAGAAACTACTTCTGTGCTGAAGAGTTAAATTTCTATGTCAAAATGAGCTCTTCATCAAGTCAAGTCTTAAACCGTATCTAGAATTCATTTTGGACACATGAGCACAAAATCTTCCTGATATGAGCACATATTTTCATTCACTGATGGAGAAGATAGGAGGCATAATGCTTTTAATGGTCACTTTAGTACACTGGATGGGCCAGAGCCAAATTGCTTGTGCTCAGAACGGACAGATGTCTCTTCTGTTTGTACTTACTATCAAAGAGCTTGCTGATGAAAATGTAGATCAAGTGATGAGCCCAACAGGCATGTGATTTTAATTCTTTAATAACATGTAAATGAATAAAATCCCCATAGTTATACAGCTCCAGAAAGATAGACACAGAATATCTGGATAATCTAAAAGTCCAGGCTGCTCTTCCTAGTGGCCAATGCAGTACTATTTTCCCATGGCTTAAAATGAATAAAAATTTACAGTTCCCATACCATTCAATAGGATTGTTTTCTGTCCTCATGGAACATTCATTCCTTAGTCAAATAAGCACAGAAAATGAAATATGCAACAGAAGTAGATCCAATGAAATATTGAAAGCAAAGATAGACAGCAAGTGGAGTGGGAGAGGTGGAGGCCACTGAACAATATCTGTTCCACATAGAATTATCAATGTAGGTCTCACTCATTAAATAATACTTGGACAGAACTCTGAAGGAACTGAGAATGAAGCTGATTATCTGCAGGAATATCATTCCTGCTAAATCAAGCAATCTAATCAAACATCACCTCCTTAGTTACTTTTATATTTCTGTTAAAAGACACAATGACCAAGACAACTTATAGGAGAAAGCACTTAACTGGTAAATAAGAATAGGGTTGGCATGTCCTAGAAGCAGCTAGCTTGACTGGAATGGAATAAGAAGGCACAGAGCAGAAGCAGGGAAATCAGCTAGGTTCCTGATGAGTCAACTCTCAGTGACTCCTTCAGGACATTGTGTGACTTTGAATGAGATCAGAAGATTCCGTAGAGGGTGAAGTGAAGAGACAGAATTCCACACGTGCTGCCAAAAGACAACTGTATTTGCTGCCCGAGAATAGCATGTGGCTAGAGTTGGGCATTTGGGAAGAATAAAATTGCAAAACCACTAAGGAACCTCTTGTACAATCGTAGTGAAAGGTAGCTTAAGGAGGGGCAGGGGGAGCATGAAACTGAAAGAATAGTTAGGTTCGATAAATATTTTGAGGAGAAAGCTCTCTCTCTCTCTCTCTCTCTCTCTCTCTCTCTCTCTCTCTCTCTGTGTGTGTGTGTGTGTGTGTGTGTGTGTGTGTGTGTGTGTGTGTGTGTGTGAATTTTGATCAAAAAGAAAAATTGAAAATGGTTCAGTCTTAAAGATATTGATAAAGATTGTTTAGCAGAGATAAACATGGAAAAGTCTTTGGAGAAGAGGAAAACATCAACTTTGATTTGAGACACGTTAACTGCAAAATGCTCACTAAACATCAAAATGGCTGACATTAGTTAAACAACAGGGAAAATACTCTTATTTAAAGTTGGAGGAAGAATATGTGGTCTAGTAGATCATTTTGTACAATAGTAATTAATATTCAAAGACTAGATAATATTAAGTAAATCATAGGAAAAGAAGAGATTCATTACTGTGAAAGAAGACTCTACCAAGTTTGGGCCATATCTTTAATACCACCACAATGTTAGCTGTGTGAGAAAAGCCCGATTTTAGGAGAGTAGTTATTTTCATATTGAGCATCTGCAATTGGATGGATTGTTCTCTTTGTTGGGCATCACTGATGACTATGGCTCCTGGAGGGTAATTTCTGTTCAACAATCCTTAAGAACCCACAATATGTGACTTATCCATTCTCCCATCAAAACTTAAAGTGCATATCCTTTGAGATCTTTAAATAATGGTGTGATAATAGAAGCAGGGTAGTTCCTAGCATAGCCGAGCTGGTGGCCTAATTCTTGCACTAGCTTAAATGTGTCAATTTGTCATCCTAAAATGACAAGCCTCAAGAAGAAAAGACCAAGAGTTTAGTCAGAGAAAGCAAGCAAGCAAGCAAGCAAGCAAGCAAACAACCTATGTGTGTGTGTGTGTGTGTGTGTGTGTGTGTGTGTGTGTGTGTGTGTGTGTGTAGATAACTTAACAAAGACTGAAAGAACCTGTAAAAAAATAATTTAAGATCTTGGTTCTCATTTCTTTAGCCATGTTCTATAATGGGCTGCTTTTCTTTACACACTGGAAACATTAATTCAATAAATGTTTTTAATTCACAAACGTAATTAATTATCACCCACAACTAATTCCAACATCATCTTATGTTCTACTGTCTGCTTTGATGGTATTCTAGCTATGTTTATTTCAAATGTCATCTTCTAGAATAATTTTCTTTGTGTTTGAGTGAGTACAAATGTAAAGACTTCTTTTGATGGGAATGAGTATTATGTGTCATTGTATGCTAGAAGTATGCAATCATGTTTTTATTCAATGGTGCTCCCAGCTAATAGATTAAGTTTCATAAAAGACTGGACTTTTCAAACCTGTTGAGTCTGATAGAGATTTTGAGAATTATTAAAGTTGAGCTAAGTGCAGTTTGCATTATGATATGGCCATTAGCCTACAGAGACCATGGATATTTAATTCGCAACTTCATTTTCCTAGTCTGACTCTAACCTTCATCGGATCTGTAATTAATTGTTACAAATTGATAAGATGATAATAGAGGTTGAATATTCATCAGGTATACCCAGAGCTGAAGCCACTGACTGCTAGCATGAGACATCAGCAGGAAGAAGAACAAAAGCAAATAACAATAGTTAATTTATACCTCAGGTCATGGAAAAGTTGACCTGATACCCTCTCTTGCCAATATCACGTACCAAGGAGTGTTAGTCATCTTTGAGACTCAGAAGAGAGACCAAATACAACAAAGATGAGCAAACTTGGAAACAGAAGAGGCTATATTAGTTAGCCAATGGTTGTTGCTCATTTCATCGCTTTGCCACAATCTTCTCACTTATCACATCAGGTAATATTCTGTATTTCTCCTTATGATATAAGGGCATGATGAGGGGTACACTTTAGTTAATGACTATCCAAATTAAAGTACAAAAAAGTAAATGAATTCCAATAACCAGCTCAGGCTTGTGATCTCCATAAAAAATGAAGGGGGAGAATAAGAAAAGAGTAGAATAAATGGGAGAAAGGCATGAAAACAGACATAGTGTGTATAGAATTCCTTCAATGGATTTTGTATTTTTCAAAGACAAAAATTAAATTACCTCATAGACCATCTTGAGGAATGAGGAGACAAAACAAAATAATGTCAAGAGTATGACATTGGATTCATAAACTGGTAGACATGTTCTAGCTAACCATGAATTAGCTGTGGGAAAATCATTTTTTAAACCACATTCTCCTTCCATATACAAAAGAGCTAAAATTACCTCTTTTTAACCCTTATGCGATTAAAAAGTAGCTCTCTGAATTCATAAAAATATTTAACATGTTCATTTAAGATACTTAGCATCTATTATGTGCCAGGCAGTATTCTTCATCTGAGACAGAGGTTTGGATGATAAAATCAAAGGCATGTGTGCCTATGTATGTACGTTATTTAAAAGTGCAATATCTAATAGGTTAAATATGCATTCCACCTTCAGATATAGAGGATCAGAGGGGAATCCTGCAGGAGGAAGGACAATAGTTAGGGACTCTCACAGAAGAGAATCTAGAAAAGAACTTGCCAGGAAATAGAAAGCAAAGGTGAAATCCTGTCCCAGATATACCTGAAACACAGCAATAAGGTCCTAATGTTTGAAGTAGAAAAAAGATGAGGGACTATTGTAGGAATATATGTGCCCTGATCTGGTCCAGTACTTCATGTGCAATTATGATTCACAAACACTAAGGGAGAAAAGTTAGATGATGGCATATATGGATTCATTCACCTTTCTCCATTGAATCTCAAGAAAGCTGCAAGTTTTCCAAGAATGCCATTCAATCCTGGGATTGAAACCAAAATTTTCATTTCCCCTTTTAACAGAAAGCATACAGTGATCAATACTTGATCTTACGAGTCTGTTCATTTTCTGCATATGTGAATCTACAACCAGGAGCCAGAAGAATGATGGTACCAACACCATGTGGGAGGCTATCTATAAGTTTTCCACTCTGGGATGAAGCACACAGGCATGGGGATTGGCTTTGCCCTCATGTTCAGTCACACTATCAAATTCCTCCCGAACTGACAAGCTAGAAATGAACAGCATCTGATTTTGCTGCTCGAGTTTGCATTATGGAAAGGGCAAGATATTTCTTGGTACTTAAGGTTTAGTATTTCAAATAGCGGTAACTATATAGTTTCTTACACCCTGCAAGGAAGGAATTTCTAAAGTGCCTATCAAAAATACATATTCATTTAGTTACTGGAAATGTAAAAGCAATCCCTTCTTCTACCTGTGGGGAACATCACTTTTGCAGCAGCAATTTGTTCATAAAAGAGCAATATTTGTGCCAAGAATTCAAGCGAAACAAATGCCCTTCTTGATGGGAAGTGTCCACACTAATTTGAAACTGTAAAGTAAGAATTTTAAATTCGTCTTTCTGTGACTTGGCATTTGCAAACTTCTACATAATTTGACTCATGTCGAGCTACATGAAAGAACTTGGTGCATAGCACTACATGGTAAAATATCAGGCTGATGCTCTGAAATTTTCTCTGTACCTTTCAAAGGTGCACATTTCTGCAGTGTGCTGCTCCGCATCCTATCATCGTTCTTTCTTTGAAATGTCATCCATGTTCTGTCAAAGGCCCCTGTCAGTGTGTCTGATGGGCTTTGCAAATGTCTGACAGGAGACTGTCAGGGAAAAAAAAAAAAAACATGATACAGGGAGATGCCTTTTGTTTCTAAGTGGAGGAGATGGCAATTTTTGGACAGCACAGATCAGCTGAACAAATGCTTGGTGCTCCCTGAAAGGCAGGAAGAAAATGCCAGGCGGTTGGGCAGTGTCCCTGCCTCACTGCCCTCCTGCTCTCCTCTCTGCATAGTCTCCATCAAGTGGCTCCTGAACAGCTCTTTAGATCATACCACAGCTGACAGATTGATGCCCCCCCCAAATATCTATGTGTCCGACCACTCTAACATACCTCTCCATAACTCTAAGGCAAAACGGGAAAGCGATGCCATGAAGTGAGCTGATTCTGAGCACAAAATGAACTAGATTTTAATAGAGAAAATGCTCAGCAGCCTATTTTTTCATAATTTTTCAATGATACAGACTCACTATTAGGCAGAAAAAAATGTGTGGCAAAGAGGAATCCATCAAAATCCCACTGCCCTTCCTGCTTTTCTTTTCATTACCTCCTGCTCAGCGGAGGTAGTGTGGGAGTCAAAGCTCAGCAGCCTTCAGGAGGTCATGGGGAAAGGCTCAGTGCTGTAGCTGAGCTACAGTGCTGACCTCAATGTTTCTCGGTTCTTCTGCTACCATCTCATCAACCCATCTAGCAGTTGTATTTCACGCAGAGCAGAAGAGTGGGGTTCAATTCATACTGGGTCACATTGCTCTCCACATTAATAAGAAAATGATGCTTCAAGGACTAATATAAATACCCTTCACTTGCCCAAGGTAAGCAGAATTCTAAGGTGTCCCCTGGTATGGACGTCCTATCTTTAGTTTGTAGCCCTTGTTGGAGACTTTAAATTTTGAGAATATGTTGCACCCGTAATTATGTCAAACGTACACAGAAAAAAAAAAAAAAAGAGAGAGAATCCACAGATGTAATTGAGCTTACTAAGGTGCTGACAATATGTTATTAAATGTGAGGGTCTTCAACTTTCCACAACAGCAATATTATCCAAATTTAAGACCCAGAGTATGATTTCCCCACTGATCAGGAATAACACTTAACCTCAAGCTTCTCCCAATAAACTTTGGAGAAAAGAAACAAACAAAAATCCTCTCAGGAGTGATATACAAATGTGTCATTCCAAATTAAGTATAAATAAAACTGTCACTAATGTAGAGGAACAGGACTTGGGCCACCCTCTAACCATTAGGTGAGTATTGTTCTGATACACATGGCATGGCAGAGAAGGACTCATTTGTTGAACAACTTCCATGGTGCACATTAAATACAAAATGAGAGAAAGTTCTGTGTGTGGCTGAGACAGAACAAAACAAATTGGTCCATTCACACCTTTGGGCATTCTGCCCAAAAAGAGATTGTTTCTAGAAAATATCATCAGCCCTGACATATACTGTGTCAGGGTTTGCTTGTCTTCTTATGTATGAATCCAAGAGTAATCAATCCCCTAAATTAATCTGGAAAGCTAAATCAACTATTACAAGGGACCTTTCGATTAGGAATGGAGTCAGAAATGAGTACAACACAAACATACCAAGGAAAGGCAATTAAATACAAACAAGAACCATTTCAATAAGTGTAATTAATTCCAAGTAGATTGCTTTGGGATTATTTGTCTTAAGTGTGGCATCCTTGAACATTTGGTGATTTTTTTTTTGCCATTTTATTTCCCAGGAAACCACAGTTTTTCGATATAGGTTATGCAGGTTGTCACGGGTATTTTGAACCTTCTTTCTACTGTGGTCTGTGTGAGCCTGGCAATCACAACAGTTCAAATGGAATGCTGAAAGAGTAAGGAGTAAGGTGGAAGGGACTTGACTGATTAAGAAAACCTGCAGCATGGACCTAATAGATATCTATAGTGTGTTTCACTCAAGCACAAAAGTATATGCTTTCTTCTCAGCACCTCATGGAACCTTCTCCAAAATTGACCATATACTCAGTCACAAAGAGAGCCCTCACAGACACAAGAAGATTGGAATAATCCCTTGCATCTGATCAGGTCACCATGGATTAGAACTGGATTTCAATAACCACAAAATAACAGAAAGCCTAAAAACTCATGGGAAATGAACAACTCTCTACTCAAAGACTACTAGATTTTCTTTTCAAAGAAGAAATAAAGAAATATATCAAAGACTTTTTAGAATTCAATTGAAATGAATGCACAACATACTCAAACTTAAGGGGAGCAATGAAAAAACAGTGCTAAGAGGAAAGTTCATAACGCTAAGCACCTTCATTAAAAAAAAATGGAGGGCTGGAGAGATGGCTCAGCAGTTAAGAGCACGGGCTGCTCTTCCAAAGGTCCTGAGTTCAACAGCAACCACATGGTGGCTCACAACCATATGTAATGAGATCTGACACCCTCTTCTGGTATGGCTGAAGACAGCTACAGTGTACTTATATATAATAAATAAATCTTAAAAAAAAAAAAACCCTGGAGAGATCTCATATTAGCAACTTAACAGGACACCTGAAAGTTCTAGAATAAACACAAGAAAACACACACAAGAGGAGTAGATGGCAATAAATAATCAAATTCAGGGCTGAAAGCAACCAATTAGAAACAAAGAGAACAATACAAAGCATCAATAAAACTAAAAGTTGGTCCTTTGAGAAAATAAACAAGATAGACAGATCCTTAGCCAAACTAACTAAAAGGCAGAGAAACAGTGTCCAAATTAACAAAACTCAGAAAGGAAAAGGGAAACTTAACAATAGACAATGAGGAAATTGAAACAATCATTATGTCTTACTTTAAAAGCCTGTACTCCACAATATTTGAAAATCAAAATGAAAAAGATTGTTTTCTAAATAAATACCACTTACCAAAGTTAAATCAAGATCAGATAAACTATTTAAATAGTTCTATAACTCTAACGAAATATAAATAGTCATTGATAGTCTCCCAACCCCCCCCCCAAAAAAAAAAAAGCCCAGGGCCAGATGGTTTTAGAGCAAAATTCTACCAGACTTTCAAAGACGAGCTAATATCAATACTTAAAGTATTCCACAAAATAGGAAAAGAAAGAAAATTGCCAAACTCATTCTATGAAGCCACATTCACCCTGATACCACACAAAATCTCAACAAAGAGAATTTCAGACCAGTCTCCCTTATGAACATCGATGCAAGTATACTCAATAAAATTCTCACAAACCAAATCTAAGGATGCACAATAAACACCATCCACCATGATCAAGTAGGCTTCATCCCCGGGATGCAGGGATGGTTCAACACACGAAAATTCATCGACTTAATCCACCGTATAAATAAATTGAAAGAAAAAAAAACCACGTGTTCATCACATTAGATGCTGAAAAATTCTTCAACAAAATATAACACCCTTCAAGGCACATACTTAACCACAATAAAGGCAATATACAGAAGCCAATAGCCAACATGAAATTAAATAAAGAGACACTTAAACCAGTTCCACTAAAATCAGGGACAAGGCAAGGCTATCTACTCTCTCCCTATCTCTGCAATATAGTACTCGAAACTCTAGTTACAGCAATAAGACAACTGAAGAAGATCAAGAGGATACAAATTGGAAAGGAAGAAGTCAAAGTATTGCTATTTTCAGCTGATATGACAGCATACATAAGTGATGCCAGAAACACTATGAAAGAACTCCTATGGCTGAAAAAAACACCTTCAGCAAACTGGCTGGATACAAAATTAACTAAAAGAAAATCGGTAGCCCTCCTTTATACAAATGATAAATGGGCTGAGAAAGAAATCATGGAATCAACCCTCTTCACAATAGCCACAAATAATAATAATAATAAAGATCTTGGTGTAACGCAAACCAAGCAAGTGAAAGATCTTTATGACAAGAACTTCAAGTCCCTGAAGAAAGAACTGAAGAAGATATCAGAAGATGGAAAGATCTCCCATGCTCATGGATTGGTAGGATTAACATAGGAAAAAATGGCCATTTTACCAAAAATCAGGCTGCAGATTGAGTGCAATTCCCATCAAGCTTCCAACAGAAATCTTTACAGATCTTAAAAGGACAATTCTCAACTTTATATGGAAAAGTAAAACAAAACAAACCCATAATAGCTAAAACACTCCTGTAAAATAAAAAACTTCTAGAGGTATCACTACCCCTGATTTCAAGCTGTACTACAGAACAAGAGTAATAAAACCTGCATGGTATTGGTACAGAACATATACATTGATCAATGAAATCAAATTGAAGACTCAAAAATAAACCCACTCACCTATGGAATCTTGATTTTTGACAAAGAAGCCAAAAATATACAATGGAAAAAAGAAAGTATCTTTAACAAATGGTGGAGGTCTAACTGGCTATCTGATGTGGAAGAATGAAAATAGATCCATATTTATCACCTTGCACAAAGCTCAAGTCCAAGTGGATCAAAGACCCAGCATAAAACCAGATATATCTAATCTAATAGGAGAGAAAGTAGGAAATAGCCCTGAACTGAATGATACAGGAGACAACTTCCTGAATCAATCGATCAGGCTCTGAGAGCAAGAACTGATAAACTGCACCTCATGAAATTGAAAAGTTTCTGTAAGGCAAAAGACACTGTCAATAAGACAAAATCGCAGCCTATAGAATGAGAAAAAAATCTTCACCAACCCTATATCTGACAGAGGGCTAATATCTAAAATATATTAAAAACTCAAGAACTTAGACACCAACAATTGAAATAACCCAATTAAAAATGGAATACATGGAGGAATCGGAATGGCTGAGAATCACTTAAAGAAATGTTCAACATCTTTAGGGATGCATCAGGGGAATACATATAAACACAACCCTGAGATTCCATCTTATATCCATCAGAATGGCTAAGATCAAAAGCTCAAGCAACAGCACATGCTGGAGAGGATGTGGAGAAAGGAGAACCCACCTCTATTGCTGGTGGTAGTGCAAACTTGCACAACATTGGAAATCAACCTGGCTGTTTCTCAGAAAATTGGGAATAGTTCTACTTCAAGACCCGGGTATACCACTCCTGGGCTCCTAAAAGATGCTCCACCACACAGTAAGAGCTTGTGCTCCACTATGTTCATAGAAGCTTTATTCATAATAGCCAGGAACTGGAAACAACCCAGATTCCCCCAACTGAAGAATGGATACAGAAACTGTGGTATATTTACAAAATGGAATATTACTCAGTTATTAAAAACAAAGATATCATGAATTTTGCATGCAAATGTATGGAACTAGATAATATACTGAGTGAGGTAACCCAGACACAAAAAGACATGCCTGATATGTACAACTTATAAGTGGATATTAGCCATAAAGTACAGGATATAGCGATACATTCCATGACCCAAAGAAGCTAAACAAGAAGGAAGATCCAAACAAAGATACTTGAATCTCACTTAGAAGGGGAAAGAAACAATCATAGGATGGAGGCAGAAGAAGGGAGGAAACTGGGTAAGAAGGGGGATGGGAGGGGTCATGATCAGGTGTAGGAAGAGACAGGAGAGAGGGCCTGAGGGTCTGGAGAATGAATGGAAACAGGCACTTGTTAGGGGGGAAGGGGTTGGGATGTGCCAGAGACCTGGAATAGGGGAGGTTCCCAGGAGTCTATGAAAGCGACTTCAACTGAGACTCATAGAAGTAGGGATATAGAATCTGAAGTGACCACTTCAGGCAGGTAGGCAAGACCCCCAGTGGAGAAATAGGACACTAACCCACCCACAAAACTTTAAACCCAAAATTTGTCCTGTCTTAAAAAAAAAAAAAGAAAGAAAGAAAGAAAAAAAAGAAAAGAAAAGACAAAGACAAAGACAGAGCAGACTGAGGGAATAACTGGCCACTTGAACCCCATCCCATGGCAAGCACCAGTCCCTGACACTATTAATGATACTCTGTTATGTTTGCAGACGGGAGCCTAGCATAACTGTCTTCGGAGAAGCTCCACCCAGCAACTGATGGAAACAGATGTGGAGAACAAACATTAGACAGAGCTTGGGGAGTCTTATGGAAGAGTTGGGGGAAGGATTCAGGAACCCAGAGGACTAGGAACTCCACAGGAAGGCCAACAGAGTCAACTAACCTGGACCCTTGGGGGCTCTCTAGACTGATCCTCCAATTAAAGAGCATACACTGGCTAAATTCCCGAACAATTGGAGCAGCAACTGTCCCCAAGTCTGTTTCCTGCATGTGGGTCCAGTTCCCCTAACTGGACGAGGCTCAGCGGGAGAGGATGGGCTTAGGCCTGCACTGACTTGATGTGCTAGAGAGTGGGAGATACCCAGGGGAGACAGTTCCCTTCTCAGAGAAGGAGGGAAGCAGGATCAGGGAAAGACTGTTTGAGGGGAAACAGGAGGAATTGGGGCAGTGATCTGGATGCAAATTTAATTAATTAATTAATCAACTGCAGAAATAAAAATAAAAAAGGAAACCCTGTAGAAGTGCCAGCATGAATGCAAGTCACACTGCACACACTCAGCTGCACAGTTAAGCAACATAAACCATCATTCTTGCAGAAACAGTAAACAGCCTCTGCAACAGTTAACTCAAGACCTTTTTCTTTCTAATTTTTGCCCTATCGCCAGAAATAACCTTTATTGACTGTTGTTAGCTTTGCTCAGAGTGGAATGTCACCTCCCAGGAGGAACACTCCTGAGATTTTTGCCTGTGTCTTAGTCATAAAGTTTTCTATTTACAGAAAGAAACTCAAACACCTCAGCAAGGAACCATGCTGCATATATAATGTGATGAGAAAGAAAGGGAGGTAAGGACAGTAACTGTGACAGAGGTCTATTAGGAAAGCAGAGAATAAGTGACCATTGTTTCCCTGGCTGACCTTAGGAAACACTTGGAGACTCAATTATATTGAGAAGTGGATAGGTAAGGATCACCTGTCAAATATGTAGACATAGGTCTAACCTGGGTGCAGACTTCCTGACTTAATTGGTCTGATACAAGCTAGAAGAATGTGTTTACAATTCTGGGTCTTACCGGACAGATTTTTCTCTCTCTCTCATCTCATCAGAGCTAGTCTTTTAGTCCATACTGTGCTGCTATGACAGCCCTAGGAAGTCAAAGTGCATCGTTGCTAACATCTCAAGAAGGCCTCTGAGACCTAGGTATCATAGCATGGCAGAGGTTTAAGGGCAAGGGTGAGATAAGAGGAGAGAGGCAGAGCAGGAAGATGGTCTTCATATATATAACAATCCTGCTTTCAGGATATCTGATTCAAATGATAATGACCTTAATCCACCCATATAATGAAAAACCACTCAGACCCACACCCAATTTCATTGTATTGGCTATCAAACCCCAAACACTTGAGTTTGGATGTCAACATGGAAAACATAGCAGCCAGTTCATAGTAAAATCATGACACAAGGGGGTAATTTTCCATAAAGTGGCCACAAGCTGCAATTATACATATATATTTTATATATGTGTGTATGTATGTATATGTATATATGTGTATATATATGTATATGTTTATATGTATATACATATGTGTGTATATACATGTGTGTATATATATGCATATATATATGTATGTGTCTGTATTTATATATATATATGTGTGTGTGTGTGTGTGTGTGTATGTATATAATTGTAAATATATATATGGTGAGCTAGCTTAAGCAGGACACTGAAATTTGAACTGACAGCTCACAATCTTACACCTTTAATACCAGATATATATTCTTTAGTATTTCTTCAGGACTGGATTTACTAAGCTACTTGATTAATCAAATCTAACTGCCCTTAATTTGAATATACAAAATCCAGTGGTAGGTTGACATTTTACTATGTCTTTCTGGAAATGCTTATATATGGCAATAAAACACTGTGTTCAAGGGAGAGAAATCTGGAGTAAGCAGCCTTTGTTGTTATGTACATGTATGGGGACCTGGGAATTGTCTGAGGAAAAGTTAGAATTGTAGCATATATAAGCTGGAATATTGAACTCCAAAGCAGCAGAGAAATGTCCTGCAAAGGATAAGATAGTGAATAGTTTAGACTTTGCAGAGAGTATGGTCTTTATTGAACTACTAAACTATTTACATAGAAAAGTAGCCATAAGTGAAAGATGGTGAATAGGGGTGGTTTGTTCTAATAATCATTTGTTTAGAAATAGGTGTCAGGCCAGTTTGGCCTCCTGACTTATCATTTGCTGATTCCTCCTTTATTTAAATGAAAAGTGTGCACCAATTATTTACCTCTCTCAGGTACAAGATTCAGCCGTCAGATGCTTGAGAAAAATATAATTTTACTTAAAAGAACAGTCTCCTCTGTGTGTATGTATATGTGTGTGTTTGTGTACATTCATATATATTATTCAATAAACATGGATACATGATCAGAAATCATTTCTTGGGCAAATTTTATCCTTGTACAAACATAGAGTATATTTATCCAGGCTATGGATATAATGTTACTGTCTGTTTACTCCCACATGTGGTTCTTCATCCATGAAATGACTACATAATCATAACCTATATACAGTATTCATTAATATATGTATATATATTTACATAAATAAATGAATAGAACTGTTTACAATACTCTTAGATATAAATATTTCCTTGTAGAATTGTGTTATATGGATTTAGCTAAACCAAAACTATATTTTCCAGAATGTTCTTCTTGTATACTAGTTTAGCATTAGCCACAAAAGACATATTGTATGAGATCTGGAAACATATGGGCACTTGCACTGGCATAAAATAGCCAACAAACTCTCCACATTAGTGTGATGCTGATGCCACCATTGCTCATGTATGCTGATACTCAGTCTTGTTATAAGGAAGGAGGAAGAGCCCCAGACTCAGACTGTGTCCTTAACATAGACCCCACCAAGTTCTCTAAATCCTGGTCAGGCTCATATTCAGCTCCTTTGTAGAAGGATGCCATGTTCTTCTGTAGGAGGCTATACACACTGTCTATTGCTGTGCAGAGACACCATGACCATAGTAAGCTTATAAAGGAACGGATTTAACTGAGCCTGGACTTAGTTCAGAGGTTTAGTCCATTGTCATCATAGCAGGAAGCATGGAAGCACAAAGCAAAATGTGGTGCTGGAGATGCAGCTGAGAGTTCAATGTTGAGATTAACAGACAGCAGGAAGAGAAGCATCTGAGACCTCAAAGCCCAGCAGCAGTGATGCACCTCCTCCAACAAAGCAATGCTTACTCCAACAAGGCCAAACCTCCCAATAGTACCACTCTCTATCAGCCTATGGGGACCTTTTTCATTCAAGCCAACGCACACACCATAGAAGTTATAGGTGTACAGGTAGTGAGTGGAAGATGCAAGCTCAAATCCCCTTTGCTGATTCTCTCATTCTTGTTTTCTCCAATATCTACCTATTTTTCTTTTTTCTTAGATATTTTCTTTATTTATATTTCAAATGTTATCCCCTTTCCTAGTTTCCTCTCCGAAAATCCCCTATCCCTTTCCCAATCCCCCTGCTCATCAACCCACCCACTCCTGCTTCCTGGCCCTGGCATTCTCCTATACTGCAGCATAGAACCTTCACGGGACCAAGGGCCAAACCTCCCATTGATGACTGACCAGACAATCCTCTGCTACATACGCAGCAAGAGCCATGAATCCCACCATGTGTTTTCTTTGATTGGTGGTTTAGTCCTAGAGAGCTCTGGGGGTACTGGTTGGTTCATATTGTTGTTCCTCCTATGGTGTTGCAAACCACTTCAGCTCCTTGGGTCCTTTCTCTAGTTTCTTCATTGGGGACACTGTGCTCTGGCCAATGGATGGCTGTGAGCATCCACTTCTGTATTTGTCAGGCACTGGCAGAGCCTCTCAGGAGACAGCTTTATTGGGCTCCTGTCAGCAACCTCTTGTTGTCATCCGCAATAGTGTCTGGGTTTGGTAGTTGTTTATGGGATGGATCCACAAGAGGGGGCGGTCTCTGAATGGTCATTCCTTCAGGCTCTGCTCCATACTTTATCTCTGCAAGTCCTTCCATGGCTATTTTGTTCCCCCTTCTAGGAAGACTCAAAGTATCCACACTTTGGTCTTCATTCTTCTTGAGTTTCATGTGTTTTGCAAATTGTATCTAGCTATCTTTTTACCTACCATCAATACTGGCTCTAGACCCAGGAGAGATATAATGAATATATAATGGTTTATATGTCTGTTTATATAATTAATCATCCACTCTTCATAGCCAAGACACTCCTGATTTTCTGATAAAACCTTAACTGGCATATGTAATTTCCCATTTAAAGAAGAGGTACAGAATCAATAATAAACCAATAGTACTGGTTTTTTAAGTATCCTAATTCTGATGAAACTTACTTTTCCTTTCTAACCGTCACACCATTCCTTTCAACCCCAGGAATCTATAAATGCTAGACTCTATACAATGATGATCTTTTGCTTACAAAGAATAAACCCAGCTTTGTTTTCCTTTCCTACAGGATCAATGATGCACATTAGTGAGATGGGTAGCTAGGGGACCAGTGTAACAACCTATTGCCCCCTAACTAAGCAAAACCATCTGGCCTTTAGAGAAATTGAACCCACAAAAATGACCTCAATTAACACTGGATTTTAATCAGTTGAAGAAATAAAAGCTGTAATTAATACAAGTGCCTTTTCCAAATCCCTACAAACTAAAATATTACACTCATATTGCCTTCCAAAGCTCCAAAACTCATTCTTTTGTATAAGGTGTGATGAAAGCTATGGATCATAGTATCATCACTATAACCTGAATGATGGGCAGAGACTCTATTTTCTAGCTCATCATGATTCTCTTCTCAAACCTGTAATAGGTTAGAGAAGAAAATGACTTCCAGAGATATAAGTGGCACAGTTGTTTATTAAAGAAAATTCATGTTCTCTGCCTCTCATCACAAGCCACCATACCCTGTAGTCCTCCTGAGCTCTGTTGAAAAGAGGCACATTCTTTTGATCATGCTTCACATATATGCAATGACTTAAGTTCTGTGACTTGTTAAAAATTGTGTAAATATTATATTCAAATTTCATTCATCTGAGTGACTTGACAAATCATGTAGTTTTATGCTTTTTGATATTCTCAATTTTCACTTTTGTGGCATTTTGAAGGCAGAGAGAGCTGTTTTCTTGTAAATAGCCATCCTTTCCAACTTCCTAATTGCTTTGGTTGGACATAGCTGTTTGTCTTCTAGAATCAGTGCATTGACATCAAATGACTTTTAACAAATATCCCTCATATGCTTTTTGATGAACCCATTCATTTGTGTTTGTTTCTACTGCTCTATAGACAGCCTTAGGCAAGAAGGAAATTCTAATGGCTACAAGTCACAGGATAAAGATTATATATGGTCTTTCAAGTTTCCTTTTCTGTTTTAGCACATATGATGTTGTATGTCTCCGTTGAAACCAGAGTGCTTCTATTGAAACTTTATGACATCAGTCGGTAGATGTAGATAAATGGGAGGTAAACTTCAGAGTGTGTGAAATGGTATGGTTTTATGTCAACTGATAAGATTTTAGAGATGCATTTTTCAAATTGGAATATTCTGATAATAACCACCCTAAAAAGTCAGTCTGTAATCCCTAAAACATGTAAATATAAAAAAGGGTCATTGAAGACGCTAGTAAGTCATCTAAGACTATGTCTTAGACCCTAAATGCAATCATGTGTCTTCTAAGAGAGAGAGAGTGAAGATGAAACACTCAGAAGAGAAAGCATTATGATATTGTAAAGATGCACTGAAGTGATGTAGCCTGAAATCCAGTTGCTAAGAAAACACCAAATAGACTATATGCTTCCTTTATGCCTTCAGGACAGAATTAAGTCCTCTCAATCCCCTGCCAATTTGTAGCCTTTTCTAGCCACTATAAGGTTTGAACAATACATTTATTTTTCTAAGACATCAAGTTGATAGCATTATGTTTGAACCTACAGGAAATAAATGCACATCATTTTCTATATGATTGAACACCCAAGATGACAGATAGAACCTTCCAGCCCCAGAAGAGCAGAACCAACTGAAAAAAGGAGGATACAGCTCTCATTAGGAAAGATGAAGCAAGGACTGGAGAGATGTCTTGGTGGTTAAGAGCATTGACTGCTCTACCAGAGGTCCTGAGATCAATTCCCAGCAACCACATGGTGGCTCATGACCATCTATAATGGGATCTGATGCCCTCTTCTGGTGTCTGGAGACAGCAACAGTGCACTCATATAAATGAAATAAATCTTTTTACAAAGGAAAGACAAAGGAAAAAATTTTTATGACTTCTTGACTGGATACTCAAAGAAGATAGCATTTTGAATCTTCATGGTTCAAAATTCTACAGTCAATAAAACACTTTGTAGGTAAACATTAATTTGTACAATGCAAGAGCAATGATGGGTTTCTGGTGTAACAACATAATACATGTTTCTGCTTTGCTCTTATCAGGGATAATTTGCAAGGAATACTCTTGAATCTAGGCCCCAGAAAGGATTTTCTACACAGAACCCCAGATATATGAGTATTAAGGCCAACAGTAATAAACAAAAAAATCATTTGATTGAAGATATAGCCTATTGAATGAAAAAATATTTAATTGCTCTACATCTGATTGAATATTAGTAGCTAAAATATACAAAGAATTCAAAAGAAACCCCATAACTAACCATCAAGAAAACAATTTTTAAAATGGGTCAAGATACTAAACAGAGAGGTCTTAAAAGATGAATTACAAACAGCTGGGAACCATTTTATTTAAGCAATCAACATTCATAAGTACCAGGGAAATACAAATTAAAACTACCTTAAGATTTCATCCAACACCTAAGATCAGCAACACAAAGCAAAAGAATAAAGGAGAACCAAAGCTCTCATGGATATAGGGCAAGAGGAACAGATATTCACTGGTGGTGGGAGTGAAAACTGGAGCAGTCACTATAGAACTCTGGGTGGAGGTTTCTCAAAATAGATACACCACATGATCCAGCTGTCATTCCTCACTGGTGCTTTATTCACAGTAGCCAAGACATGTAAACCCAAGCATCCCTGAAGCAGGGTTCTCAGGGTCATGATCCCTTGGGGATGAAATGACTGTTTCACAGGGATTACCTAAGACCATTAGGATATACATATATTCACATTAAGATTCAAAAAAGTAACAAAATTACAGTTATGAAGTAGCAATGAAAATAACTTTATGGTTGGGGATCACTACAACATGAAAAGGGTGAGAACTCTTCTCATCATTAAGAAGGATGAGAAACCACTAATATGGCTTAAACAGACAACGAAACCTTCCTGTACTCTAGATATATGAAATATATAACGATATAGAAAGAGCTATAGATGATGAAAATGTGATACATTACACAGTGATATATTCAGCTTTAAAGAAAAGTAAAATTATAAAGTTCTCAGGTAAATGGATAGACCAGAAAGTACTCCTCCTGGTTGAGGAATCCAGACGGAGAAAGACAAAAGATAAATTAGTTAACATGCACACTTTAGGAAGTGCAGTCAAAAACTTAGAAGGGTCTGTAGAACTCACTATTTTCAAGTGCAATGCAAGTAACAATCTTATTTTGATTTAAAAAAAAAAAATAGCTAAGAGTAAGGGAGAGACTGTCTTTCACCTGTCCCTGGGATACTGAAAATAGTAGAACACAAGAAGAGTTCAGAGTAGCAGACAAGTCAGAGGGGAAGAAATAACTTGATTCTACAGCAATGGATCAGCTGCTGCTTCCCATGTTATAGAAAAACAAAAAACAAAAAACAAAACACCAAGAGCAAATATTTCCTGTAGAAAATCTAATCGCTAAAGTCATCATTTGAAACAAAGGAAAATAATTATTGCTCAAGAACAGCACTGGAACCTTGTATGCCTGATATTTCTTTGTTTGGAAGACACATAGTATCCAAAGATAAAGTTATGTAAATCTAGACTGGGAAGCATACTGTGATACAGCAAGAATACTGGGGTGAGGGAAATTGGTCAGTGATTAATGAGGAGACCCTCATTCAGTTTTGCCTTATAGTTGTTTGCCCTAAGCTTAAAACCTTCCATCTTTGGACCTATATAATAATTGCTTTCTGGAAATATATTTTTTTTAAATGAGACACAATGTTAAGCAATTTAAATTTCTCACATGAAATTTATTTTTATTTACATTTTTCATACAATATATTTTCTTCTCCCCCACCTCCTCCCAGATCTTCCCCATTCCCCTACCTATCCAACTTTAATGTTATTTCTCTCTTTAAAAAGCATCGGGGGTGTGTGGGAATGTAAAAACAAAAATTTTTTTAAAATATAGCAAAAAGTCAAATAATGTCAAAACAAAATAAAATGAAACAAAGTCATCCCGGAAAAAGTAAAATGAAATAGGAAGTTAATTTTGCGTTGGCTAACTACTCCTAAACATGTGGCCTGCCCTGCAGTGTGGTTGACACTCTATTAAAGAAGACTGTAACTTTAGTGATTTGTGAAGGGACTCTACCTAGCACGGCAAACATGGCTCTAGCAGGCCTTACCCTTTTCCCCATTTTCACAGCCTTGATGAAAAACTGTTAGATTACATTCCTAAAGCTAGCTCCCAAGGTCCATTCCTTTGTTTGGCTACTTCCTTCTCTTGAGGCTGACTACCAAGGTCCAGCTATCAAAATATTGAACTACAGCAATCAAACAGCCCCCCCTTGGCTCATCTAATTAATATACCCAGTCAAATTAAACAGCTCATCCTAACACATGTTTGCCCTTTTACTTTTATAAACTGCCATTTTCCTATGTGCTATGTCTGTCTCCTCTCTATACAGAAACAGTCCTTTCTCCCTCCAGGACAAATACCCATCTCCTCCTCCCTCTCCCTTGTTCCTTTCTCCTTCTCCTTCATCTTCTAAGTCCCCTCTTTGTCTCTAATTCTCTGATCTTTGTTCCTCTGGGGCAAATAAATCTCCTTTGTGCTGAGAACTTGGAGGTTGAGTGTCCTAAGTTGATATCTGTTCCTATAATTAGTATTGAAAATTCAATCTGTAAACATAAATATAATTTCTGTCTGAGAAGATAATTACCTATTTTTCTCATGTCTTGTGACAGCAAATGTCACAGATCTTTATTTCAAATGGAAGTGTCTGAACCATTGAATTTAAATTAATTAAAAACCAAACAAAATTAAAAAAAAAAAATCTCCATCTAGGAGGCAAACTTTTTAAGACATAGGGTTTTAAGGGGAGGGAAACAAAGAATATTTTAAGACAGGATGTTTAAAAGGAGATAAAATAACAGGACTACCTAGGGGAGGTGAAATGCATCCTTAGACAGGAATTGAACAACTCAAATAACTTCAGCAAGTTCCTGAAACTGACAAGACTAACTAGGCCTCTCTCTCCCCAAGAGTGTGTAAATAGTAAAGTGTGTTGGAATCAATTTCAGATAAACAAAGTCCCAAAGAGCAGTCTGAGATAACCCCAGCAGTTTGGAAGAAGAAAGAGAGATCACCCAAGGAACCTAGAAGAAACAAAGAGCAGCTGAGCTGCCTGGAAGAGAGTCAGACCCTCAGAGCCTCCTGGAAAGAATGCTCTCCAACCTGTCAAGCTGCCTGCAGCCAGTGCAATATGCTCTATGTTCTCAGATCATCATGTTGGTGGTAATCTATCATTGAGTTATTTCTGTTCCTCCACTCATAGCCCTGTAATTAACTGTCTTAGTTAGGGTTTTACTGCTGTGAACAGACACCATGACCAAGGCAAGTCTTATAAAAAACAACAACATTTACTTGGGGCTGGCTTACAGGTTCAGTCAGAGGTTCAGTCCATTATCATCAAGGTGAGAACATGGCAGTATCCTGGCAGGCATGGCACAGGCAGAGCTGAGAGTTCTAGGTCTTCATTCAAAGGCTGCTAGTGGAAGACTTAACCAGAGAACAAAGTCTCTGGTGGATTTTTTGAAACTTTCTTTGTCAATGCAATAATCCGAGTCTCTTCACCTTAGCTTCAGGCAAACTTTTCAGACGTGGGCAAAAAGTAGACACATTCTTCACCAAAATACCACAAAAACAGTCTTTATGCCACATTCTGAAATTCTTCTCCTTTGAAATCTCTTGGGCCAGGTCAACACAGTTCAAATTACTCCCAGTAACAAAGTCTTCCATATTCCTAGTAGGATGACCCATTAAACTCCATTTAAAGCATTCCACTGCTTTCCAAATACAAAGTCCCAAAATCCACATTCTTTCAAATAAAAGCATGGTCAGGCCTATCACAGCAATACCCCAGTCCCTGGTACCAACTTCTGGCTTAGTTAGGGTTTCACTGCTGTGAACAGACACCATGACCAAGGCAAGTTTAAAAAAAAAATTAATTGAGGCTGGCTTACAGGTTCAGAGGTTCAGTCCATTATCATCAAGGTGGGAGAATGGCAGTATCCAGGCAGGCATGGAGCAGGCAGAGCTGAGAGTTCTACATCTTCATCCAAAGACTGCTAGTGGAAGACTGACTTCCAGGCACCTAGGGTGAGAGTATTAAACCCATACCCACAGTGACACACCTACTCCAGCCAGGTCACACTTATCCCAACAAGGCCACACCTTCAAATGGTGCCACTCTCTGGTGCAAGAATATACAAACCATCACCTTACCTACAATAAAACTTATTAGGCAACCAATCTGGACTTTGGTAACACCCACACTTTGGTCTCTTGTCAATTTCCTATCTGGGATGAGTAGATATTTGTGCACTTCTCCCTAGAACACATAGTAGCACATAACAGTTTGCAGCATCCACATGGTGGCTCAGTACTACCCATAGTTCTAGTTTTAATAGATCCAGCACTCACTTCTGACTTCCACAGAGATCAGGCTTATACATAGTGTGCATACACATGCAAAAAAATACTCATTCACAAAAAATTTAATTATATTTTTAAATGAAAATAAATTAGTAAACATCAAATATGATAAAACCATAAAATGTAAGAAGCCTTCATAAAGGGTTAAAAGTCAGGAAAAACAAATGTCAGATAGTTGCAATACATCTGATGCTAATCATTACAGCCTTAGCCATTTAAATAAAATTGTCATAAGATAAACAGCTTTTAAAATAACTCACTGCAAGAAGAAATGCAAGTCTTGGGAGGAGTCAATTCAGTAAGCTAGAAAGACAAAAATGTGAGCCAATTGAGCTAAAGAACCAAGTGAAAGCAAAGAGAAGACACCACAGATGTCTCTGTGGCAACTGGAGAGATGCCTGTGGAAACGAATCTATGTGTGCAGTGGATATGATTAAATAATGTGAGAAACTGAAATGAGTAAAATTGCAAAAGATTTCAGCAGAAAATTGGAACATGTATATGCATGTGAATAGTAACTGCCTCTCAATAAATAAATAAAGAAATGAAAAGAGACAGAGTCCCATTCATTATTGAGATTATATGCAAAAAGAGACTTGAAGAAGAACATACTGTGTTAAAGAAAATACAAACTGAGCCTCATGTTGGCAAAAGCTAATAAAGTTACTATTTTCAAGGCTAAATAAACAACATTGAGTATGAAAGCAAAAAGATTGTTATTTACACAAGGAAATATAATCATACAGACGTAAGCATGAACATACAAAATTAACCAATTCCTACTAATTACCCAGAAAAAAAATAAAGTTTTAATTGACTATATTATACCCAGTCAAAGGAAAAAAATAATAAGCAAGAGTTGGATAAGTATAATTATGTGAACACTTACTGAGAAACTTTCCAAAGGCCCAGCTTAGTAAGGCAAGGCATGAATATAGAAACTATTGCTAGAGGACTAGAAACAAGTGGTAGGCAAGACCAAAGAGCAAACTGTAAGGACCATATAAAGCAGCCAGATCTGGGTATGGAATAATGAGAGGTGGAGATTAGAAATCCAACATGCAAAACCCATGCCAAGAAGTGCTTGCTGACAGGAGCCTGGTATAGCTGTCCCCTGAGAGTCTCTGCCAGAGCCTGACCAATACAGATTCAGATGCACGCAGCCAACCATTGGACTGAGCTCAGGAATACGAAGGGAGGAGTTAAGGGAACGACTGAAGGAGCTGAAGGGGTTAGAAACCCCACAGGAAGAACAATATCAACCAGCAAGACTCCCCAAAACTCCCAGGGACTAAACCACCAATCAAAAAGTACCCATGGAGGGACCCATGGCTCGAGCTGCATATGTAGCAGAGGATTTCCTTATCTGGCACCAATGGTAGGGGAGCCCCTTGGTCCTGTGGAGGCTCGATGCCCCAGTATAGGGGAATGCTGGGGCATTGAGGGAGGAGGGAATGGGTGGGTGGGGGATCACCCTCTTAAAAGCAGACAGTATGGGGATGGGATCGGGGGCTTAACTGGGAAGGGGAATAACATTTAAAATGTAAGTAAACAAAATGACCAACAATTTAAAAAAAAAATCATAGCTCTTGTCTCTAGCTGCATATGTATCAAAAGATGTCCTAATAGGCCATCACTTGAAAGAGAGGCCCATTGGACTTGCAAACTTTATATGCCCCAGTACAGGGGAATGCCAGGGCCAAAAAGGGGGAGTGGGTGGGTAGGGGAGTGGGGGTGAGTGGGTATGGGGGACTTTTGGTATAGCATTGGAAATGTAAATGAGCTAAATACCTAATTAAAAATGGGAAAAAAACAATAAAAACCAGTAGACAGCAAAAAAAATCATAAATCAATAAACATAAAAGTGTATTACAAGGCAGAAAGCTAACCACTATACAATCTAATGTATGATACAATTGAGTGAAACAATTTTGTACCATATAGAAAAAATTACTGCCTATAAAGGGACCCAAACTAAAGAATGTAAACGACAAGAGGACAAAGCCAGATTCAAGAATGTTCTATTGCAGCACATGCAATCTAGGGAACTCGTGTGTTCAAAACTCACAAAAGTCTCTTGCATCTATTGCAAAGTATTGATATACTATATGTGAAATGTAAAAGTTACAGTAACAAATATATTCATGAATAGTAGAAACATATTAGTTGTGAGAAATTTTAACTTACATTGTTTGACATAGAATAAATGAAATACATGGAGATAAATGTGGACCTAGATAGTCTTAGTAATATAAAGTGTACATGAACTTCATCAAGCTACATAATTTGATAATAGAAACCTTGCCTTCAGTCACACTACTTGACTAGATAGGAGGCCTTACAGAAAATCATGATACATTCTCCAGCACAGAAATACCTCAGAAAACACCATTTGATAACAGTGCTGTAATACAACCAACTGCTTAATATTAAAAATCCTGTACAAATGTACTCTTCCAGCTAGAAAAATGTAATAATTTCAAATAAACTTCAGGTTACAGTGGAAATAAAAATTGTAATTTCTGCACACCTGTGAAGATAAATAAGAAAATTCCACAAAGCGTGACTTTTATATAATCTTATAAAGAGGATGAGAATTAGAAGGGTTAGAAGTGTATCATTGATCTGTCTAACAAAGAAGTCCAATGAACTTGTAGAAACTCATATGTTTAATAAGGCAGGAGTTCTTAAAAATAGTCAACATTTGCTCATGACTGAAAAACAAATTTTGTCACAATTAGAAGGCAAATGATTATCTTCATTTTGGTAAAGAGTATCTACATAGACTTTACTAATACCCATAGATAAGTGCAACTCTTAGCCTTCATCTGGGGGTTATCTGTCTATGGCAGATGGCACTTGACTAAAAGACCCTGTCCTGGTTTGCTTCTCTGCTTCTGTGATAAAATACTGACTGAAACCAATTTGTGGAGGAAATAGTTGATTTGGCTTATTGATTGTAATTCATCATCTAGGGAAGCCAAGGCAGGAACTTAAGGCGGGACCTGAAGGAAGGAGCTGAAGGCAGGACCTAAAGGCAGGACCTGAAGTCAAGAGCATGGAGAGTGCAACATCACTGAATTGCTTTCATTCTCATATGGCTTTCTTGTATTCAACACCAGAATGGTCAGGGGTGACACTGCTCAGAGTATTCTGGGCCTGAGCCACATCCATATTTAGTTAAGGAAATGGCCTAAAGACAAGCCTATAGGCCAGTCTGATGGACTCTGTTGCTCAAATAAAGTGCTCTCTCTTCAGATGACTCTACATTGTTTTAAGTTAAAAACAAAAATAGAACTGAGCAGCATAGACCCACAGTTTGTCACCATTTTATTATTTATATAATAATATAATAATATAAAATACAATAATGTAATAATTTCAAGTAAACTTCAGGTTACATTGGAAATAAAATATCTGCATATCTGTGAAGAGTAAGAAGAAAATTCCATGAAGTGAGAGAGGAGCAGTGATCATTTCCAGGAATCAGGGATCATCGCAGAGGAGGGGATATGGAGATTGTAAGAGTCAGAACTAGTGGATGACTTCATAGATCAAAACGATGTTTTCCAGACAGGGAAGCTTAGCTGCACACAAGAACTCACATCATCTGTAACTGTGTGTCTGAGACCTTCACACAGTCAAGACAAACAAAATCTTTATTGGCACTTGACAGATGTTAGGGAAGGAAGAGTCAGTATTCTTCAGAGATGCAATAACTGAGAGACAATCTGGCTCCAGTAGATGGCTCGATACCCATAAATGTACTGGCAATATGATGTGGATTTACAGGAGTTCTTTGTTTGTATTTTTTATTATTTTTAATTCATCTTGTTTGTATTTTTGTTTTAAATTAATTTTATATGTATGGGGGATCCGATTATATGTATGTCTATGTGTCACCCACATACCTTGTGTCTGAAGAGGCCAAATTATGAACTACATAACCCTGGAATGAGTTATGGATGATTGTTAGTCATCATCTGGGTGCTGGCAACTGAACTGTAGTCATCTAAAAGAGTAAACCATGTTCTTCACCACTGAGGCTCTTCTCCAGCAACTTCATTTAAAGCAAGGCTCTCTTCTCCCCCTCTTCCTCCTCTTCCTCCTTTTCCTCCTTTTCCTCCTCCTCCTCCTTCTCCTCCTTCTTTTCCTTCTCCTTCTCCTCCTTCTTTTCCTTCTCCTTCTCCTCCTTCTTTTCCTTCTCCTCCTCCTCTTCCTGCTCCTCCTTCTCCTCCTTCTTTTCCTCCTCCTCCTCCTCTTCCTCCACCTTCTCCTCCTCCTCCTTCTCCTTCTTCTCCTCCTTTTCCTTCTTCTCCTCCTCTGCCTGCTCCTCCTCTTCCTCCTCCTCCTCCTCCTACTTCTTTAGAAAAACAAATTAAATTTGGGAGAAAAACTGGTAGGGGCATACAAGAGAGGAATTAGAGAAGGAATAGATTTGATTAAAACATTATATGCATTTATAGAATTCTTAAAACAAACAAAAAAGTTTTGCAACAAGGAAAAGTCCAGGATTTATATGGGATCACTGCTGAATCATATGTATTTATGTATGTATGTATGTGTGTATGTATGCATTATATGATATTCTTTGAGAATTTCATATGTATAGCCCATGAGTTTTGATCCAACTTAGTCTCTCCTCTTTACTTCTTCCAATCCTCCATTACATCCCCTCCCATCTTTCTGTACTCTTCTTTTTACTCAGTCCATTACTTACGCCACTATGTCCATGGTTATAGGGCCATCCACTCAAACATGGGCAACTCACTTGAGACTGAATTCTAGAAGAACCAAGATCTAATACCAACACTTGCAAAATGTTTCATGAAACAGAAAGAGGAATAGTTACCAAAGATTCTACAAAGCCAGTATTACCCTGATACAAAGACCAGATTGATATAAAACAAAGTTAAAAAACAATTCTGTTTCTGATGAATATTAATACAAAAATGCTCAACAAAATGCTTCAAAGAATATATGGGAAAGGGGAACCCTTATTCACTGTTGGTGTGGGTGCAAATTAGTGGTGCCATTTTGAAAATCGGAGATTGCTGAGAAACTTAAATAGAACATAACCCAGTTATTTTACCATACCATAGAAATAGTTCTACACACATTTATTACTGCTTTACATGATTGCAAGGAGATGAAATCAATCTAATTTTCCATCAACAAATGAATAGATAATGTAAATCTGAACATATATAAAATGCACTAAAGAAAAATAAATTCACAACATTTTCAAGAAAATGAATGAAGTTAGAATGTATAACTGAGGTCATCCATCCTCAAGAAAAATGGATATTCTTCCCTATGTACAAATCTTATCCTGTAAAGTATGTATTTACATAGGTCAAAAAGGGTGTCCATGGGTATAGTATGACATATACAAGGGAGAACAAGAAAATAAAATTAGGGGATAAGGAAAGATGAAATGACCAAATTGATACATGAGTTGCAAGGAGGAAATAAAGCCAGTTGTTTTTCTGGTTCTAACTCTGTCGCTGATATTTAAACTTTTATTTGTGGATAGCTAAAGAATGTAACTGATAGTGAAGACATAAAATATAAAGCAAAACTCAAGGTTTCAGAATGGCAATTAGAAGTTCACAGAAATTCATTACAACATGTAGACTTTGACTCTGTGGAAGAGCATGTTTGTGTGGCAGTGCTAATAGTCATGGGATGATTCTTTTTTTTTTTCATTTTTTATGAGGTATTTAGCTCATTTACATTTCCAATGCTATACCAAAAGTCCCCCATACCCACCCACCCCGACTCCCCTACCCACCCACTCCCCCTTTTTGGCCCTGGCGTTCCCCTGTACTGGGGCATTAAAGTTTGCGTGTCCAATGGGCCTCTCTTTCCAGTGATGGCCGACTAGGCCATCTTTTGATACATATGCAGCTAGAGTCAAGAGCTCCGGTGTACTGGTTAGTTCATAATGTTGTTCCACCTATAGGGTTGCAGATCCCTTTAGCTCTTTGGGTACTTTCTCTAGCTCCTCCATTGGGAGCCCTGTGATCCATCCATTAGCTGACTATGAACATCCACTTCTGTGTTTGCTAGGCCCTGGCATAGTCTCACAAGAGACAGCTACACCTGGGTCCTTTTGATAAAATCTTGCTAGTGTATGCAATGGTGTCAGCGTTTGGATGCTGATTATGGGGTGGATCCCTGGATATGGAAGTCTCTACATGGTCCATCCTTTCATCTCAGCTCCAAACTTTGTCTCTGTAACTCCTTCCATGGTTGTTTTGTTCCCACTTCTAAGGAGGGGCATAGTGTCCACACTTCAGTCTTCATTTTTCTTTTTTTTTTCTTTCCATTTTTTATTAGGTATTTAGCTCATTTACATTTCCAATGCTATACCAAAAGTCCCCCATACCCACCCACCCCCACTCCCCTACCCGCGCACTCCCCCTTTTTGGCCCTGGCGTTCCCCTGTTCTGGGGCATTAAAGTTTGCGTGTCCAATGGGCCTCTCTTTCCAGTGATGCCCGACTAGGCCATCTTTTGATACATATGCAGCTAGAGTCAAGAGCTCCGGGGTACTGGTTAGTTCATAATGTTGATCCACCTATAGGGTTGCAGATCCCTTTAGCTCCTTGGGTACTTTCTCTAGCTCCTCCATTGGGAGCCCTGTGATCCATCCATTAGCTGACTGTGGGCATCCACTTCTGTGTTTGCTAGGCCCCGGCATAGTCTCACAAGAGACAGCTACATCTGGGTCCTTTCGATAAAATCTTGCTAGTGTATGCAATGGTGTCAGCGTTTGGATGCTGATTATAGGGTGGATCCCTGGATAAGGCAGTCTCTACATGGTCTATCCTTTCATCTCAGCTCCAAACTTTGTTTCTGTAACTCCTTCCAAGGGTGTTTTGTTCCCACTTCTAAGGAGGGGGATAGTGTCCACAATTCAGTCTTCATTTTTCTTGAGTTTCATGTGTTTAGGAAATTGTATCTTATATCTTGGGTATCTTAGGTTTTGGGCTAATATCCACTTATCAATGAGTACATATTGTGTGAGTTCCTTTGTGAATGTGTTACCTCACTCAGGATGATGCCCTCCAGGTCCATCCGTTTGGCTATGAATTTCATAAATTCATTCTTTTTAATAGCTGAGTAGTACTCCATTGTGTAGATGTACCACATTTTCTGTATCCATTCCTCTGTTGAGGGGCATCTGGGTTCTTTCCAGCTTCTGGCTATTATAAATAAGGCTGCTATGAACATAGTGGAGCATGTGTCCTTCTTACCAGTTGGGGCATCTTCTGGATATATGCCCAGGAGAGGTATTGCTGGATCCTCTGGTAGTACTATGTCCAAATTTCTGAAGAACCGCCAGACTGATTTCCAGAGTGGTTGTACAAGCCTGCAATCCCATCAACAATGGAGGAGTGTTCCACTTTCTCCACATCCACGCCAGCATCTGCTGTCACCTGAATTTTTGATCTTAGCCATTCTGACTGGTGTGAGGTGGAATCTCAGGGTTGTTTTGATTTGCATTTCCCTGATGAATAAGGATGTTGAACATTTTTTCAGGTGCTTCTCTGCCATTCCGTGTTCCTCAGGTGAGAATTCTTTGTTCAGTTCTGAGCCCCATTTTTAATGGAGTTATTTGATTTTCTGAAGTCCACCTTCTTGAGTTCTTTATATATGTTGGATATTAGTCCCCTATCTGATTTAGGATAGGTAAAGATTCTTTCCCAATCTGTTGGTGGTCTTTTTGTCTTATTGACGGTGTCTTTTGCCTTGCAGAAACTTTGGAGTTTCATTAGGTCCCATTTGTCAATTCTCGATCTTACAGCACAAGCCATTGCTGTTCTGTTCAGAAATTTTTCCCCTGTGCCCATATCTTCGAGGCTTTTCCCCACTTTCTCCTCTATAAGTTTCAGTATATCTGGTTTTATGTGAAGTTCCTTGATCCACTTAGATTTGACCTTAGTACAAGGAGATAAGTATGGATGGATTCGCATTCTTCTACATGATAACAACCAGTTGTGCCAGCACCAATTGTTGAAAATGCTGTCTTTCTTCCACTGGATGGTTTTAGCTCCCTTGTCAAAGATCAAGTGACCATAGGTGTGTGGGTTCATTTCTGGGTCTTCAATTCTATTCCATTGGCCTACTTGTCTGTCTCTATACCAGTACCATGCCAGTTTTTATCACAATTGCTCTGTAGTAAAGCTTTAGGTCTGGCATGGTGATTCCGCCAGAAGTTCTTTTATCCTTGAGAAGACTTTTTGCTATCCTAGGTTTTTTGTTATTCCAGACAAATTTGCAAATTGCTCCTTCCAATTCGTTGAAGAATTGAGTTGGAATTTTGATGGGAATTGCATTGAATCTGCAGATTGCTTTTGGCAAGATAGCCATTTTTACAATGTTGATCCTGTCAATCCATGAGCATGGGAGATCTTTCCATCTTCTGAGATCTTCTTTAATTTCTTTCTTCAGAGACTTGAAGTTTTAATCATACAGATCTTTCACTTCCTTAGTTAGAGTCACGCCAAGATATTTTATATTATTTGTGACTATTGAGAAGGGTGTTGTTTCCCTAATTTCTTTCTCAGCCTGTTTATTCTTTGTGTAGAGAAAGGCCATTGACTTGTTTGAGTTAATTTTATATCCAGCTACTTCACCGAAGCTGTTTATCAGGTTTAGGAGTTCTCTAGTGGAATTTTTAGGGTCACTTATATATACTATCATATCATCTGCAAAAAGTGATATTTTGACTTTCTCTTTTCCAATTTGTATCCCCTTGATCTCCTTTTGTTGTCGAATTGCTCTGGCTAATACTTCAAGTACTATGTTGAAAAGGTAGGGAGAAAGTGGGCAGCCTTGTCTAGTCCCTGATTTTAGTGGGATTGCTTTCAGCTTCTCTCCATTTACTTTGATGTTGGCTACTGGTTTGCTGTAGATTGCTTTTATCATGTTTAGGTATGGGCCTTGAATTCCTGATCTTTCCAGAACTTTTATCGTGAATGGATGTTGGATCTTGTCAAATGCTTTTTCTGCATCTAACGAGATGATCATGTGGTTTTTGTCTTTGAGTTTGTTTATATAATGGATTACATTGATGGATTTTCGTATATTAAAACATCCCTGCATCCCTGGAATAAAACCTACTTGGTCAGGATGGATGATTGCTTTAATGTGTTCTTGGATACGGTTAGCGAGAATTTTATTGAGGATTTTTGCATCAATATTCATAAGAGAAATTGGTCTGAAGTTCTCTATCTTTGTTGGATCTTTCTGTGGTTTAGGTATCAGAGTAATACTGGCTTCATAAAATGAGTTGGGTAGAGTACCTTCTACTTCTATTTTGTGAAATAGTTGTGCAGAACTGGAATTAGATCTTCTTTGAAAGTCTGATAGAACTCTGCACTAAACCCGTCTGGTCCTGGGCTTTTTTTGGCTGGGAGACTATTAATAACTGCTTCTATTTCTTTAGGGGATATGGGACTGTTTAGATGGTCAACTTGATCCTGATTCAACTTTGGTACCCGGTATCTGTCCAGAAATTTGTCCATTTCATCCAGGTTTTCCAGTTTTGTTGAGTATAGCCTTTTGTAGAAGGATCTGATGGTGTTTTGGATTTCTTCAGGATCTGTTGTCATGTCTCCCTTTTTATTTCTGATTTTGTTAATTAGGATTTTGTCCCTGTGCCCTCTAGTGAGTCTAGCTAAGGGTTTATCTATCTTGTTGATTTTTTCAAAGAACCAACTCCTCATTTGGTTAATTCTTTGAATAGTTCTTCTTGTTTCCACTTGGTAGATTTCACCCCTGAGATTGATTATTTCCTGCCTTCTACTCCTCTTGGGTGAATTTGCTTCCTTTTTTTCTAGAGCTTTTAGATGTGTTGTCAAGCTGCTAGTATGTGCTCTCTCCCGTTTCTTCTTGGAGGCACTCAGAGCTATGAGTTTCCCTCTTAGAAATGCTTTCATTGTTTCCCATAGGTTTGGTACGTTGTGGCTTCATTTTCATTAAACTGTAAAAAGTCTTTAATTTCTTTCTTTATTCCTTCCTTGTCCGAGGTATCATTGAGAAGAGTGTTGTTCAGTTTCCATGTGAATGTTGGCTTTCCATTATTTATGTTGTTATTGAAGATCAGTCTTAGGCCATGGTGGTCTGATAGGATACATGGGACAATTTCAATATTTTTGTATCTGTTGAGGCCTGTTTTGTGACCAATTATATGGTCAATTTTGGAGAAGGTCCCGTGAGGTGCTGAGAAGAAGGTATATCCTTTTGTTTTAGGATAAAATGTTCTGTAGATATCTGTCAGGTCCATTTGTTTCATCACTTCTGTTAGTTTCACTGTGTCCCTGTTTAGTTTCTGTTTCCATGATCTGTCCATTGGTGAAAGTGGTGTGTTGAAGTCTCCCACTATTATTGTGTGAGGTGCAATGTGTGCTTTGAGCTTTACTAAAGTGTCTTTAATGAATGTGGCTGCCCTTGCATTTGGAGCGTAGATATTCAGAATTGAGAGTTCCTCTTGGAAGATTTTACCTTTGATGAGTATGAAGTGTCCCTCCTTGTCTTTTTTGATAACTTTCGGTTTGAACTCGATTTTATCCGATATTAGAATGGCTACTCCAGGTTGTTTCTTCAGACCATTTGCTTGGAAAATTGTTTTCCAGCCTTTCACTCTGAGGTAGTGTCTGTCTTTTTCCCTGAGATGGGTTTCCTGTAAGCAGCAGAATGTTGGGTCCTGTTTGTGTAGCCAGTCTGTTAGTCTATGTCTTTTTATTGGGGAATTGAGTCCATTGATATTAAGAGATATTAAGGAAAAGTAATTGTTGCTTCCTTTTATTTTTGTTGTTAGAGTTGGCATTCTGTTCTTGTGGCTGTCTTCTTTTTGGTTTGTTGAGAGATTACTTTCTTGCTTGTTCTAGGGCGTGATTTCCGTCCTTGTACTGCTTCTTTTCTGTTATTATCCTTTGAAGGGCTGGATTCGTGGAAAGATATTGTGTGAATTTGGTTTTGTCATGGAATACTTTGGTTTCTCCATCTATGGTAATTGAGAGTTTGGCCGGGTATAGTAGCCTGGGCTGGCATTTGTGTTCTCTTAGTGTCTGTATAACATCTGTCCAGGCTCTTCTGGCTTTCATAGTCTCTGGTGAAAAGTCTGGTGTAATTCTGATAGGCCTTCCTTTATATGTTACTTGACCTTTCTCCCTTACTGCTTTTAATATTCTATCTTTATTTAGTGCATTTGTTGTTCTGATTATTATGTGTCGGGAGGAATTTCTTTTCTGGTCCAGTCTATTTGGAGTTCTGTAGGCTTCTTGTATGATCATGGGCATCTCTTTCTTTATGTTTGGGAAGTTTTCTTCTATTATTTTGTTGAAGATATTAGCTGGCCCTTTAAGTTGAAAATCTTCATTCTCATCAATTCCTATTATCCGTAGGTTTGGTCTTCTCATTGTGTCTGGATTTCCTGGATGTTTTGAGTTAGGATCCTTTTGCATTTTGTATTTTCTTTGACTGTTGTGTCGATGTTCTCTATGGAATCTTCTCCACCTGAGATTCTCTCTTCCATTTCTTGAATTCTGTTGCTGATGCTTGCATCTATGGTTCCAGATCTCTTTCCTAGGGTTTCTATCTCCATCACTGCCTCGCTTTGGGTTTTCTTTATTGTGTCTACTTCCCTTTTTAGTTCTAGTATGGTTTTGTTCATTTCCATCACCTGTTTGGATGTGTTTTCCTGTTTTTCTTTAAGGACTTCTACCTGTTTGGTTGTGTTTTCCTGCTTTTCTTTAAGGGCCTGTAACTCTTTAGCAGTGCTCTCCTGTAATTCTTTAAGTGACTTATGAAAGTCCTTCTTGATGTCCTCTATCATCATCATGAGAAATGTTTTTAAATCTGGGTCTAGATTTTCGGTTGTGTTGGGGTGCCCAGGACTAGTTGGGGTGGGAGTGCTGCGTTCTGATGATGGTGAATGGTCTTGATTTCTGTTAGTAGGATTCTTACGTTTGCCTTTCGCCATCTGGTAATCTCTGAAGCTAGCTGTTATAGTTGTCTGTGGTAAGAGCTTGTTCTTCAGGTGACTCTGTTAGCCTCTATAAGCAGACCTGGGAGGGTGGCTCTCTCCTTAGTTTCAGTGGGCAGAGTATTCTCTGCAGGCAAGCTCTCTTCTTGCAGGGAAGTTACCCAGATATCTGGTGTTCGAACCGGACTCCTGGCAGAAGTTGTGTTCCACTCCCTAGAGATCTTAGGATCCCGTGGGGAATCCTGTGTGGGCCCTTGCAGGTGTCGGGCGACTCCGCTGGCAAGGTACACCGGGGCTCGAGTGGAGCGGAAGGTGCTTGTTGGGGTGATTCTTATTTGCAAGTTCTTTACAGTAAAATGCTTAAAAATATTATCAACACAATACTTGCAGACCAAATTCATGAATATATTAAAAAGAAGTTATCTTATATGGCAAAGTTAATTTCATTCTAGGGATACAAAATTAATTCAACAAACATGAATCAAAAGGTATTATGGGGTATACAGTTAGACTTATACTCTTGGATATATAGATGTGAAATGGTTCAACATGTCAGCATGACAAAACTTCTGATAAAATTAGAATTTTAAGGAAACACAGTAAAGGCTGTATATGATAAACATGTAGCCAACAATAAACTCAGTGCAGAAAAGAAAGCATTTCCTCTAATATATGGAAATAATCCAAAGGTACCCACTCTCTCTACTCTTATTCAGTACAGGGCTCAAAATCAATTTAAAGGAATAGGACAAGAGTCAAAAAGGTTAGAAATACCAATAAGAATAGAAGAAGAAAAAACCTGATCTGCAGACATGATTTTGTATAAAGATTCCACAAACTTCACAAGAACACATTTAGATCTGAAACATTTTTTCTGTAAAGATTCAGGGTTTAAATTAACATACAAAGATCAGTATCTGAAAAATAAACTAGTAAATTAGGAAACCCACACCTTTTAACAATACTTTCCACAAAACAAAGTGCTTAGTGATAAAGCCAGACAAGGCAATGAAAGATCTCTAAATTCTACAAGTTGCCTACCCTATCTCTCTCTGTCTCTCTGTCTCTCTCTGTCTCTGTCTATGTCTCTCTCTCTCCCTCTCTCTCCCTCTCTCTCTCCCTCTCTCTCTCTTTCTCTCCCTCTCTCTCTCTCTCTCTCTCTCTCTCTCTCTCTCTCTCTCACACACACACACACACACATATATTTTTAAAACTGTTCAACTTCCTTAGCCATAAGGGAAATGAAATTTAAAACAACATTGAAATTTCATCTTAATCCAGTCAGAATGACTATTGTGAAGAAAGCAAGTGACAACAGATGTCTATGAACAGATGAATGGATAATGAAAATGTGATACACAACAGAATGTGATGAACATATACAATGGAATTGTATTCAGCCTCAGCAAACAAAAAAATGAAATTAGGAAATGTTCATTGAAATGAATGGGTCTGGAGATTAGTATTTTAAATGAGGTGACCAAGGAAAATGACAAATACTAGAGGTTTGGGTTCATGTGTGAGGGCTATCTTTAACATTTAAATAGGTAGGTGTCGTAAAACCAGACACTGGATCAAAGAGGGAGGAGAAGGAGGAACAATGTGCATGACATCAATGTGAACAGAACCAGAGCAGAAGGATGTGAGTTCGAGCTCAGGAATGATTGAGAGAAGCAAGGGGAGAAGAAACAACCTGAAGCAAGGCTTGTATAAAAATGCCTCGATGAAAGCCATGACATTGTATACTAATTTCAAAGCTGAGGAGTCCACAAAACTCCTAAAAATAACAAATTCCCATAGACCACAGGATCAACATACATAATTTGATTACGTGACTGTATTCAAACAAGTCACATAGAGATAACAATATTAAGATCATACTTCAATTTATAATCAACCTCTAGGAAATGAGTTACTTAGGGACAGACTAATCAAGTAGGCTGGAAATCAGGAAATACTGATGAGAGGAAAGAAAATCAAACTCCACAAAAGCAGAGACATGGCGCTTTTATAGATTTGAAGATTCAACACAGAAGATTCCCCTCGAGTAGTCTGAAATGATGTAAAGCTATTCTTATCAAAGTCACAGCAAGGTGTTTTGTAGGCACGGGCCATCTTATAATTAAATTTCTAAATTTAGGGGCTTAAAATAGCTAAATAACCTTGACAAAGTAGAATGGAGAGAAATGACTCTATGCCATGTTAAAGGAAACTTGATAGCAGTGATTTTGATGGAAAATGAAGTCAGGGGAACTGGATAGAGAACTTACACACATGACTGCCCTCAACTAATGTTTGATGAATCCACAATTAAATAAATATAAGTTAACATACTATTTACACCCTTAAAAATATACTTATAGGATGGATAGATACTATTTAACTATAAATGCTTGTACATGGAAACTAAAACCACAGTGAAGTAATACTACAACTATCAGAATTATAAAGATGAATTAATATATACACACACATGTAGTGGATGGGCAAGTTATATTTGATGTCCATTCCATTCCCCTGTGAGGGACTGTGAACAAGGAATGAGTCAGCACTCAGGTGATTTCATGTAAACCTTCTTCCCACCTTAATTTGAAAAATAAAGGAGAACTGATGAGTGAGCAGAGAGAGAGGGAAGGTGTAGCTGAAAGAAAGAAAAGAAGGAGGTTTGAGAGAGAGAAGGCAAAGGAGGAGGAAGAAGAAGAGCAGAACAGAAGCACATGGCATGGAGAAACCACAAGTTCTAAGGGGTCTCATAGATGTGGAAGATGGTAGTGTAGCAGTAGATCTGCCCAATCTAGACACACAGCATGTATTCCTATTAATTGACTCGTGTTTTCATTGCCGGGCATATTTGGGTTGGAGATTTACCACAATACATACATATATCTATATGTAAATTCTGAATGCTAAAAAGTATGCAGGGAAAAATATACATTGCTAATGTGGATGTAAAAAAGAAAAAAGTCCAGCCACTCTGAAAAGCCATTTGGCATGTTCTTAAAATACTAAATGTTCTATATGAATCAACAGGTAGAATCTCAGTTATATCTCCTAGAGAAATGAAATCTTAGACACACAAAACCTTAGTAGGCAGCAGAATCAACAAGAGACCCCACTACAACAAAGGGCCAGAATGAGAAAGTGGCTTTGCTGTGGTAGGCAAGCATCTCACTAAACACTTCCTGTTTTTCATACCATTTTGTCAAGTTGACACCATCTATAGTGCGGTCCAGAAGGCACTAAACCCACTTGAAAAACTACCTACATCTTGGGTGTGCGTTTTATTGTTAATCATTGGTGTAAAAGAACTCAGCTCAAGGGGGTGGCACCACCCCAAGCATCTGGACCTGGGTTGTATAAGAAAGTTGCCTGAGAAGACCATAGGTAACAATCTAGCAAGATTCTTTCCTCCACGGTCTACTTCAGTGCCCGCCTCCAGTGTTTTAACTTGAGTACCTGCCCTGACTTCCCTGTGATGGACTATGGTCAGAATGTGTAAGCTAAATAAATCCTTTCCTTCCCAAATTGCCTTAATTTGGAATGGCTTATCACAACACCAGAAAGGACACTCTGTGTTTAGTCAAACTGCTGGGAACAAGTTAATCTTATCTAATCTCCACACGAATGGACATTCATTAAGAAATGCACCTGTAGGTATAAGGACAAATGTGTATAGATCATTTTAAGGACTTATGTTCATTTAGAAAATTAGTGATTGTAGATTCTTCTCCAGAGACCATGACTTCACTAACACAGAGTAGTGAGCTAGGTTTCTAGTGCCACACATAGCTTTGTTCTTGTTGATCTCAGGAGTTTTAAGTCTATTTAGATGGCTATTGATTACTGCCAAGGTTTGCATCTTCAGGATTATCATGGCATGCTGGATGTTGATGTGGCCCATAGTCATCGTTGTAAAACTTTCTTTCTAGTAAAACAACACAATCAACTCAGCCCGCCTTATTCACTTTGTCAAATATCCTCAAGCCTTCTACCTTGAAAATGGCATCAAATTGCATTACTATTCATAATTTAAGTATCAAAAATATTGTTTCATATTTTCACTATCGCTTGCAGGAACTTAGGAATTTTCCCTATTACAAAGCTCTGTTTATTGCTTATTCAGATGTTCATAAGCTAAATGATTTTGAACCTTCAAATCTCAGCATGACCAGCATAAATCTAGAATTTTTTTCTAGATTTTTTTATTTTTTTATTTGTTATTATTTAAAATTTATTTACTCACTTTACATCCAAACATCAGCCCCCCAACATTTCCTAGTACCCCCTCATGCAAGTCTGAACCCCCATTGCACCTTCTCTTTTGAGAATGGGAAGCTTGCCCTCTGAGTTTCAGCCCCCCACTAACACACACACACACACACACACACAAACACACACACAAACACACACACACACACACACACACACACACACACACAAACACACACACACATACAGAGTATACATCAAGTTGCTGTGGGACTTGGTGTAAGCTCTCCCACTGAGGCCAAACAAGACACAGTCCATTTTCAGACACAGGATCCACAGGCAGACAGGCAGCAGGCTCAGGGACAGCCCCTACTCCAGTTGTTGGGAGCCCCACATAAAGGCCAAGATGCTCATCCTCTACATACGTGTGGGGCGCCTAGGACCAGCCCAGGCTTGCTCTCTGTAAACCTAGAATTTTTAATCAGACAAAAGTTTGTCTAAACTAACATGCTCTACTAAAGAGGAAAAAATCACTTCCCCAGACTGTATATTACCAAAAATGTTAGATTTAGTATCCTTCCCAAAAGGCAACGTGGCAAAATATGACTTCAAATGATTAGCCTGAATTCCAAGTATACAAAATACTGGTACCCTGATAAAGTCCAAGTCCAGCCACAAGTCTGTAGCTAGCTTCACAGACTGAGTCATGACTTCTCTTCTGTTCATTGACTCTTAAGTCCAATCAGACAGCCACGGGGCCACTCTCAAGCCACCGCTGCACTCCTCGGATCATCTGGTCGGTGATCATTATTGCAGTTAATGGATTAACAGCTAACTAGGATTGTTAATAACTTTGGTCTCCCAAAAGGTTACATAGCACCTCCAGTCACTATGAAGATAATAAGGAAGTGATTGTCAGAGTAGTACCAGGCTTGATTTGCCCAACTACTGTGAACAAAGTATTTGTACCTTGAGCAATAGTTTCTAAGCTTCAAGTTCTGGCAGGTAGCAGAGAACAATGGCAAAACCAAGTGGCAACGGCAAATTAAAGCATCATTGATAATGGAGTATGACGAAAATGAATATGCCAGTGCCTCATAATTGTTTGTCAACTTTGTACAAGAGAGAGATAATTCAGTGTGGGCAGTGATGTGGTCAGCAAAAGGCCCTGCACTGTATAAGAACAAATGCCAGGGAGAAGCCAGTGAGTAGTACTCTCCTCCATAGCCTCCCCTCAGTTCCTGTACTGACCTCTCTTCATGTTGTACTGTAAGATTAAATAAGCCTTTTCCTCTTTGGGGGTTGATTTTGGTCATCTTAACATTGGAAAATAAGTAGGGCACTCAGAATTAACATTCTAAGAATATGGACTCTGAGCCAGGCAGTGGTGGTGCACGCCTTTAATCCCAGAACTTGGGAGGCAGAGGCAGGTGGATTTCTGAGTTCAAGGCCAGCCTGGTCTACAAAGTGAGTTCCAGGACAGCCAGGGCTATACAGAGAACTCTGTCTCGAAAAAACAAACAAACAAACAAACAAACAAACAAAAAACCAAAACCAAAAACAAAACAAAAAGAATATGGAGTCTGAAGAAAGAGGAAATAAAATGGAAGCCTGAAAAAGAAATTCTTGGGCTTGTTGGAACAGTCTCAGGCAGCCAAACTATCTAGATAAGAGTCATCAGCCCAGGTAAAAGGAAGACATGATGGATGAATGAGTACTTCCGTCACTATCAGGAATCAGTTTTATTATGCAAATTTATAGAATTAGACTCCACTGTATACTCCAGAGATATTGGATTTTTACTGCTTTTTTTTCAATCTCCAAATTCTCAATCTTCCCCAAAAACAACTTTATGCCTGAGCACTCAGGCTAGTGGATGACTCCAACGCCTCTTCTGTTGCTGTGGTTCATACCAACACCAAAATCAACTCGGAGATGAGTCTATTTTGCTTGCAAGTTACAGTCCATCATCAGGGGAAGCCAAAACAGGAGCTTGAAGCATAAACCACAGAGGAACATAGCTCACTTGGTTGCTCCCTCTGGCTTGTTCTACTGCCTTCCTTATATGACCCACACTTACCTGTGCGGGAATTAATACCCTGGGTGGGCTGGATACTCGTACACCAATTAGTATTCAAGATAATGCCCTACACACATACCCACAGACCAATCAGACCAACCTGATGGAGACAGCTCTTCAATTGAGGTCCTTCTAACTCAGATGTGTCAAGTTAGCAACCAAATTAGACATCATCACAGAAGTAATAGTCATATGGAGACATTTTATGAATGGTGTTTGTTTGTTTAATCACTAAGCAACTTCCAAAAGACATTATGTTCATACTGGTTTCATTTTTGCTATCTGTCTTTGAGATAGTCCTTTTTAAAAATGAGGAGAAGGGCAAACCTGTAGGAGGACCAGCAGTCTCAATTAATCTGGACCCCGGAGATCTCTCAAACTCTGGACTACCAAACAAACAGCCTAAGCCAGCTGATATGAGGCCCCCAACACACATACAGTAGAGGACTTCCGGGTCTATGTTCATTCAGAGATAATGCACCTAACCCTCAAGAGACTGGAGGCCCCAGGGAGTTTAAAGGTCAGGTAGGGTGGAGGTTGGGGGCATCCAGGTGGAGACAGGGAGCTTAGGGAGGAGGTGTGGGATGTGGAGCAATCAGAGGGTGGATGTGGGGGTGTGAAATGGAATATGGAGTGTAAAAAATAAATTGATTTTAAAAATATAATAAAAAACAACAAAAAAATGTGACAACCTGTCTTCTATCTCTATGAGCAATCAAAAAGGATTCTGAACTCCCATGAGTGCACAGTGATTAGATTAGATTAGATTAAAGATTAGAAAGAAACAAAGCAAGAGCAGGTAAGGAGGGGAAGAAATGAATACGATCTGGGTGAGAATTATGACCATTGCCACTCTTGAGAACTCAGATTCGAAAGAATGAGTCCTGGATTTCCCTCCATGGAGAACCAAATAATCAGAATACATATATAACAGGGATCAGAAAGGACACAAGTTTCTTTAGCCATTCTTTGTTCTGTCCAGCTCTGGTACTGGACATAATAGTGACCATGAACTTTTGCAACCTTGGCCTGGCCCATGGAGCATTCCTCACACTTAAGACTGTGAAAGATATATCATATTGTTTGTAATTTCATAGCATGCCTGCTTACCCTGGATGGAAGTTTTCCAGTTTTTGTTTTTCAGTAAGGAATTAATTGCTACATTAAAAATATCTGCACAGGTGGCAGATTAGGGGAATCCTTAAATAAGAAGCAAAGTCTCCAATCTCTAAGGCTGCCTCATTACCAACTGCAGTGATTTCCAGGGAAGGTTGCAGTCATCCAAGTCTGTGGAACTTTCAGGTATGAAGGTGCCCTGGAGGCTCATCCATTTCCATTACCAGCACTGTCAACCAGCTTATCGAGGACAGCATGGAACGATAACTCTGCAGTATAGCACAGGTCACACGCAGGTGTAGAAGACAGGACCTACGTGCCTTGTGGAGCATGACAAGAAGAAAGGATGCCCCAGTGCAGACTTGATAGATTAGGTAAATCTTGGGGTTTGGGGACTGAAACAATGAAGATAAGTCTAGACAGGAGGGAGCAGGGCACATTCATACAACAATCTGTGCAAACTGACTCTGAAATTAAGGACTTATTATTTAATAGATGGAAAATAACTGTGGGGTTCTCAACACGGGGAGGTAAGAAATGTGATGACAGTACTTGCTCTGAAAAGGTGGAGGGAAAATATCAGGAGAATGATGTCTTTAATGACTTTTGAATTAAAATGCCTTCCTTCAGACATGATAAAACCTGGAATGGATGAAAGATGGGGTCCTATCCAACTGTTCCATTTTATAGGCAGGAATATGGGGCTTACATTCAGAGGGTGTCATAAGCAGAGGCGGTCTGTCTTTCTACTTGCCTCTTTTAAAAAAGAAAATTGTGCAGTCAAGAGATTTTTTTTCCAAGAAAACATTAAAGTGATTGAGGATCAAAGGAAGCCACGAGCGCAGTACTAACCTAAGAGGAGAGAGAGAATGGTGGTAGAGAGTCACTCTCAGTAAGATGTGCCAGTTCCAGACAGATTTATGAGATATTGCAACGTTTAAGAAGCTTCATCCCTCCACTATGTAAACACTTTTAGAATATACACAGAGAATCTCAAAATGTAATGAATTCCTTCAAAATTCAATTCCAAAGTCTGACAAATATTGAACTTTAAATCATCCTTATGTATATAGATCTAGTTGCTGTAGATTAGTATTGATAAATGAAACCCAGAAGTTTATTGCAACAATACATTAAAACCAAGTAAGTTTTAACCTCATCTATGTGAAAACCTTATAAGAAATCTATTAATTTGCCAAAATAAAATTAGATGAGATTTGTAAAACCACGACATCATACAATATACACCTGAAAAAACAACTTAGAATACTGTCAATTTTTTTTTTAAATCAAAAGAGTAATTCCACCTAGAGAGAAGGCAGAGAATGTCTTTTGATTTTCTTTTCGACTTTAGGGTTCAAACTCAGTGTTGCAGTATCTATGCGTGCAGGTAAACACTCAACCACTGAACTAGATTCCCAACCCAAAACTTACTCTACTATTATAAGTATTATAAATCCTGAGAAGGACCATATCCAACATAGCTGTCATCTTTTATAACCCAAGATCAAGACGGGCTCAGATGTTACACTTGTCATTAGATTGCATATTCTGGAAGTTTAAGCCAATGTGATAATGGAAGGATTCAAAAAGACTCTGTATTAGAAACATATAAGCCAGTCACTGTCTTAGGGTTACTATTGCTACAATGAAGCACCATTACCAAAAGCAAACTGGGGGGCAAAGAGTTTGTTTGGCCTATACATCCACATTATACTTCATTACAAAAGAAAGGCAGAATAGGAGCACAAGCAGATCTGGAACCTGAGAGCAGAAGCTAATTCAGAGACTATGGAGGAGTACCGCTTACACCCAGTGACTTAATGAGCCTGCTTTCCTGTAGAACCCATGTTCACCTACCCAGGCTTGGCTCTACTACAATAGGCTGGGCCCTTCCATACCAATCACTAATGAAGAAAATTCCTTACAGGCTTGCTTACATCCTGGTCTTATGAAGGCATTTTCTCAGTTGAGACCCCCTCCTCTCCAGTGACTCTAGCTTGCATCAAGTTGACAGCAAACTGTCCAGTACAAATGACCCCTTACCAACTTGACACACAAACAAACACCTTACTATTCAGTCGCTAACTTTCCTTTGTTATTTACCCCCGAGATCTCTCTTTAAAAACAACTTCAAATTCAAACATATTAAAAGTTCAGTTTCTTAAAATGTCCAGTTTCTTTAAAAATACAAAATCTCGCTTAAAAGTTCAAAATATCTCACCTGTGGGCTCCTGTAAAAAAAAAAAAAATCAAACTTAAGTTGACTATATTCTCACCTTAAAATGAAAAAAAACAAAAACAAAACAACAAAACAAAACAAAACAAAACAGGGCACCTTCACAATATGAAAAAAGCAAAACCAAACTCCAAAGCTGTAAATAACTCAATGTTCCCTGATCTAGGATTCACTCCCAAGCTTTTGAGCTCCTTCAAAGTGCTTGGGTCACTTCTCTGGCAGTGCCCTCTGCAACACACACAGCTTGTCTTCTAGTCTCTGGCTGGCTCCACTCCACTGTGGCTGTTGTTCTTGGTGGTCATTTCATGGTCCTGGCATCTCCAAAGTGTTGGGATCTTCTGTTGTAAATGGGCTGTGAATTCACCAATATCCTATCCTGGCTGGGGACTCTAGCCACACAGTGCCAAGCCTCAGCTGCTGTCCATGACCCTGTCACACCTGTAAAATCACCACTACCTAGGTGATTTTACACTACCAAATTCAGCTGCCTGCACAAGCTTTTGCCATTTCTGGGACACGGGTTCTGTATGCTGACACTCAGGAAGCACTTCCCAGAAGATTGCACCTCAATGTTGCACTAATCTCTTCTTAGTCACTGCTAATTTCTTAGCTACACCTGAAAAGCTTTGAAAATCCCAACAAAACAAAGATGTCACTTTAGTAGTTCTGGTATCTTGTTAATTACAGCTGATTCCTCAGCCCCACTTAACTAGAACCATAAAAAAATCTTAATTCATAATAACAAATGGCCCTGTTAGCATTTAATCTGGCTGTGAAACTGCACAGCCTAGGCCTCCACTGTCTGCACTTTCTCAACATTCTTATCTTCCAATCTCCTACAGAACAGCTCACTGGGCTCTCAACAGTCAATGACTTCTCTAGTCCAAGGACCCAAACTCTTTCCACAATCCTCTCCCAAGACACATGGTCAAGTCTCTAACAGCAGTACCCCACTATTCTGGCACCAATTTGTCTTGGGTAAGGTTAGTATTGCTATGGTGACACACATGACCAAAAGCAAGTTAAAGAACAAAGAGGTTGTTTGGCTTATACTTCCAAATAGGAGTCCATCACTGAGGGAAATTAGGACAGGAACTCAAACAGGGCTGGAACCTAGGAGCAGTAACTGGTATAGAGACCATGAAGGAGTGTCATTTACTGGCTTGCTCTCCATGGCTTGTTCAGCCTGCTTTCTTGCAGAACCCAGGACCACCTCCACAGGGATGGCTCCACCCACAATGGCCTGGAGGCTCCGAAATCAATTACTAATTAAGAAAATGACGTAGAGGCTTGCCTACATCCTGATCATATAGAGGCATTCTCTCAATCAAGACTTTCTCTTCTTCAGGGACTCTAGTTTGTGTCAGATTGACATAAAACTAGCCAGCACAGTCACCTACTATATTACTAGAAATATTTATAGTCTAGTAAATTATAAACCCCAATGAATATAGAAATTATTATGTATCTAGAAAAGCAGTAAAACTTTTTTATAAGTGATAAATTAAATAAAATTAAGATAAACCTAGCAGCTAATACAATTTCCCTAATTGATTAACAGTGATGACTATGACAGCTATTATCCTATGTGCATTATTATCCTGCATGTATATTATCTCACTTAATACTCAATAATAGGCAAATAACAATAGCATTTATGATAATCCCTTAAAACAAACCTTTGAAGATTAAGAGATGTGTCTAAATTTGTTAGTAGATAAATGTGAATAGTTATAAAAATAATGTCAAAACAACATTAAGTAGTATAAAAGAAAGCTTAGATAAATTGAGAAATATACCTTGTCTCTCTGGATACAGAGATTAAAACCATAAGATGTAACTTTCCCCAATATGTTAAACTGAGGTTTATTAAAAGTATAAATAAGGGCACATATGTTCTGAAAAGTTACTGTGGAAGATGAAGTTGTCTAAGGAGAATCCTGCATACTGGGTGTTCAGTGTAAGAAATTCTCTACCAAAAGCTGTTCAAGCACAGTCAGGGACCTGAAGAAACATTTATCACATCCATGTATGTGAAGAATGTACAGTGCCGAGTGGCATGAGATGGTGTTTCCCTCAGCAATAGCATTTGAATCACTGTGCCCTGTGTAGCTTTTTCTCTATTCCTTGCACAGACTATTTGGAGACCATGCCTCTTCCCTTACTGAAGAAGGCAATGTTTATATTTTTGATGCTTAGAAGAAATAATTCTCACACACAGGATGCTCCACTCTTGAGTATGAATATGACTTTTCTGATTCCAACTATTTTCCATGAACTTCATTTTATTTGTGTGCGTGTGTGTGTGGTGTGATTTTAACAGATGATATGAATCCTGAATTCTATAAATATATCTGTATTTTAGTCTACATTATGCGGAATGCTACAGGTTTTATTACCTCAGAACACAGATAGTGAGAGATGAAGTCCAGTGTCCCCTCAGTCCAAATCACTCTCAGCACCACTGTCTCCCATGCTTCTACTACTATGGCCCATTAAGTTCCACTTAAAGCTTTCCACTGCTTTTCTAACCCAAAGTCCCAAAATCCACATTCCTCCAAACAAATGCATGGTCAGGCCTATCTCAGCAATACTCAAGTCCCTGTATCAACTTCTGTGTGAGTTAGAACTTCCATTGCTGTGATGAGACACCATGGCCAAAGCAACTCTTATAAAGGTAAACAGCTAATTGGGGATGGCTTACAGTTTCAGAGGTTTAATTCATTACTATCGTAGCAGGAAGTGAAAGACTCTGAAAGGAGCCCATCGCTCAGCCCTCAGGACAATAGCGGACACCCAAGAACTCATGATAGACTGAGCTTGTTGTAAACCACATGAGGCTTTATTCGGGAAAAGCCAGAGCTCTGGGGATGACTCATATCCCACGCAGGAGTAGAGGAGTCGACCTCGAGGGGAAAGAGGTCCCAGTTTTTATAGGCCCTCGGGGGGGAAGGAGAAGGGGGAGAGTAGGGGATTTCCAGATCTAAACAATGTCTATTCTCAAGAAATAGGTATGGGAGGGGTACAAGGAAAGAGTCTGGTGCAGGTGTAGCAACTCAGGATTGGCCGGGCTGTGGTTGCTGGGGAGATTTTCTGACTCTTTCTCAGCAACCAATATCACAAACACCTGGCAATGGGCTTCATCAGTGAGCACACACATGAGTCAAGGAACAGTCAAAACATTGGCAGACACACGGGTTCAAGGAGTGGCCAGAGCATTGTGCACCTCTATTTTCTAAATCAGTGAAGCTAGTTCTGCTAACACTGACATCTATCGAGTATATACACGCCAAACCTATTCAAACCACCACACCATCTGCGCGTGATCTTGTTTCACAAACGTGTTACCTCAAAATACCAGTGTCAGTTGTGGGACACTGACACCACAACACTGTGTGCTCACTAGAGCTTCAGTTGTCTCTGGACTTATTTGGCAGCAAGCCTTGTCCTCCTGCTTTGTGGGCAACAATCCCCATGGTTGCACAGTTAGGCCACATTTTTCAGACCCCTGGTTATATAGTTTTGTGAAGTAACATTAGCAAATTGGCATCTGCTAGAAAGCCTGGTCCCATCAGAGCTCTTCTCCTCCTCTTCCTCTTCCTCTTCCTCTTCCTCTTCCTCCTCCTCCTCCTCCTCCTCTTTTTCTTCTTACCTTTTACTTGTCACTGATGCTTACTAATCTGGGAATTCTTTGCTCAAGGAGTAAGGGAACTGAGTCACTGATTCACTGTTTAAGTCATAATAACACCTGAGAAAATAAACAGGAAAAGGAAAGACTGTGGTTTTGTCTCTCTTTTGTCTTGGTTGGTTGGTTGGTTAGTTGGTTGGGTTGTTTTACCTCATGGCTTCAAATTTTATCTAGCATGGCATTATTGCTCCAAGCCTGTAGTGAGATGGTACATTGCAATGCGAAGTATATAGCTAAGGAGTTGCTTAAAACTAGGAATCATAGAGAAAAAAAAGGGGGTTGAAGTCCCAGTGTCTTCTACAAGGGCATGCCTACAATGATCTACCGCTTCAGACGCTGCCTCCTTAAGGTTTTCCCACCTCCCTGCAGCAGCACAGACTGAGCATCAAGACTCAAAACAAAACAAAACAAACAAACAAACAAACAACCTTAGTAGGTCACTCCAAGACTATGGACTGTTTTAGAGACGTGGTCACTGACCAGGAACCCCAATCTAAACTTAAGGTGAAGAAGGAAACCAATATTTTGTTTTAACTACTGAGATAACATGAAAATTATCTACGAAGAACTACCTAGCCACCTATTAAGTATAGTTTAGACCTAGATGCCATGTTCTTTCAATGACAGAACATAGAAAAGCATCAATTTGTTACAGACATAAAGAGAAACATTCTTTAGGAAGGAGGTCATATGGGAATCATGGAAAGTGTCCAGCCCATATTACTAGAGAATTAATTACCTCTCCTTGGATATCACTAGGACTGCAGAGTTCAGTTTCTCCTGAACTAAAGTGTCTGAAAGGAAAAAAAAAAAAAGCTCAGCTCATGCTAATGAGGTTCAGTGACATTTGGACAAAAGGATACAGTGTAGTCAAATATAGTACCTGTCACCTGCACTCTGGTGATACCTGCTTCCTAAAAGCACCTCGACCTGCTGACAAGTGTTCAGCATCCTGAGTTCTTTGTACTGAACACAGGTTAGACAATGGATGACTCAACGATGTTTGTAGACTGGTCCAAAATTCTGTTGGACTCAAACTTTTCTCCAGTCTTTTCTTTTATGAAGTCTTTTTATGTTTTGGGAACTATACTAAATATTTCTTGTGCATCATTACATGCAGCTCTAAAACTCTCCTTTAGTATAATATCACTAATTTATCGCCAATGACCAGTCACTTATCTAAGAACAAAGTAACAGAATCAGGGACATTTTTTAAAAAAATTAATATTCTCTCCAACTGGGGAGAAAATGTCAGACCAAAGTCCTTGAATTTTTCTTGGTAATGGTTGCTATTTGCTTTTTCTTTATTATAACTTTAATTAAATTTTTATATAATATGTTTTTGATTATGTTTAATATGCCCATCTCCTCCTAAATTTGCCCCACCTTTTTATTCATCCAATTTTATGACTTCTATCTCTCTTAGTCTTTCTATCAAAAACTAAAATTAAATAAGAAACAAAAGCAGCCGAGCAGTGGTGGCACACGCCTGTAATCCCAGCACTTGCGATGCAGAGGCAGGTGAATTTCTGAGTTCAAAGCCAGCCTGGTCTACAGAGTGAGTTCCAGGACAGCCAGGGATACACAGAGAAACCCTGTCTTGAAAAACAAAAACAAACAAACAAACAAACAAAAGAAACAAAAGCAAAGAACACAACCCCACAAAGACAGAAATAGAAATCAAAAGAAAGGACGAATCAGTCAAAAAAAATGTCTCCCCCAAAACAGGCAAAAGAAAACATATAGTTCACAAAAGTAGAGTTGAGTTGATTTTATGCTGGCCAACTTCTCCTGGTATGTGGCCTGGCATGGGGTGTGGCTGATAGGACCAATGACAGAACACTGAAGAAAATTGAATTTCCCTTTCTGAGTAGTTATCAATCACAGACAGTTTGTTCATTAGGGGTGGAGACCCATGTTCACTTTTCCCTCTCAGTGCTAGCACCCTGCCTGCCTTGAACCTGTACAGGGCTTATGTGTTCTAGCATAGTCTCTGTGAGTTCATTCTTGTGTCTGGAAGATGCTCTTTTGTTAGTTCCATTTATCTTCTCTGCCTCTTAAGTTTCTCCTTCTCTTCCCCATAGCTCCCTGAATTCTGATGGAAGGAGTTTGATGAAGACAACCCATTTAGGACAGAGTACTCCAAAGTCTCTTACTGTCTGCACCTTGTCCATTTTTGGGTCTCTGTGTTAATTACCATAAACTACAAGAAGAAGTTTCTTTGATGTGGGTTGGGTGAGGCATTGATTTATTGGTACAGCAGTGTGTCATCAATAAAACAAATGATAGCACATGCTAGTGAGAATGTGAGGAAAATGGAACATTTATTCATTGCTGGTGGGGATAAAAATCTGGCTGTCCTAGTTAGGGTTTCATTGCTATGAACAGACACTGTGGCCAAGGTAACTCTTACAAAGGAAAACATTTAATTGAGTCTGGCTTACAATTTCAGAGGTTTAGTCCATTATCATCATGGCAGTAACCACGCCAGCATCCAGGCAAGCATTCTGCTGGAGAATGAACTGAGAGGTTTATGTCTTGATCCACAGGCAGCAGAAGGGAATTATTCCATACGGGCATACCTTAAGTATATATGACTTCAAAGCCCTGCCTCCACAGTGACAAACTTCCTCCAAGGCCACACCTCCTCCAACACCTCCTAATAGTTCCACTCCCTGTGGGACAAACATTCAAACACAGGAATCTTTGGGGGGCCATAACTATTCAAACCACCACACTGGTTCAGCCACTGTGGAAATCAGTATGGCTATTCTTCATGAAGCTGGTAATTATCTACCTTAAGATCCAACTATACCACTCT